>NC_142504.1:77273579-77584412 GCF_057876585.1 Rhinolophus sinicus | reverse complement strand
ACACCCCCTCCTACCTTGCTCCCCATCTCTCTAAATCTTACCTAGTCTTCAAGGCCCGGCTTAAATTCTGACTTCTCTAAGAGGCTTGCTTTCTGATTGACTCTTCACCACCATCTCTGCAATACTGACAATAATAACAGCTATCAATAATGGAACAGTTACTATGTACCTACCTGACACTGTAATAAGCTCCTGTGGCATCTCAGTCAATCCTCACAATAACCTTGTTACTGGACGATGAATCTGAGTGCACCGGCCATGTCATACTCTAAGTGACAAAGCTGGAATTCCTGCCTGGGTTTGCCTGGCTCTGAAGGGCATGCTTTTAACCACTCTCCCGTCTGCCTCCCGAAAGGTACTAATCTTCTGGTTGTGAGAAGCTGATGAAGCTAGGTGAGACCTCAAAAGTCTTATCATCCTGTCATGCAGGAGACCCGGTGGGGTCTCTGGTCCCGCTCCCCCCATAAGAATGCAGGATATGGTGAGGCCAAAAAGGAACACCCACGGAGCCATAGGTAGGGGAGTCATACCACTATATTCTCTCTGGCGGCACTATACTCTCACTGGAGGCTGGATCCACACTGTCCGCAAACCGCCATCCACACTTGCCAGCCCAGCCACCATCTTCTTGCTAGCCCCCATTCTTCTCTCTCTCTCTGCTAGCGTAGCCACAGCAGTTATATTAGTGGCCAATGGCTCACTGGTTACAGCTGACGGACAATTAGCCATGGCTGATGGCCATCCCATCACAGTTGATGGCCATTTACTACCTCAGCCAGCACCTGTCAATGTGAGACCGAGAGCCTGGAAACTACTTTCTGGGGCTCTGCCCCCACACATCCAGTGCTCTCAATTGATAGATGAAGAACCTAAAATCCAAAAAGGCAGACTGGATGAAGGTAAGAGTGAAATGTTGACAACGCCTGGGCAAGCATCAGCTTGCCTGGTTCTCATACTCATTCATCACTTATTTGACATTCACATATGAAAGCCTTCTGTGTTGCAGGCACTGTGTTGGGCCCTGCATGTCCTCCTTTCCTGTTGCACCTTCTCTGGCTGCTCCTGTTGAGTTCAATGAATCCACACACAAAGCTGCCTTAAAATGGCGAGTGAGTGACCCCTGCCTCCTCTAAGCACGGCTCTGTGCGTTAGTGCCATGGCCCCAGCATGGTACCCTGGTCATGGGCCTGACTCACGCTCCGAGCAGCTGCAGTTCCAGAGGGTGTTGGAGACTGGAGGGGAAGGTGTTGGATGACAGCGCCAAGCAGAGAGCGTAGAAAGGTCCTGCTTATGAAGGTAATTCTATGCTGCTCAAGTGACTATTTGAAGAACAAGCATCAGAAAACAGAAAGCACGACTCCTAGTTTAGCCAACTAAGTCTAATCCAATGCCAAAAGACTCTGTCCCTCTTTGTCGTGTGTGTATAGAAGTCACCAAGCTTGTCCTCCAATTTTGTCACTGTAGCCTTGTGAGACTAATAGTTCTGTTGGGTTCTCTGCTTCCTAGTAGCGACCTTCTGGTTGGTAAAGTGTGGATTTCTCAGCCTCCTGATCCAGGAAAACACCATTAGCAGAATTCAGCTCACCTCTCGGAAGTTTCTCCTCTCTCTATACTCTTAGTATCTCTAGCCATTGTTGCTTCAGCAGCTCTCTAGTGCATGTCAGAGATGATTTTTTTAAATCTAATTGATCCTACCTGGAAACCGGAATACCCTTCTCTGATTTGAGAGGCTTTCCCTAGTTTGCCTGGTACCTTTTCTTCTCAAGAATTACTGACTTAGGTTGTTAGGCCAACATGTGGATCCCTGGAAATCCCCATCATCCTTGAATTTTGAATCTACTTTTTCTCCCAAATATCTTACCAAAATAGACTAATGGTCTAAGGTTGTTGGTTTGAGTTTCATTTTTTATTAGTCCTGCCAGCCTTTGGTGGAAATGGTAATACACACTGAAAGGGCACAGAATCAGTAAGCATGAATGAATGAATGATCTGAGTGAATCAATGAATAAATAGAATAGGGGGAAAAAAAGCACATCTCTTGCACAAATCTCCAACTGAATAATGGGCACCCTTGAATTTCAGTGGAGAGTAACATATATTAGAGAAATGCATTAGAAAGGATACTCTAGGCCAACTGCTGCAGCCCTATAAAATAAACTTGCCAATGATTTAATAAATTGCTTTGGGCAAATATCCACCATGTAATTGTTGCTGAAGTCTTTATTTTAAAAAAGTTTGCTTTAGAATAATGTGTGAATTCATTCCTATTCTTAAAAATTTTACAATTATAAATGGCATGTAGAACAAGGGTCTCTCCCCATTACCAATGGAAGACTTGGTCCAATTGATTCTTACTTCTAATGTTCCTTGTTACCACTGACTTGGTTATATGCTTACTGAGGAGGAATTATGTCATATTCATCTCTGTATCCTCAGTTGTCACAGTTATGGTAAGCACAGTCATTAAGTGGTTAAATCGCTTCTTTCCCATTCCTACTGCCACCATCTTGGCCCAGATATTCCTTGTGCTTAGAATATTACAATAGGTTACTAATGTTTTTTTCTTGCACATGTGACTCTATGACTGACTACCCGCTGTCCCCCCCAAAAAAAAATCATCATATATACAGTTGACCTTTAAACAAGGTGGGAGTTAGGGACACCGACCCCCTGTACAGTAAAAAATCTGCATATAACTTTTATTGTTCCCAAAACTTCAGTTATCCCTTGGTACCACGAAAATAAGACCTAGCCAGACAATCAGTTCTAATGTCTTTTGGAGCAAAAACTAATATAAGACCCGGTCTTATTTTACTATAATACAATGTATAACAATATCATATTATATTAATATGTTTATATTAATATAATACAGGGTCTTATATTAATTTTTCTTCCAAAAGACGCATTAGAGCTGATTGTCTGGCTAGGTCTTATTTTCGGGGAAACAGTATCTGTGGGGGATTGGTTCCAGGACACCTCACGGATACCAAAGTCCATGGGTGGCTCAAGTCCCTTATATAAAATCGTGTGGTAGAACAATGCATAGAGGAGGCCCTCCGCATCCAGATGCCCAAATGTCGATGAAAAACACTGAGGTTTTCTTTTTTTTTGTTTTTTTTTAAAGGTGGGTTTTTTTGTTGTTTTATTGTTGTTGTTTTTAAAGATTTTATTGGGGAAGGGGATCAGGACTTTATTGGGGAACAGTGTGTACTCCCAGGACTTTTTTCCAAGTCAAGTTTGTTGTCCTTTCAGTCTTAGTTGTGGAGGGCGCAGCTCAGCTCCAGGTCCAGTTGCCGTTGCTAGTTGCGGGGGGCACAGCCCACCATCCCTTGCGGGACTTGAAGAATTGAACTGGCAACCTTGTGGTTGAGAGGACAAGCTCCAACCAACTGAGCCATCCGGGAGGCAGCTCAGCTCAAGGTGCCGTGTTCAATCTTAGTTGCAGGGGGCGCTGCCCACCATCCCTTGTGGGACTCGAGGAGTGAAACTGGCAACCTTGTGGTTGAGAGCCCACTGGCCCATGTGGGAATCCAACCCGCAGCCTTCGGAGTTAGGAGCACGGAGCTCCAACCGCCTGAGCCACCGGGCCGGCCCCAACACTGAGGTTTTCAATCTGAGGTTGGCTAAATCCATGGATATAAACTCGGGGCTATAGGGGGCCCAGCTGTATATTGACTGTAAAAAATCCGGATGAAAGTGGACCCACGCAGTTCAAACACGTACTGTTCAATGACAACTGTATATTGCTGTCTGATGATTTTATCTAAATCAATACACTACTATACAACTCAAATATTTTCAGTCAGGGGATGCTTGAAACTTAACATTTTGATATTTAGTTTACCCTGTTGTCTTAAGCATCATTTCTTAGATTTGCCTCATACTAACAATCTGGTAACTTTTTAAAAATATAAATGCTCAGGGTATACCGTAATCAAAATCTCTACAGGAGGAGCATAAACAACCCTATTTATCAAGCATTGGGGTGACTTTTATGATTGAACCAGCAGCATTAGCATCCCTTGGGACCATGTGAAAAAATGTAAAATGCGGGTCCATACATATTTGGGGGTAAAACCCAGCAATCTGTAGTTTAATAAACCTTCCAGGTGAATTTGATGTACATTAAAGTTTGAATATCAGCTCTAATGCCTGTAACAATGATTTAGGGCAGTGATTCCCAAACTCAGCTGCACACTTAGAATCATCTGAAGAGCTTTTAAAAAAAAATACCAACTTACCCCCAAATATTCTGATTTAATCGGTCTGGGGTACACCAAGCATTTGACTGGGATATCACGGAAGCTGAAGTCAATGTAACCTGTCATCCATAACTCATTTCACAATTTTGTATTTATCTAGTATGATTGATTTAATAAGTTGATAAAGTTGAACGCTTGAAATAAACTTATGCCTTTAAAATATCATTGTTTGTTGGGGTTCTGTTTAATTTGAATAAAGGGAGCTACTACTAATGGTTTAAAAACCAAGGCCTAAACACTCAAGTCTAAATTCTTTAGTCTTGCTTTTAAGACACAAGTTTACTGCTACACCCCACAGCTCTACTCTCTACTCTCTAGCTCTAACACATACCTATATGCGTTTTCTAGCACCTACAAAGGGAGAAAAGAACCAGACTGAGTTTCTAGACTACAGTTCAGTTCCAGCCCACGGGGACCTTACAAGGCCTGATTCTCTTTGGGCTTCTGTTTCCTCATTATAAAGTGAGGGCCTAGAATCTCTAAGGCTCCTTCTGACTCTCGGTATGTTAACATTTCCATATTCAGCTTAGTTTCCCAAGTTAGACTGCATTGTGTCTTCCCCTCTGCTTCTTTAGGTTAACTAATCCTTAAGGCACAGTTCAGATTCTCATCATCCTTAATATTTCCTTGGTACTCAGTCTAAGTTCCTTTGACCTCTTAGGCATCTCTTTTTTTAAAACGTTTATGTCCGGTCTCCCACTGGGAAATAACAGCATCTCACATATCTCTTTGTATCCCTAAATGCCTAGCATGTGGTAAGTACACAATGCTTGTTGATAATGTTTTCTTGGGACCATGAATTATTGCCTCTGCCCTTTGTTTTATTCCAACGATAGCTATGTTCAAAGCTTGTTTTTTGCCCAATGAGCTTTCATTACTGTTCCAAAGGTTCCCGACTCATATCCTATTTATTCTAGAAATTTTCTTTCATGATACTCCCATTCAGCCCCAAGTTTCCACTGATATTCTCCATAAATAGCTCTCTTCTGGCCTCTCCTGGTGTGATAGCAAACAACTGTTTCATTAATTCTTTGCTGAAGTGCACGCTACAGGACTCCAGTGTAAGGACACCTTCAGTTTTCTAGGGAACCATTCTAACACCATCAACTCTGCAAAACGAAAGATTTTGAGATGTCTCTTAAACTTAGAATTATTGCGAACAGACAGCTGGATGGTGTTTATTTCTGGAATTATGCAATACTGGGCTCTAATGTTTATTTCTGAAGAGATACTTTTCAAAATTAAATTCATGCTTGTTACGTTGTCAGGGATAACAGAATAAGATTCTTAGGTGTGTGTTTTTTTAAAAGCTTGCTCCTTTGGAGAAAATTTCCCAACTTTTGCCTGAACATGATATTGTATTTAGTATTGTGCCTGGTGAAGTACTTGATAAATGTTAAATAAATTTATTAGTATTTGGTTTATGTAATACTATTCCATTTTTTGTGAATGAATTATGAATTAAGGACTATCTGGGGAGGAATCTTTGCAGTATTTCCAAGTTATTTCTTTTAGAGGACCTAAGAATGTTCTCTATGCATTTCTTTTATATATATATAGATATATATATATATACACACACACACACACACACATATATATATATATATTTTTTTTTTTAAGGGGAACAGGACTTCATTGGGGAACACTGTACTTCCAGGTCTTTTTCCAAGTCAAGTTGTTGTCCTTTCACTTAGTTGTGGAGGGCGCAGTTCAGCTCCAGGTCCAGTTACCACTGTTAGTTGCAGGGGGCACAGCCCACCAACCCTTGTGGGAGTTGAACTGGCAACCTTGTGGTTGAGAACCCACTGGCCCATGTGGGAATCGAACCGGCAGCCTTCAGCATTAGGAGCACGGAGCTCCAACCGCCTGAGCCACCGGGCCGGCCTGCATTTCTGAATATATATGCTAGATGCAGTTTAAACTGAGTTACTAATACACTGAGCCTATAAACAGCAGCCTTTCTAGTTGGACTTTCATTATAATGAAAAGTGTTAGGGAATATTCTGTTTTATTTCGCTTTCGAGGTAGTATGTCCTCTATATACATTTGGCCTTGTGATTAACCCATGTAAATTGCTGCTTTTGATAATCTTAGGTTTCAAATGGTTTAATCAAAATACCTGATTGTTTAAAGGCAGGAAGGTGTTACTCAAATGTTAAGTCTGACATATGGTTCTGAATGCTTTCAAATATTAAATCAGAAGTCTTCAACTTTAAAAAGCTCACAGGCAACCTGAAACTATATATAATCATATATAAACAGCGATTGACATATATTCGTATGAAAATATTGTTTAACATGTATAATAATGCTTTACAAATGAATAGAGCCATTTATATATATTATATTTTTTAAAAAGTTTGAGTGTATTATGCATCATATACTTCAGTTTTGCATTTAAATACATCCTTCTAACTCAACTGCATTGAAATAACATCTTCTAACTCAAGTGTTTTTAAATAGTGTCCATTTCAGGACTTCATTTAAAGGCAGAACTAGTCAAGAGCTGATAAAAAGGGAGAGAGAGACCTCTACCCAACTTCATACTGGGTGACAGAATGAAGTGAAAAATGCAAAATGCTAGTTAATAAGGGTTGGGTTGCTGTCCAGCTACTATCAGGTAAGCAATTTCTTGCCGTCTCTGCTTAGCCCGCCTTTAACAAAGCAGAATCCACTAGAGATATATAGCTTTAACTGCACATCCTTCGTACCCTGTTCAAATCCAGGTTTCTCTCAATCTCCTGGCCTTTAAAATTAAAAGCACTATACTATATAGTAGATATAAGCTCTGATTCTGGAATTATGCAATACTGGGCTCTAATTTTATCTCTCAGGTATTAGAGGTAGCCAAGTGACAATTCTGGCTATTGAGAAATAGAGGAAGTTATCAGGTGGGGCATTCTGGAAAACTTTTTAAAGAGAAACAAAAACAAATGATGTGTGCTTTTGTTCTTTTTCCTTTCCCTTCTTCCTATCTAGAACATGGAGATGACAGTAGAGGTGGCCTAAGTATTTTATAGTTTCAAGGATGAAGGCCACATACAGAACATGAAACAGCAGAAAGCTAGAAGAAATTTCCATGAGGGCATCATGGAGCTTTGGACTGCCGACCTCCACGTTTTAATGTGAGAAAAATAAAACCTGTCATTTGTTGTTTTAACTGTTTCTTGGATCCACTTTTGGCAGCTTAATGTTAAGCTGATACATAAATTCGTAAGATTTAAGGATTAAAAGAGAAAACTCTATATGAAGAACAAAACAGTTCCTGGCATAAAGCGAGTGACCTATGAATGGTTGCTATTATTTTGGCGAGATTAGATGACTGCCAGCAGAGAACAAAAATCAAACAGGATAAACAATTTGGGAAGGGAAGAAAAATGCTGAACAGAAACTATGATAGGGCTGTAAAATTCAGAAGCACATTCAGAGCCAAACAATGTGCATATGGGATGTGACATATAGTAGGTAGATCACTCAACACAGGTGATTTCTTTTCCGATCCTCTCTGTGAGACCACAAACTGCTGTAGTTTATTCACATAAGAACCTTGATCAATGAGAAAAACAAGACTAAGCAAAGAGAATTTTAGGAACTCTGAGAAGTACAGGTTTTATCTATATGATTATTTAGATTTTAGTGAGGCATTCCACTCAGTGTCTCATGGACTCCTGCTTATATAATACTATCAACATATGGATTACAGGAATACACAAAAAAGACCACTTAAAAAAGGTGACACAGATGTGGTCAGTCACCTTAATGACTCAGACACCAAATCCTAAAGGAACAGAAAGTTTGCTAAGTAGAGAAATCTATTTTGTTGCCAAATTGGAAGTTCATAATGTTAGTCAATCCAGAAAAACAATACAATTAAAGTTGCACACATGGGCAGAGAACTCAACCAATTCAGCTTGAAAGCTGCACCAGAAAAAAAAAAAAAGTATAATGAAAAGAAAACATGTGAAAGCTGGAATATTAGGATTAAATCAGAGGATGATATTAATTTGTATTATAGGTGAAAGGATAAAAAGTTGGTATTTGCGGTCACCTTGAAAGGAATATACTAGAGTAGTACCTCATTTCAAGTCAGTAAAAGAAAAAAGCTGGAAAGTTAAAAAGGACTATTAAAACTAGGTCTTTAAAAAAAAGACTTAAATGTCAGTCATTGGAATGACCTACAGAAGAGCAACTGATGAAAAAAATGAAAATTTGTAATGATTAACATGAAATCAGTCAGGCTGAATGTAAATATTAGGTTGGTGCAGAAGTAATTGCACCAAAAAAAAGTTTAAAAGGTTAAAAACAATTGCAAAAACTGCAATTACTTTTGCACCAACCTAATACCAAAGGCAGGTGGAGTAAAAAGTAAAGATCTGAAGGGCAATAAATCACAGACTATAACTATCATTATTTTCAAAATTGTAATTAGGTTATACCAAATAAAGCAGATAAACAACTCTTAAGTTAGAGTGCAAAATGAGAGCACCTTATTGTTTTATTGGTGCAAAAGCAAGAAAATACAACATTCACTTATCCACATTTTAAATAGTCGTTTGTGTGGTGAGTAAATGCCATTTAAAAATATTTTCCATAGAAAAATCATTTATAAATCAGTTTACAGAAGATTAAAAAAAAAAATCAGTGTTTTTAATACCAACTTTAGCTATAAATAACTAAAAAGAAACAATATTGTTCTCTAGCCTGTTTTGCTCTAACATCTATGTCTTCTGTTCCTTGCCTTTCGGCGAAAAAATCGCATTGTAAGGCTGCCGTCTTTTTGGGCGAGGACAAGGATGAAGATCTTCCTTAATGTAACCTTAAAAACAAAAGACAAATTTAAAAGATTATATTTGCAGCATACATTTCCTTCAGCATACATCCAGTACACATGTGTCTTATTTCATGCCTTCTAAGTTTACATGATTCTTCCGATTATCAGCTGAGTGATGCTAATGAATGATTTTACTATTTAGCGTCAGTTGCCTGATATATACTAACAATAGCAGCAAATATTTATCAGACGTATTGTATACATTATCTCAGATAATACATTCCTTTAAAGTAGCTTCCACTATACCTATTTCACAGATGAGGTAATGAAGACCCAGGGAAGTTAAATCACTCAAGTCATCAAAGCTAGGAAGAGGAAGAGCTGCGACCTTGCCCAACATCTGTCTAACTCCCAAACCAGAGCTCTTAAGCACTTTCCTCCTCTGCCCTCCCATGGGTTGCAATAGGGTCAATGGCTAAACACAAACTCTTTACCATTATGATAAATTCCAGGTGCTTATCAGAAAGACATTTTTAAAAGAATTTTATTTTGAAGTAAGTTTAGGTTACAGAAAAGTTGCACAAAAATTAACAGAAAGAAAAGACTTTTTGTAGTGGTAATTTCATGATATGACACGCCCCTATATTCTTCGGACTATTCAATTCTCTGAAGGTGTGTCCAATCATGTAGTTTGCGGGGAGGACGGTGCCCTGCCACACCCCTGGGCCATATTAGTGGTGCAAACACAGGCTGTATCCAGATTGTCCTAGTTCTGTTTGATGACCAGGCTGAGATATCATGTCAAAGAGGACTTAACCTAGCTTGTTAATGGCAAAAGTGGAAATACAGTAATGTCTGTCAAAGAACTGCATCTTTTGGGAAAACTATCTTACAACTAAATACATGGAGTTCTCAAGTTGCATATATTCTCAAATTATATTAAATATAAGTGCCATATTTGAAGGAGCGAGACGCATGTCAACAATCTTCCAAACAAACAAACGAAAGTCCTTTTTACTCATGTATTGTTTAAAAATACCCAGCATTCTGGGTAAGTGAGGTTTTAAAACCTAAAATTCAGAGTAGTCACTCTAAAAAGATGCTTTTTTGGGGGGCGGCCGGATGGCTCAGTTTAAGGTTAGAGCACGAGCTCTCAACAACAAGGTTGCCAGTTTAATTCCCACATAGAATGTGTGCCCCCTACAACTAAAGATTGAAAACGGCAACTGGACTTGGAGCAGAGCTGCGCTCTCCACAACTCGATTGAAGGACAACGACTTGGAGCTGATGGGCCCTTGAGAAATGCACTGTTCCCCAATATTCCCCAATAAAAATTAAAAAAAGAAAAAGAAAAAAAACCTGGGACAGCTTTAAAAAAAGGTGCTCTTTTTTTTTTTAACAATATAATTTTACTGGCAACTTTTGTAAGGTTATTTATTTTATTAAAAGTCATTTGATTATACCATGAAAGAGAAATAACTTTCTGAAATTTGAATAAAAACCAAGATAATGCACACACAATCATGCTAAAGTGATTATAAACAACCTTAGGTTACAATAAAATTCCTCTGATTACAATAAAATTACCTGAAGAGCTGAAGGTAAGCCCTTTATCTTTATGAATTTGTTTTTATGACACAAAACTAGTACCCAACTTGCAGCAGAAGGTAAAGAGCCATGAGAGAAAGTTAGAATTGGGTACATACAGTATTAAAAAAAATTAATTCCAAAATGTTATAATCTATACTCTCACCTCTTTCCTCACAAGTCTGAGTAGAAGGAAAGCCAACTTCCCAGAAATTCTCTGGTGTGTTGGGTGGAATATAGCGGAATCGGTGTCTTGAACAGGAAGCCAACTTCTTTTCTCTTTCTTCTGCTGGAATATCTGCATAATACTAATAATAAAAACAGGTAAGTTTTTCATTTAGGAGTAAAAATGGAATGTTATGATTAATGATTATAAACTTGATTACTGATTAAAACTTGAAGCTAAGAAAGCTATTGATTAAAGTATTAGGCCGTCTCAGAAAACTTAATACTTCCTGATGATAATATTATTAATTACTTACTAGTAGTAATTAGTGCTGGTCTGTGAAATGTCTGCTTCACAAAATGAGAAAAGGAGCTTGTATTACAATGTAAATCAACATACTGCTTCCTTAGTCAATAAAGTCTTACAATGAAATAAAAATGCCAGTTGTTCTTTACAGTGTGCTTAATGATGTAGATGATTTATATACCAGTGCAAACTCTTCATCTTTGTCAGACCAGTAACAAAAAATGCACTTTGAATAGCACTTTTCTCAATTATTTGGATATAATGTGTGTTTTGAAGTAATTTTCCTATCTCTAGTTTTTCAAAATAGAACTTTAGCTTTGAATGTCACAGGCTTAATTACTTCCCCCTTAATCTGTACTTATCAATCATTATCAAAAGCATATTATTTCTTGCAACTGCAATCATAAAGAACCTAAACGTAATACAAACAAGGAAAAAACTTCTATGTAAACATTGTACAGGTCTTCAAGCTCCAGACCTTGAAAAAAAAAAAAGCAGTAATGTAAAGTTTAACAGAACACAGATACAGGACCACGCAATCTAGTTAATTCCATTTTACAGTTGAGAAACTGAAAATTGAAGTGGTAATTTACCAAAGCTATCATTGAAAGTGGCAGACTTAGGACTTGAATTTAAGTTTGAAGTAAAGGATTTTCATACTAGAGTATCTCTGAAATAACTTTTTTTGGAGGGTGTCTTTTTCATCATTCTCATTGCCATGAGTATAAGAAGCCTTCATTACTTTAGCCTGGAAATAAGATGGGGTGCCCTTAGAGAATTATGGTTATCAACTAATATTAGGGAAACACTGCCACCAAATGACAACACATTCAAAAACAATGTAGGTGTATGGCTGTAACAGTGAGCAAGTGGGAGAGTAGCTGAAGATGAAGTCAGAGAAAAAGTGGGGTGTCAGAGTCTGCTGTCCTTGATAAGGACTTTAGATTCTATTTCTTAGTGAGATGCAAAGACATTTAAGTTTGGAGTAGAGGTGTGACATGATTTAGTTTTCATTCTAAAAAGATCACTAGGAAAAAAACATCCATTCATTCCTGTGTTGCAATTACTTGTGAAGAGACAAGAATGAAAGGAAAAGAAGAATGGGGATAGGGGTATACAGGAACTCTTTGTACCTTCTGCTCAATTTTGCTGTGAACAACTGCTCTAAAAAATTGTTTATTGGGGCCGGCCCGGTGGCTCAGGCGGTTAGAGCTCCATGCTCCTAACTCCGAAGGCTGCCGGTTCGATTCCCACATGGGCCAGTGGGCTCTCAACCACAAGGTTGCCAGTTCAATTCCTCGAGTCCCGCAAGGGATGGTGGGCTCTGCCCCCTGCAACTAAGATTGAACACGGCACCTTGAGCTGAGCTGCCTCCCGGATGGCTCAGTTGTTGGTTGGAGCGCGGGCTCTCAACCACAAGGTTGCCAGTTCAATTCCTTGAGTCCCGCAAGGGATGGTGGGCAGCGCCCCCTGCAACTAGCAACGGCAACTGGACCTGGAGCTGAGCTGCGCCCTCCACAACTAAGACTGAAAGAACAACAACTTGAAGCTGAACAGAACCCTCCACAACTAAGATTGAAAGGACAACAATTTGACCATTGTTCCCCAATAAAGTCCTGTTCCCCTTCCCCAATAAAATCTTTAAAAAAAAAAAAAAAAAAAAAAAAAAAAATTGTTTATTAATAAACAAACAAACACAAGGATGGCACTTAGAAGCTATTTCAATAGCCCAGACGAGATGAAATGGTGCCTTGCTCCAGGGGTTTAATGGTGGGAGTGGCTAGAAATGGGATATCTTTTGAAGGCACAAGCAATAGGATTTGCTGATAGATCAGTTATTGAGATACGAAAGAAAAGCGTAGAGGATAACTACAAGATTTTTGTTTTAAACAACTAGAAGAATGGACATGTGGGAGACTCAGAGGCCTGGGAATCTAAGTTAGAAATATGTTTACTTTTGGACATGTGAAATTTGCGATGACTGCTACACATCCACATGTGTATTACACATTCCACATTTGGAATAGGCAATAGGATAAATTAATGGGAACCATAAGCACATAGATAATATTTAAATACATGGGACTGGCACTTTCACTCCTGCTCATGAGGGAGTAACAGGGAACAGATTTACCGTCCTACCTTAAAACAACTGAAAAACGGAATAAAATGTCTAAAACGTTTTTCAGAGATTAGATAATAGCATAGGAAATGATTCCTAAGAGAAGGAAAGCAAATTAACAGTGCTTCTAGCAAAAGAGCTTTTTTCTAACTGGTCATAGTAGTTCCAGATTTTAAAGAGTTATGGTTGTAACTAAAAACTGGAGGTTTATTTAGTACAGACCGTGTTCCTTAGTTAAGAAAACATGATACATTCAATTTGTGTTATGAAAACTCCTGATATAGGATGTTTTGTTTGTATTGCCAAACTGCTTTCCAAAATAGTGATGCCAATTTACACTCCCACTGTTGGTGCATGAGAGCACATTTCTCCTCAGATGCTTACCTGTATGGTAATCTATTCACATACAACTTTAATGTGCTTGGTTACCAAATTTTCTAGCTTATGGTTGTTAAAAAGAAAATTTGAAAAGAGAAGTAAATTGCTGGAAGCAGGCATCTGATAGCTAATGAATAATAGGGAAGAAATAAAAACAGTATGTTTTAAGAACACAGAACTTGCCTGAAACTATTTAGTAAGAGGACAACATAATGCTATCTATATATTATAATTGTATTATCCAAGACAGCCAATGTATAAAAGGAAAATATAATTGTGTTCTAAGGATGAAATAGAGTCTATACATTTTTTTTTAGAAAGGAAAATGTTTGGGGGAAAAAAGAGCCTATGGCTATACCTATTACTTAGAGTATTAAGAGTATATCTCATTTCCCAAGAGTGCTAGTATGAGTAATAAATGTTATAGTAGAGTTTCCTACTGAAATATTAAAATTCCCCCCAAATAGTATATATATAAGAGCCTTGCTGTAACATAACTCAGGGGAAAAAATTAAAAGAAATACAAATAAATATAGAAAAATGGCACAAACGTCTTAAGGCTCTAATAAGAACTTGAGGTTAGGCTCCAGATTTCCTTAATAAAAATCTAAGAGAAATTGAGGGCTTTCCTTTGTATCTATTTATATCTCTCAGGTTCTAGCCAGTATATACTTTATTCATTCTGTTATTCCTGGCTCAAACTAGGTTCCCAGATACAAATAAGGTTTGTATCTATGATTTTTTAAATCATAAATTTATGACCTATGAAACCATACTTTAAAAAAACCCAATTGAACAGTATTTATAGTAGTACTTACAATTTCACATTCCTTACATGTGTGTCCGAGCAATTTTCTCCTCTCTTCTTTTTTCCGAACCACCTCAATATGAGGAAAGTTTTGTAAGCCAGTCTCTCTGGGTGGGGGGAAATAAATTAAATTTAAAATTAATCTATTTGTTACTACAAAGATCTTTGGTTTGGGTTTTAAATTAACATAAGTGAGAGTTCAGGAGAGATATAATACCAAAACATTCATTCACTTTATTTTAAATGCTTATTCAGTATGTTAGAAAAATAATATTTCTCCTTTCATCTTTCAGTCAATATTTATTAAGCCTACTATATGTGAGGTATTTTTATGGATATTTTTTCTCTGAAAAAATAACTACTATCTATTTTCACCTCTGATTAGCTGAAAATAATTAGGCTAGGAAGTAAAATATAAAATAGTCTAATTAAAAAGGAATACTGTATTATTAAACTCAGGGATTAGTATTATATAACATAACCAGGAAAGAGAATACTGCCCCTGTTAACTCATTTTTCTAGAACTAAGAACCCATATTTCAGGGCTAAGCTACTCCTGCCAAAGAACAGATTCATCTGTTTCCTATGCCATATGCTATTTCCTCTAAAAATTCGTTATGCTGCTTCCATCCACCCTGAATTCTTCAAAATGTTAGGGAAAATTGTCATTTACACTTGTCCCTGACTGGATCAGATCCTATGTGAACCACTGGAAACCTCGGAAGGGTCAAAACCACTGAGGTATGGATTAAAGAGGGATAGAGTACTTTGAGAAGAAAAAGCCATCAGGAAGCACGGACCATTTTTTAAAATTAATATACTTGTATCCTTTTAAAAAAAACCGAATATAGAAAAAAATCCAAACTTATAAGATAGGTAAATAATTATGTGATGGCACATACATATTTTTAATACCAGAAATATCCCCCAGGAAGTTTAAACAATCCGACTCACAAAAAGTGATTTTTAAAATGACTTGCTGGTGACCTATATATTGCTTTAAGGTATTTTGATCATATTACCCTCTAGATGTCATGCACTTTCCTTCAAAAGAAAGCCTTAATTGCTCTATTTCAAAATCTATGAGGTTATAGGCCTCTTTTGTGCATCAAGTCAAAAACTCTTAACTCAGGAGTAATCTGTGAATTAAAAAAGGGAGACCAAGAAAGGACAGGGAAAAGCTATTGCCATAACTATATTTTCTTTCACAGTTACGGAATCTTAAGCTTATGTAGAATGCAGTTTGTGTGTGTACTATAACGTGTACTATACCACAGCAGGGAAAGAACGAGCAGACTGGCATCTGTAGGGACCTCAAAGCATCTCCCCAAAGGTTACTAAGCTTCCTGTCCCTGACATAACACAACTCATCTTCCAGGGTTTGCTACTATTCTCAGTGTGGAAAGGATCCACTAACTCCTACACCTTTATCCACCTCCTGCATCTCCACCTATCTCAAATGGTTTCAGTTTTATTTATCCAAATAAATAAAATTACTCATATTTTTTAAAAAAGTTAGTGAACCTCTAATATAAAACATTTGAAATGACAGTTTCTAGCAGCAGACTAGAAACTATCTCAAAAATGCACAGGCAAAAATTTGAAAAGAGAATGCACAAGGCTATTCAATGCAGCATTATGCATGACAGCAAACTGTAACCAACCCAAATAAATGTCCACTGCTGGGAATAAACTATGGTACAAACAATGTATGAAACTAAGAAAAGAAATGAGGAAAGCACTATATACTATCTATGAGTGATTTCCAGGACATGTGGTTAAATGAAAAAAGCAAAGTAGATATAAAACATTCTACCATTTGTCCAAGGGAAGAAAGTGTGACTATCTACATCTATGTAGATATATGTAGATAAAATTTTGGTTTTAACTTTTTTAAATGGATGGAAAACCATGAAATTTTAACAAATGGATACTTTTGGGGATAGGAAGTTAACAGATAAGAAGTTAGACGTATCTGAATATACCTTGTTTTGTAGCCCATGTACATAATTTACCTAATTTTAAACAGGAATTAAAGATAAAAAGAAAAATATATTCCCGAAAAATCAAAACCAAAATAAAACAAACCTGGGTACTGAATTGGTGGCATAACTATACCGAAAATAATGATCCTAAGTGACCTTAAAACACAGTGATCTGATTGCATATTTCTGATAGGATGTATCTTAAGGACAAAAACACACATGAAAATGTCTTATACCATTTTCATAAATCATATTATTGGTAATAGTCTGCATTCTGAGATTGTTTTACATGTGTATTGTAGAATAAATTAAATGAGGAATGATGTTGGTGGCACTGAGAAGTGGAATTTTCAGTAGCTGTGACAAAGGAGATACATAAAAAATAGTCCTAAACTTGAACTGGAGCTATCAGTATAAACGAGTGTAGCTTATCTGAAAAAACAAAATGAAACACAAACTTTATTTTTAACTCTGTCTACCTAAAAGGTCTTGAAACAATGACTAACAGCTGCAATGAGCAACTCTAGCAGTCAGACTATGGTCTAAATACCATTTCTCACTAAAAGAAATTAAGGCCGCTGGAGAAATGGGGGATTCCAGGCCTATGGCAGGAAGTGTACAAGAGAGCCTAGAACGTCTTATATACCAGAAGCAAAAAAGCTATGAAAGACTAGTGTAGTATCCATTCAAAGAGGCTTCCACTGGGCAAAGATGGGACAATTTGAGTATCAATAAGGGTAATAACTGAAAAGGACTGAAACACAACTAACATATTTAAATCCATGAGTTCATAATGATACTTAAACAAAAAACTCCCTAGTCACATTTGAGATGCTAGAGTACTATTTCTTTGAACACTGGTAAATAAAGAATCATTTAGCAACAAAATGACAGCTCTTATCTACTAGAGTCGTACAAGCATCAAAAAAATTTATCTCGGCCTGCCGGATTACTGTAACTATCAATGGAAACAGAAGTATAAGGTATAATTTTGCTTACTGAGTGACTCAATTTGCCAACATTGTTAACTTAAAGGAAAGAAAAAAGCATAATAAATTTTTGGAATGAATTACTATGCCTTAATTCACTTCTAGAATGACTAGTACATGACTGAAAGTTACAGAATTTACAAACTTTTGATAAAAGGCAGAATATGACATTATGGTTCAAATCAAGATGCTTAAAGCTTTTTTTAAAGGTTTAAAAATCCTCATAAAGGGCTGGCCCGGTGGCTCAGGCGGTTAGAGCTCCAAGCTCCTAACTCCGAAGGCTGCCGGTTCGATTCCCACATGGGCCAGTGGGCTCTCAACCACAAGGCTGCCGGTTCAACTCCTCGAGTCCTGCAAGGGATGGTGGGTTCTGCCCCTGCAACTAAGATTGAACACAGCACCTTGAGCTGAGCTGCCGCTGAGCTCCCGGATGGCTCCGTTGGTTGGAGCGCGTCCTCTCAACCACAAGGTTGCTGGTTCGACTCCCGCAAGGGATAGTGGGCTGTGCCCCCTGCAACTAACAATGGCAACTGGACCTGGAGCTGAGCTGAGCCCTCCACAACTAAGACTGAAAGGACAACAACTTGACTTGGAAAAGAAGTCCTGGAAGTACACACTGTTCCCCAATAAAGTCCTGTTCCCCTTCCCCAATAAAATCTTAAAAAAAAAAAAATCCTCATAAAATAATTCTGAAGCACAACCCAAGGCTTGCTACTTAAAGTCTTATACTATATAAAAGTTACAGTATACAATTAAAAAAAAATTTCCAAAGTTCACAATAAAATATTTGTTATAAAGCAGAGAAAACAGCTATCACCATTGTCAAAAAAAAAAAAAAAGGGGGGTCATGGTGGTGAAAATATCTGTATTTGTAAAATTTGTTTTTATGAACTTTGAGTTCCATTTCTGTTATGGTCCTAGAGTAAACAATATGCATTCTATTTTAACCAAAGTACCAATTTTAACTGTTCAGAGACACTCTGACAAAGATAGCTGTTTTACTGCCAATCACATACATTGCTGGTATTAATCAAGAGCAACTTACCTTTCATCATTTTTAAAATATGGCTCCACAAAGGCTTTCTGTTTGACTTTATCTTGTTTATCACCGTAAGCTATAAACAAAACAAGCAAGCATATCACAAACTGAATGGAGAACTTACTGAGAAATTATTAGTTTTAGAAAAAAAGGACAGGTACCAAAATTTCCATTTTTATTGAGTTTCATACCCTATGCCCGTCCCTAGGCAACTTATTTAAATTTTCTGTAACTAATTTTTGCTTTTTTCATCTGCATAATGAAGAGAGTGCTGATTATCTCACTTACCTCCAAGTTACTAGAGATAAAAATCATATGTATAAAAGTATTTTAGACTTAGACACTATATATGGAAGTCTCACTCTACATAGACTTTTATCAAAATATTTTAGATTTTAAGAGAACTACTCAGATGCTCATTATCATCACCAAACAACAAGATAACTTTTAGTATGCTTCACTTATTAGCCCTGTTGATTTTTATAATGCATCTTGATGCAGGTTATAACTAGGAAATAAAGAGATTAAATAATATTAGAAAACTGGTGACAAATAAGAACTAGGGCTCATGGACCTACATCCCAAGGTGTCTAGACTCAAACAGCCAACTGCTAGCATCTATTCAAATAATCAAAATTTACTAAGCATAGTGCTAAGTTCTGGACATAAAGTGCAGAATGAAAGGGACCATGTCTCCTGTCTTCATGGAGTTTACATGCAGTGAGAGAAACAGACATTAAGCAAGCAGACAGTTAAGGCTTATCAAGAACACATAAGGTGATAACCGATGAACAATAAGAAGTCAGCCAGAGAAGAGGTAGAGTGGGGAATGTTCTAGGTAAAGGTCCTGAGATAGAAAAGTTTGGTCTGTTATAAAAACTAAGAGAAGGGCAGTGTGTGGTTGAGATTTAGCTAGGAAAGAGAGGTGTTGGGGTAGATGTGGTTGGAGAGGTGGGCAGGTTACTAGATCACAACGGACACTGGAGGCCAAAAGGAGTTTGAATTTTATTGTTAAGTGCTGTAGGAAGCCACTGATGACTTTTAAAAAGAATCTATTTTATTAAGGTATAATTTATATGTAAAATACACTGATTTTTAGTTACTATGACGAATTTTGACAAATGTATATTGCAGTGTAGCTGCTACCCAAATCAAGACAGAGTACATTTCCATCACCCCTGAACGTTTCCTCCTATTTTACTGTTTCTCATGCACAAGAATGTTCTCTCATGTCTCTCCCCTCCCCCACAACCCGACTTGATTTTATCACCATAGTTTAGTCATACTTGTTTTAGAACTTCATATGAATGGGATCACATAATATGTGTTCTTTTTCATCTTTTGCACTTTTCTAGCTCAGTAAGTTCTGGAGATTCATCCACATTACTGAGCCTAGTAGTTCCCTCCTTCTGGTTGAGTAGTATTCTATTATATACCACAATTTATATTTATTGGCCTGTTGATGGACATTTGGGTTGTTTCCAGTTTCGAGCTATTACAAATAGCACTGCTACGTACATTCCTGAACACATCTTTCTATAAACATGTTTTCATTTTTCTTGGGTGTGTATACCTAGGAGAAATTGCTGAGTCACAGGATAGGTGTATGCTTATCTTTACAGAAAACTGACAAACCTCGATAAAACTGTTAAAAAACCCTGCTGAACTGTTTTCCAAACTGCAATTTTATACTCCCACCTGCAGCGAGCGTCCCAGCTGCGCTCCACCCCTGCTAATGCTAGGAATTCTCAGTCTTTTCGGTTAACCACTTCAGAGGGTATGAAGTGGCAGCTCATTGCCTGATGTCCAGTGATGCTGAGCACCTTTCCGTGCGCTGATTAGCCATTCAAACATCTTCTTTACACTGAAGGGCTTTTAAGCAAGATAATACAATCCAATTTACATTTAAAATAACTCACTTTTGATTCTCTGTAGAGACTGAAACTGAGAGGAAAAGTAACTGACATGAAAAGATTAGTTAGGAGGGCTGTGGCAGAATAGGGAGAGAGAGGAGGGGTTTAGACTAGAGTGATGGCTACAGAGACGGAGTGAAGTGTCATTAAATGTACTTTGGAAGTAGGACAGCCAGGGCAGTAGGATACTGGGCATGAAGGTGAGGGGAAAGAAAGTCCAGTATGACGCTCACATTTCTATTGTTAGTAATGGGGAGGATTGTTACTGAGGTTTAATGAGATTTGAAAGACAGGGAAGATCAAATTCGGATAGAAAAATAAAGATTTCTGATTTAAATATATTCAGTTAAGAGGGCTTATAAGATGTCAAGTAGGAAGTGGGATTCAAGTCTGGGGTTCAGAAGAGAGAGGGTGAGGCTGGGAGCAATGAATAGGCAGAAACAGCATCTTTACTTGGCTTCCAGAACACCATATACTCTGGCTTCCCTCCTACTTCACAGGCGCAGCTCCTTCTTTATTCCCTTTGCTGGTTCTTCGTTTCTTTGACCTTTTAACATTGCCACACCCCAGAGGTCATACCTTGAAATGCTTCTCTCTTCTATTTATATACAATACTTTGGTGATCTCGTTTCACTGGAGTTAGGCACCATCTACTTGTTGCCCTCCTGTCCCCCAAATCATTTGTTTATTCTGGATTTCTTGTCCAAACTTGACATATCAATTGCCTACTAAATACCTCCATTTGACTGTCTAGTTAGTATTAACATATCCAGAACTGAGCTTTTGATCTCCTCCCAGAAACCTGTTACAGTACTTCCTATGAAGGAAGATTTTGTAAAAATTTGTGATACGAGGGTTGAGAAAATGAAATAAATAGACAGTAAATCCTAAATTATATGCCTGGGTGACTGAGCAATATAAAATTGTCTTAAAGTCACTTGGTAGGAAATAAATGGAACTTGGCTTAGATATATTAAGTTTCAGCTGCTAAAGAGACACAAATGTAGCAATACTAAGAAATGCAGGACTAGGATTTATCAGAAGTCAAATGAGAGATGCAGATTTGGAATATTTTCAGAGGTGGTTAATAAAAGCCATGAGAGAAAATGAGTGTAAGAAAAACAGGGTCTTGGGAATACTCTACAAAAAACAAGTCGTCAGAGTTCCAAAGAACAGTGCAGCATCACCACAAAAGCTAAGTGAGAAGAAATTTTGGGATGGCCGGTTTGAAATTTTGGGATTGGTCAACAACAACAACAAAAAGACAAATTAATAATTGTATCTTGCAAAAGAGTATCTTTGTGTGTGTGTGTGTGTGTGTGTGTGTGTGTGTGTGTGTGTGTGAAGTTATCTGCCAAAGGCTCTTTTTTGGGGGGAAAAGTGAATCGAACAGCTGTAAATTTTTATTACAAAATTTCCTTGATCAAGTTTTTTGCCACAGTCTGAGGAAGCAAAGCATGCTGTCCTCTATCTTTGGTTAGGGTCTCATTCATTCTAAGGTCTGTCATTTTAAAAACCTAATGGAAGCACAAGGAAAACATAATCAAGACAGACTGTACTATAGCAGAAGGTGTGCTCATTTAAACCAGTATAAAATAACCTTTGCACAAGATTAAAAATTCTGACCATTTTACACATAGTTAGAATAAAACATTTAGCAAGAATTTTAACTAATTTTCAATTCAGATTATCTACTTAAGAGCCTCACTTAGAGTATTCTTCTTTTAGATGCTACTCTACATTATAATAAAACAGATCTTAAGAAATCTAATATTATATATGTGTGTGTGTGTGTGTGTGTGTGTGTGTGTGTGTGTGTGTGTTTTGTCTGGGAAGGTAAAATACTCAAGCAGAAAATGGGTCTGAGTTTTCTGCAAAACTTTCTCTTTTCACTCTATTACAATTATTAATTTATTACTTAAAAAAGAAGTTTCTGAAACTTTTATAAACTTTATGCATATGTTATAAAGGAATTTATAGCATTAAATGAAGATTAATTTCTAAGTTGTGATGAATATTTTATGGTTATATAAGATGTTAATGTAAGGGGAAGCTGAGTGAAACATATAGGGGAACTTGATGAACTATTTATTTAACTCTTCTATTAGTCTGAAATTATCTCAAAAAACAAAAAAAACTGAGAAAGAAATTTTACAAGAAACATGAAACTAATTGTTAATATACTCCATCAAGTCTCTGTTAATTAGCTTGATGACTTGATTTACTGAATTCAGTTTAACTGAGAAGCCATAATTAGAAAGAAAATAGCCTTACTGTTTGGTTTCTTTGTGGTGGCTGGCAATTCCTCCTCTTCATCTGCTACTTGGGGGTAGCTATCTGCCAAACAGGATTCATACTCTTCATGTGTGGTCCGATCAAACATATCTTCAAAACTATTATTCATTTTTCTTTCTCCATCTATGTAAAAGAGCATTGGCTCAGGGCAACATGGAAGCTTTTTCCTTTCTATGTCAATGAATGTGATACTTATAGCAACTGCCACAAATCAATTGTGTACATTTACAAAAGCTTTATACTATGGCTTTAAATGTCCTTTACTCTTGTGAAGAGAATGCTAATTTTCGTTATTTTCATGACGAACACTAAAAATCTTTTTCTATCAGCTTATGTTTATAATTCATACTAAATCAAAAGGCGTCTTTCCTAAAAAACTGAGGAACAGAAAATACATCATAATGTATGATTAAAAAATACTGTTTAAATAAAATGTGTATAAATAGCTGATATTAAAATCTATAGAATTCTGCTTACCTGCTATTCTTCTAATGTAACAACAAAAAAAGTACTTTTTTGCATTATCACTAACACTTGGTAGTTTAGTGTCGATAGACATAATGAATTCAATTCCATACTTGACATGCAAAGTGCCAAATTCATCTTCAGAGAACTAACTACATTTCCCATTATATAATCACATTTTAAAACACAGAATTTACTAAACAAGGATTTACTAAAAAAACAGAAATAGATGCAGTTGGTTAACAAATCTGACAGAACAGAAGCCTGCAGAGATTACTCTATAAAACAACTACCATCTCCCCCAATCCATGGTGCTCTAGCACCGGTACCCTGTGTTATCTTTCTCCAGCACTTACAATCACCTATCATCCTATCAAGTATTTGCTTGTTTCTTCTCAATTACAATGTACGTTCCATGAGGTAGGTACTTTTGTTCTGTTTATACACTATCTCCAGTTCCTGAAACACTTCCTGGTATAGAAATGTAACTCGATATTTACTGAATGATTAAACATTTGTTTATTTCTCCTTTTGTGGGTCAAATTTCTAGATAAAATAGAACTTCTATGTGCCACGCAGTGTGTTAGGCATTCCCAAAGCATTCTGTATGTGCTGTTAGAGTCACAGTAAGGTGCTGATTTATTTTTTGTTGACCTGACTTCTGATTGTGAAATACTTGAGGACAGAGACTATACCCTTATTGATTGTTCTATCATAGCATCTAGTAAGTCTAATACAGAATAGGGTTATTAAAAAAAACGTTTTCTGAGTTGAAGTATTAGCAGCAATTTAATTGGGAGTTTTTTTTGGTATGTTCCATTTTTAATGAATTTTAAGTTCTGAAAAGGTTTACCTTATGGGTAAAATGGGCATATTATTTTTTTCCAAATATAGCCTCAACAGTATCTTCTATCTCATGTGCTATACTTACAATGGTCTCAGCACTTGTCACTGAGTAGTGAGAACCATGTTCTCTTGCTTTGAACCAGGCGAGTCTTTGTGACACTATGCAACTTCTGAGTCCAGAGCATAAAAATGCCATGCATTTCTATCTTGCTCTTTTGGGATGCTCACTCTTGGAATCTAGTCTCCATGTGATAAGGAAGCTCAAACTAGCCCATGGGGAAAGAATATATAGAGAAGCCCTGAGACTGAATGAGGAGAGAGATGCCAAGTCACCCCCATCTGTCTAGCCCTCTGCTCTTCTAGCTCCAGCCACCAGCTTCCTACAACTGCTTGAGAGGCCCTGAGACAGAACCATCCAGCCAAGCCCATCCTGAATTCCTGAACTATGGAAACTATGAAAGATAAGAAAATGACTGTTGTTGTTTTAATCCTCTAAGTTACAGGAGTAATTTGTTATGCATCAATAGTACTCACAATATCTTATTTAGCCAAAATTATCTCCACTCTATAGTTCAAGGTCTAATCTCACTTCTACACGATACTCGCTTCAAATATATTTGGGAAATTATCATGTTCTTTGAAAAAACTAAACAAAATTGAAGCCAAAGTAGTCATACTTTAGTTTTCCCCTTTTCTAGAAAAATGAGGCAAACATTATCAGGAGCTAGTATCATGGAAAAAAAAAATTTACAGCAAAGTATCTTCTTAAGAAGAAAATTAAGTGTCATTCACTATAAAAAGACAATAAATCACTGTTAAGGTTTTCGTTTTAATGGGTACTGTCCTCTCACAACCTAGGCAGCCAGCTACCTGATCATATGCATAGTTATTCCTTATGAAACAACAAAGAATTGAGGCAAAATGTTAAAATTTTCTTTCACTTACTGCATTTAGGAAAGCAAGAGATAAAGTGTTTCAAAAGGGACAAGACTAGCTGTTTTATTATTTGGCCCTGGGCAGGGGGGACTAAAAAATGTTCAGCAGTACATAGGGAATGCAAATATAGTCTGAATGTCCTCAGTTTCTAACAGATGATGGTTGGAAAATGCCTCTGCTTTTAGCACTGCATCCCCATGTGGCGGGTCCTAAACCTCAATACCTCAGAGTATACTAGTCCCAATCTAGTTGATCTCTCGGCATATGCCTCTTTAGTTAGGAATGTTGCTGGCGTGGTGCCAACCAAAATCCTTCCATGGTTCCCATCTCTTTTGGAAAATCAAGGCTTTAGAGGAAGAATTAACAGTTTTTCACCACAAAGGACTGTAGACCCCAATTCGGCCAAATTCCCTTTACTGAAAATGCAGAATATGGCAGAGTAACTCAGCATATACACTATCATTCTTAGTTTACTGCTAACTTGCAAATCTATACTAATACTTCTTAGTAGGACCCCCACTCTGCCTTTTTGCCTTACCAAATTGCTGTGGCAAATCGTATTTCTGAAACGGGACTCTCAAGTCCTGTTATACATTCTATTAAAAAAATATCTAAACCAGGGATCAGCAAACTTTTTCTTAAAAGGTCAGAGAGGAAATCTTTTTAGGCTGCAGGGCCAACAAGGTCTGTGCACCAACTATTCAGCTCTGCTCTACCAACTTGCTGCTGTATCACATAAGCAGCTATAGGTGATACATAAACAAACGAGTGAGGCTGTGTTCCCATAAAACTTTATTTATAAAACAGGCAGCCAGCTATGGTTTGCTGATCCCTGGAAACAATCTGAATTCTTTTTGAAATAAACATTATTTTGGCTAAAGATTTTTTAGCAGAAATGTTGAAATTCAGTGTTACTAAGAGTAATCTAATATTATCAGATGGGGGGAAAAAAACCACCTGGTTTGTGGGAAAAGGTCAGCTGGCTTATCAGTGCAATGGTACGACTATAAACTTCCCTCTACATTTTTATTAAAATAATAAAAAAATAAATAAAATCTTACTTGGACTTTTTTCTCCCTTTTGCTCTTGCTTCTTCATTTTTAAAAGCACAGTTTCACTAACCAATGTACAGTCCATGTCCATTGTCTCTCCTCCTGCTAATCTTGACTGACTGCCATCCTGAATATTTAAAAATTCAAAATTTTAAAATTATCCCTTTACGGCCTTTTATTTACTTTTTAAACAAATTTTAGTAAAATATACACAACATAAAATTTTACCATTTTCACCATTTTTTAAGTGTACACTTCAGTAGCATTAAGTTGTATTTACTTTTACTAGGAATATAGACAGATTCAGGTTTTACTGCCTGTAAAACATTTTAGCTTCAATACGCAAGCATCTTCTCTCAAGCCTAGGAAAAGGAGGGATGCTGCCAGGGAAGGGAGAATTATATACCATTGAATTCCCTTGAGTTTCTCTTTCTTTCTTTTTCAATCTACCTCACAGTAATGAACATCAATGTACATAAAGAACAATTTCATAAATCAAATCTGGTGTCTTGATAGATATATTATTACTTTAAAAACTCTTAAATACTATATTAATACACTAATAAGTGAAAGAGAACTTCTCAAACTATAGAGAACCTAAATACAAGCCAAAAAAGTTATTTCCACTATGAATTTTAAGTTTTTTTAAAAACACAGTATTTTAAAACCTAGCCAATTGGGAAAATGTAAAAAATTTTCTTTTCTCCCCCCGCCCACTCCAGTTCAAGCTGTTGTTTCTCAGTCTAGTTGTGTAGGACACAGCTCCCTGGCCCATGCTGGCACCATGAGCCTTGTGCTCACTGCGCCCCCCTGAGCTGAGGCAGTCGGTCGTCGGTTGGCCGCTCACAGTAGCTTACGGCAGCTCTCATTGGCTGCTGGCCACTCACGCTGGCCACTGGCTGCTCCTGGCAGCACACGGAAGCCTGCGGCAGCTTACACCAACCTCCAGCTGCTCAGGGCAGCCCAGCTCCAGGGAGAGCTGTTGCTCACAACCTTAGCTGTAGAGGGCGCAGCTCACTGGCCCACGTGGGAATCGAACTGGTGACCTAGGCACTAGGAGCATAACGCTCTAACCACCTGAGCCATTGGGTGAGCTGCAAAATTCTTTTTCTTGATAGATTATTTAAAAGTTAATCAGCATATAATGAATTATTTTGATAAATAATTATTTAAAATATATAACTAGCATTTGTATTATTTTAAAACTATAGCATTTTTCAGAAAAGGCCTTTAAAGTCAGAAAGTATTATTACTCTTTCAAAGATACCATAAAGTTGTAAGAATACGTATTTTTATTTTTTACTTTTCTGAATAAATAATTGTATGTTTTAAGAAGTATGTGATTATCTCAAGGTCACAAACTACGTCAGGGGAAGAGAGTGATTAAAAGCTCACTAGAACAATCTCATGGGATTTGGTTTTACTTTCTAACTTACCTTTGTATCTATTACAGTAATATCCATTTTATACTGAGAAAGGTCTGCTGCTGGATCTATACTCCACTGGATGTTTTCAAAGGATACATCTTAGATAAGGAGGAAAAAAACACCCAATTAAAAATAGACTTAAAAAATTCTCATCACTTTAAAACATGGGGCCCACAGAATGGGAGAAATGGTTTGCCAATCATGTCTGGTAAAGGACTTGTACCTAGGATATCTAAAGAACTTTCACAAGTGAATAAGACGATAAATATCCCAATTAAAAATGAGCAAGGGATGTTAATAGAAAGTCCTTCAAAGAAGATATACAAATGGCCAATAAACACATGAAAAGATGTTCAACATCATTAGTCATCAGGGAAAGACAAATCAAAACCACAATGAGATAACACTTCACAGTTCTAATCAAAAAGACAAATACGAATAACAATGCGGAGAAATCGAAACCCTTACATTCTATTAGTGGGAATGTGAAATGATGTAGTTGCTTTAGGGAACAGTTATATAGTTCCTCAAAAGGTTAAACACAGAGTTAGCACATGGCCCAGCAATTCTACTACTATGTATAACTAAAAAAAAAAAGAAAGAAAGAAAATAAACACCCCCTCCACAAAACTGTAAATCACTGTTCATAGCAGCATTATTCATAATAGTATAAAAAGTGATACAGTGAGTCACAAAAGATCATATATTGTATGATTTCATTTACATAAAAATTCCAGAAAAGGAAAATCCATAGAGACAGAAAGTAGATTGTGGTTGCCTAGGACTGGAGAAGAGTGGTGGGGGAATGAAGAATGATCGCTAACGGGTACTGTTCTTTTAGGGATGATGAAAATGTTCTAAACTTAGAACTGTAATGTTGTTTGCACAACTCTGTGAGTACAGCAAAACCACTGAATTGCACACTTTAATACGTAATTTTTTATGACAATAATTTTTTTTTTAAGTTAAAATTGTAACATTGTTTGGAGGGGCTTTCAATGTCTGTAGATATACTTGACAACTATATAAAAGTACAAGGTGTGATCACAAAATATGGTTAATGCTTAAATAAAAAAAAATTATTACAGGAGAAGACACATTGCCATTAATCCCCCTCAAAAATACTCCTTCTCACTTCGAACACACTTATCCCATTGTTCTTGCCACTTTCTGAAGCAGTTCTGGAAGTCCTCTTTCGTGAATGTCTTTAGTTGAGCTGTCATGGCTGATTCAATGTCCTGAATTGATTCAAAATGTTTACCTTTCATGGTCATTCTGACTTTGGGGAAGAGCCAAAAGTTGCAAGGTGTCAGGTCTGGTGAATAAGGTGGATGAGGACATACATAATGTTTTTATTTGACAGAAATTGCTGTACCAGAAACAATGTGTGACATGGAGCACTGTCATGATAGAGGAAGAAGTGAAAGACTCTCATGAAAGAGGACTTCCAGAACTGCTTCAGAAAGTGGCAAGAATGATGGGATAAGGGTGTTTGAAACGAGAGAGTATATTGAGGGCGATTAATGGCAACGTGTCTTTTACAGTAATTTTTTTTAACTTAAACATTCACCATATTTTTTTATCACACTTCGTATAGTCATAGAACATAAAGTGGTACAATATTAACTCTAAGTAGATTATGAAAGGTTAAGTAGGTATATACTGCAAACCTCAGAACCATAAAAAAAAATATTTAAAAAAGAAAAGGAATGAGGGTGAAAAAAATGTTTTTATACAGAGACTGAAAATCTTATTGGAAGAACAACTAAAGATTGTTCTTCAGGAAAATAAACGCAGAATGAAGGAATAACTTTCCAATGAAGAGTAAAAGAAAACTACATATGAAGTACAGAAATATTTGGTGGCTAAAAAAACCCCAAAAGACTCCTTTTAAACACTGCAAAATTATGAAGAGATTAATATACATATTAGAGCAAACAATGTTTTCAAACAAGAAGTTTAAAAACCCATATAAATGTATACAGTGGTACCTCGGTTTTCGAACGTAATTCATTCCGGAAGACCATCTGAGTTTTGAAATGTTCGAAAACCGAGGCACAGTTTCCCCATAGAAAGTAATGCAAAATGGATTAATCCATTTCAGACCTTTAAAATCAACCCCTAAAACTGCAAATTTAGCATGGATGTTACTATCTAATGATACCATAGATCCATAAAATTTACGGCGTTCATAAACAGAAATGTTCGTCAATGGAGACTTTTAAAAACCGAGGTACCACTGTATATGCATATATTTGTAGACATAAATGCAAAGAAGAAGGACAGGCTATCTATGGTATGAGGAACAAGATCTGGATGATGAGAATTCTACTTTATGTATTTTAAAATTCTGTATACATTTTTTAAAGCTTTTGTAAAGAAAAAGTAAGTACATAAAATAGGTAAATCCACAAAATCACCAATAAAAGTAGGTATTAAAGATCTCAATTCATTTTTTTCAAAAAGCACGAGAAGGAAAACCATATATAAAATGAACCCAATGAGAATTACTCTGTAAACATAGAAACATGCAGAAAGGAAGAAAATATTCCTGAAACAATAAACTGCACAGAAGAAAACATAGGTACTAAACTTATGGACCTTGGGTTCAAAGAGCATTTTACGAATTTAACTCCAAAGGCAAGGGAAGTAAATGCTAAAATAAATGAATGGGACTATATCAAACTTAAAAGCTTCTGCACAGCAAAAGAAACCATCGACAAAATAAAGAGGCAACTGAATGGGAGAAGATTTTTGCAAACAGTGCCTCTGATAAGGGGCTAATATCCAAAATATACAAGGAACTCATGCAACTCAACAACAAAAAAACAAATGACCCAATTGAAAAATGGGCAGAGGACCTGAAGAGACATTTCTCCAAAGAGGACATACAAATGGCAAATAGACATATGAAAAAATGCTCAACATCACTAATGATCAGAGAAATGCAAATAAAAACCACAATGAGATATCACCTCACCCCAGTTAGAACGGCTATCATCAACAAGACAAATAGTAACAAGTGTTGGAAAGGCTGTGGAGAAAAAGGAACCCTCATACACTGTTGGTGGGAATGCAGACTGGTGCAGCCGCTATGAAAGGCAGTGTGGAGGTGGCTCAAAAAATTACAAATAGAATTAACGTATGACCCAGCAATGCCTCTCCTGGGTATCTACCGCAAAAATCTGAAAACTTTTATCCATAAAGACACGTGTGCTCCAATGTTCACTGCAGCTTTATTTACGGTGGCCAAGACATGGAAACAACCAAAATGTCCTTCGATAGATGAATGGATAAAGAAGTTGTGGTATATATACACAATGGAATACTATTCGGCGGTAAGAAAAGATGAAATAGTGACAACATGGATGGATCTTGAGATTATAATGCTAAGCGAAATAAGTCAGACAGAAAAAGCAGAGAACCATATGAGTTCACTGATATGTGGTTTATGAACCAAAAACAACAAAAGAACAAGACAAAAAATGAGAAACAAAAACTCATAGACACAGACAATAGTTGAGTGGTTACCAGAGGGTAAGGGGAGGAGGGGGGTGGTAGATGAGGGTAAAAGGGATCAAATATATGGTGATGGAAGGAGAACTGACTCTGGGTGGTGAACACACGATGGGATTTATAGATGCTGTAATACAGAATTGTACACCTGAAATCTATGTAATTTTACTAATAATTGTCACCCCGATAAACTTTAATTAAAAAAAAAAAAAAAGAAAGAAAATATTTTTTTCTCCCAAACAATTCAATCCATCCGAAGGATGTAAATAATATATTTAAGATATTAATATATTATATGTACTAAGATGATATGTCAAGATAGTATATGTAAAGAGTGGAAGTACTATTTATAGTGTACATACCTTGGTTGTTTTGAAGAGACTTTGTTTTAGCGATTCTGCATGGATTTAACTGAAGAACTGATGCAAGTTCACATGCTCCATGGACTGACCTGGTTTTTATTGTTACTGGCTCATGAGAACCAGCACCCTAAAACAGAAAGAATTATTAGCATCTAGATGAAATTACAAACAACTATTTAAACCAAAATCCTTGAACATTTAACACAAACCTTCACATCATCAAAGAGGTTCTCTGTCTCCAAACTTTCACGTGGACGTAGAGGGATTTTAAAGATAGGATTTTCTTCTTTTATCTGTAATGGTGCTTTATTATCTGGAGAGGATTTACTCAAGGGCTGGAGGACACACTCCTGCAAACAGGGCTCCTCTGGGGAATCTTTGGTTGGCACACAGCTCCCACTCAAGACCTTTCGGCTTGAGGAGGAGCCCTTTGGAATGGGCTTCAAGGTCTCATAGAGAGTCACTTGCCTAAATCTGATTTTAGAGGTCTCACTCCCTTGGCTTTTGTCTTGACGCTGAATAGCTGAAAATCGATCAGACAGATCCAGGGGTTTATCCATTACATAGTCTCCATTCATAGAAGAATGACTATCCAGTGGAAAAGGAAAAGCATTTTCTTTATCAAAAGAGGCTTGGGGGCAGCTTACTTCATCTTCACTTTCTTCCTCAATTTTCTTCCTTTTGGATGTTCTGCATCCCAGTGATTTCAAGGACACCACATGTTTATCTTTATCAGTAATCGCATCTTTAATGTGATCAATACTACCCTGTTCACTTACAGATTCACTTATATTTTTATTTATAAGCATCTGCTTATTAGAAGACGACTGGCTAATGATCTTGTTCACTTCAGACCCAAGATTATGACGTGTGAAAATGGCACTATCTTCAGATTTTGATCTAGTTTTCTCTGATCTAGAATTAGAAGTGCTGCTGAAAGGTATTGTTTTCAGATGAGTTTTTTTCCCAGTCTCTAAAAGAGAAGGCGACAAACTTGTATTCAAAACCAAACTATTTTTCACATTAGAGGTAGCTCCAAATACAGGAGATGATACCCGAGGAGTCAATTCTTCTTGAGGAGGAGTCTTTGAATTAGGATCTGAAAATCTAAAAAAATAAAGAGTGGTAAAACGTTTTTTCCGACTAAAGAAATACGGTAAAAATTAAAAGACAAGCATAATGAGAAAATGTTTGCTAATACATAATTATTATAGTAAGGTCTTATCCATGTATTAGAGGCAGATAATTAACCAGCAATTAAAACAGGATATAGTTGCTGGTTTCTCTTCACTTGGCTGACAAAAAGCAGAGGAAAATGATACAGCAAATCTATCTCAATACCATGATATTCCTACCTATAAATACCTTTCCTAAATAATTTAAATACACTATATAAGAAAATAATATCTTAATAAATTCCACTAGGGAGGTTGTTATGAAATTTTGTCATGAGTAACTCCAAGAAACATAATTCTTATGCTACAGAACTGAACGTAAATTAAGACTCAGGATGCCTCTAGCAGAGGAGACATCTGTGGTAGTAAAAAGAGCATTAAGTTTGAAGACATGGGATGGGTAAGAGCTCTGCCTCCTAGTATTTAATAGCTATGTGGCCTTAAACATTTAACCTCTCTGGAGCTGCATTTTTGTCGACTATAAAATATGGGGGTAATAAAACCTACTTTAATGAGTTACTATGATGATAAATTAAATGTGATACATGTATCTAAAATTAAAAGCTTTTTTAAAAGAAAAATGCCCCATAAATATAGGTATTACTAATGAATGTTCTGAAATTAGTAAAAATGAGATGCAACACAATCTTGGAAGCTTATCCAAGCTTACAGATGCATTTTGTAAAACATCCAGTTTTTGGAAATACAAACCAAGAAGGGATGACTGGTTCTTTAAAGGGGCAGAGCAACAAGAGGGGGATCTCTTAGGTACTGTGTAATGGAAGTACAGAAAGAATCTAAAAATAGAGAGCAGGTACTGTTCTCTCCAGTAATGCAAAAAGCCCTCAATTAGTCATAAAATGGAGAAGATATTTTTTTAAATAAAAATTAATACAAACTATATATGGACCGAGAGAAAAAGTTTAATTATATGGAACTCACGGTAATGGGATTTCACCAATAGCTTATAAATTTTTACCTAAGTGCCGCAAAGTACCTTAAACTATCTTCATTATTTCTTGTAGATTCCTCAAAAGGTTGTTTCTTGTGATCTCCTTCCAGACAGGGGTAGAGCTCATCACCAAGAGGGCTCATGGGACCTTGAGATTCCTTCAATAGTAAAATATAAAGTATATAAATACAATGGAAGATTTTTCTTCCTTAAAAAGGAATGAAATACTGATAAATGCTACGATATGAATAAACCTGAAAAATAGGATAAATGAAAGAAGCCAGACTCAAATGCCACATAATGTATGATTCAATTTATATGAATTATCCATAATAGGTAAACCCATAAGGACAGAAAGCAGATTGGTGGTGCCAGGGCTGCAGGTATTGGGGAATAAGGATTGAATGTTTAATAGGTACGGGGTTTTCTTTCAGTATGATGAAAATGCTTTCGAACTAGATAAACGTGGTAGTTACATATATTGTGAACATACTAAATGCCATCGAATTGTACACTTTAAAATGGTTAATTTTATGTTATGTGCATTTCACCACAATAAAAAATATGAAACATATTTTAAGTTTAAAGAGAGAAAAGCATTAATATTTTACTACTTTTGGTAAGTACATCCTATTACAGGTATATTAAACTCCAATTCCAAAAAAAAACACATTAAAATGAGGTGAAGGGAACAGAGATGATTCTTTATACTGACAGGAGATGAACTGAAAGGGATCCTTTAAAGAGTAGTGGTCCTCAAAATTTAACACACATTCAGTCAACTGGGGATCTTGTTAAAGTGCAAGTTGTCTTTCAGTAGGCCTGGGGTGGTATCTGAGATTCTGTATCTCTAAAAAACCTCAAGATGATGCAAATGCTGTTGGCCTGTGCATCACATTTGAGCAGCAAGTTTTTAGAGATCAGCAATCTTAACATATTTGGTGTCTAAACTACTGACCCGCCAAGCTTATGGGTAAGAGGGAGTTAGAAACCGTTAAAACACATTTAAAGCTCAAAGGCTAAAAACTACCCACTATCACTTGAATATGGATTTAAAACTAGAAAGAACAAAAAAATCCAAATATAATGAAAAGTACTATTCAATTTTTACAAATTCAACAGCAAGACAATTTAAGAGCCCATATACATTTATTAACTAAAGCAACGGAATGCTATTTTAAAGTTGTATCAAAGTGAAACTTCCTTAAGATTGAAGAATTCAAGTTTTCGTTTTTTAGGGGTTAATTAAGAAAAAAAGTAAATGTGACTGATGCAAGGAAGTACTAAAATAATGAAAAAATCAAGGGATCATTTACTGACCCAAACCCTCGGCCTATTTGGATAGGCACTTCTTAGGACAAAGAACTAAGTGCACATAGTAATCTCAAGAATGCAGCCTGGTTTTCAAATCCAACCACAGGTTAAAGGATGATGAAAAGATCCAATAAATTCTGAAATCAACCTAAAGGTTTAAGTCTTCTCTTAGATGAAACAGAGTAAGAATAGGAGACGAGAGGGGGCGAGGAAGAGAGTTGGCTAAATCCTCTATGCCATTATCACTTCTCTAAATTTTGACTCAACCAACAACTTACATCCCAAGAATTCTAAAGACTAGATTTGTGGGACTGTCTGGGGTGGAAAATATAAATGGGCCTTTCTAGCCACATCAATTTTGTCCTAGACTTTTAACTAATGATCTTTCAGAAAGAATAGTTTTTCTCTTGCTCAATTCTCTAAAAACTGACCGAAAAGGACACCATTAATTCATATTATCACCAAACTAAACAACTACTTACCGATTCTTCTGGCACGCTAAGTCCGAGCGTTTCGGCAACAATTGTAGCTAAATTAAAAGATGACTTATCAGTGGGATAACTTCTTGTTCCACGTGTTTCTAAGTAAGAAAAATAAAAACCAATTATATTATTGTTGAAACTTGATGTACAAAAATAATACAAAAAAGGAGTAAAAGGCTCAAAGAACCACTGAACAAGATGGCACTGGACAATTTTTTAAATTCTGTGCAAAAAAGCCCAAAATATCTACTATACAAGGCAGTAAGTTACAGATATCTATTGTCTACACTTGTCAAACCTTTTCAGCTAAGTTTTCTATTTATCCTAAATGAGATGAATGCAATAGCTAGATTATTCTTATTATTGCCACTGAAAAAACCATATATATTTATAATGGATTTACTATGATCTAAGATATAGTATGGCTATCAAACCACATTTATAGTACCTTTCATGAAAACATATTTTGTGGGAGAGATTTACAGCACTGCATAATTTTGAAGTTTTAAGTTATCACATATTTATACAGAAATCACTTACGTTCAAATATTGTATAAAGTTTTATGCACATAGAGTTCCACTAACTCAGCAAGTATTTATGGAGCACACAGGCATTATGCCTTATTAATTCCACCTCCTACATATCTGTCATACACATTCTTCTGCACCCCCAGGCACAGTTCACATCATGAAAAGATTCCTGTCCTCAAGGAGCTTATAGCTCTAGTTAAAATAGAAAGGTAAAAAGAGAAATGCAATAAAATGTGATAAACATTAGAATAAAGGTACATAAAAAAGGGGTGACTTAAACATAGAAGAAGGACTTCTAAATTTGCCTTGGAAAATGAAGGAAAGCTACACCAAGTGATGCCTAAGCTGACCCTTGAGAGAAGAGGAATTTGACAGGTTAACTAGGTATGTGTAATGGTCCATATGTGCAACAAAATTATGTGTGGTTCAACTGCTGGAAATAGAAGTGCAAAAGATGCACTAGTAATAGTAGTAGTAGGACATGAGCCCAGACGCTAAAGAGTTTAAAATTTATCCCGTAGGCAATGAAGAGCTATCCAAGGGTTTTTAATGTAGGATAGATGAAATATTTGGGTTTAAAGAGTAATTCTAGCCATGATAGGCTAACAGAGCAAGAAGCAGTCACTAGTAGGCAGGAAGACTAATTAGATTACTACAATAGTCTGATGAGGGATGCTGATGGCCTAAACTAGTACAGTGGGGGTGCAGAAGAATTTGTAGGACAGATATGTAGGAGGAGGGATCAATAAGACTTGAAGACTGTTTACATATATGAGATGAAGAAACAGGAGGCTAGGATAACTCAAAGGTTTTTGATTTAGGTAACTCAGAGAGGTACCGTGTTTCCCCGAAAACAGGACCTAGCTGGACAATCAGATCTAATGCGTCTTTTGGAGCAAAAATTAATAAGACTCAGTATTATATTATATTATACCTGGTCTTATATAAGACCTGGTCTTACATTATATTATACTATGTAAGACCCAGTCTTATAGTATAGTAAAATAAGACTGGGTATTATATTAATTTTTGCTCCAAAAGCCACATTAGAGCTGATTGTCTGACTAGGTCTTATTTTAGGGGAAACACGGTATGTAGATTGTCATTCACCGAGATTGTAAATAAAAGGTTGAGGGGAGTAGGTCTGACAGGAAAATTTCAATTTTGGACATACTGTAGTTGAAGGATATCCAGGTAGAAATGCTTAATGGTACACAGATACACTGGTTTGGAATTCAGGAGAAAAATCTTGGACAGAGATATAGATTTGGGATTTATTCTCATATACTATCTCTAAGTGATATTCCTCCAAAAAGAGATAAGAAGTGAGACAAGAATAGGCCAAAATCCATACATATCCAGGACAGTAACAGTTAAAAGATAGAGAAAGAATAGCCAATAAAGGAAAAGGGAAAAAAGAACAATAAGAAGTAAGAGAAGCAGGAAAGTGGCACCACTTCAAGAAAACAGAACTTGCTCAATAATGCCAAATGTCACAGAAAGGTCAAGTAAGATAAGGACTGGGAAGTAGTCATTACATTTAACAACAGGAGATCACTAATAACTTTTGCCAAAGCAGTTCCAATCTAATGAGTTAGAGAAGAGAGTGTGAGAATATTCACCCCCCCACCACGCCCATCTCTCTTCCCCTGTACCTCTCCCCCATCCTCTTTGGGGATAGGAGGGGGGAGTGGAATCCATACTATAATGAATTCAACTGGCGTGAATGTGAGTTGAGGAGAAGAGATATTGAACATAGATCACTTTCTCAGCTCTGAAGAGAAGCTGTAGGTAAGGGTGGAGACAATTAAGAAGTATTATTTAAAAAAAATGAAAGATAACATATATTCATGTTGAAAGGAAAGAACCTACAGAGAAGCTGGAGATATAGGAAAAGAGGACAACTAATGGAGTAAAGTCCTAGCAGCAGCAGAAGAGAAGGGGCTCCAGAGTGCTGAGAAGCACTCCAGTTTTCTCCCTTTACTTGGTAATTCTAATAACATAAAAATATGCTGAATGTGCTATATAATATCCCATGTATTGAGGGACATGTTTAGAAGTGCTCTCTCCACTTTCTCTGATCCTAGTTTCTCTTGAACATGAAATAGTCGTCTGGTTGATCACTCGTACATTCTCAACAGGTCACGTGATGAGTTTAACGCTCTGTGATCTCCCTGCAGTTAAACCTGATGGTCAGTCCTCAGTTTCATCTTCCTTGACCTATGAGCCTGTTTGCCAGGGCTAAACCCTCTCTTCTCTCCACTTGATTTAAAGGATACCATGTTATCTTAGCTTTCCTATCTTACTGGCAGCTCCTTCACTGGCTACTTGGTTGATTCCTCCTTATTTTAACAATCTCTAAACCACCACTTCTACAGTTGTGATATCACATCCAAAAAATGGTTCTTGAGAGATTTAAAAAAATCTCTTTTTATGTGTAAGGCACAGACATATATACACTCATACAGTATAGCTGCAGTATTAAAACTCCAAGGTAGAAGTGACTAGAGGAAAAAAATATCTACAAAGGCTAGGGTGGGGTGACAATGAAAAAAAGTTGAGAATTACTATTTTACACAATGGAGTGCCCCGGGTCTAAGTACGGGGACTTCTCTACCTACAGTCACTTGCTTGGTAATCTCATCCAGTCTAATGGCTTAGATACCACCTACATGCTGACAACTTCCATTCCTCGATCCTAGACTTCTCCAAAAGCACATCCACCTACCCATCCAAAATCTTTACTGAATGTCTATCAAGCATCTTACAGAATACTCTTAAAAAGCTAGCTCCTGATTTATGGCCACCCCCAGCCTACAAACCTGCTGCTCACAGTCTCCTTCTCGGTAAACAGCAACTCTGCTAAACCAACGCCCTTCGCTCACTCTGCCCAGACACACAGGCATCCTCAAGGTCAAACAGCCAGACAGCAACCCCTTATGGCCTTTTGTGCTGGCTGACTGCTGTGACCGGAGGCCCTGCCCCCAGCGGCCCTGCCCCCAGCAGGCTACATGTCCCTCAGTCTCTGCACAAATGTCATTTTTAAAATGAGGGTTTCTAACATCTCTTCTTACCCTGCTTTATTTTTCTTCAGAGTACTTGCTTCCTCCACCTAACATATTTATTTCCTTTCTCCCCCCATGAGGCTGTAAGCTCTATGAGGTTCAGGGCTTATTTTGTTCAGTGGTTAGTATACAGTAAACACTACAATACTGGTTGAATCAGTGAGTAAACCAGAGTAAAGCCCTGTTTACTTATAGTTATTAGCAATTTGTATTAATATGGATAGGTATATTAATATGAATAATAGAATAACATTATTTTTCAATGTGAAAAAGATTGCTAAGCAACTAGTAATACAAACAAAATTAACAAAAAATACTTTAAAATATCATGTAATTCAGACCATTGGCCACTCTTGCCCATCAATACCCATAAACTGTAAACTTATAAAGTAATCTCAATATCTTGCTTACTAGCCATTGGAGATTGACTTTGATCACAAGTGTCAGCCACTAGAATTTCATTTTCATTAGGCTTATGTTGTGGATGAGTTGAAGATTTTGAAACTCTTTTCAATTCTAAGGGGGAAAAAAGGAGAGATTACCAATAAACAATCACGATAAAAAATATTATCAAACTACTATTTTGACAAGCCAATACAAACTTGTCTTTCAATGCATCAGAAGTGCTATTTTACTGATATAATTTTCATATTCTAATAAAAAGTTCATTCCTACATTTTCACTAAGAAACAAAGCTGGAAGAAGTTAAGACAGTAGAAGAGAGACCTAGAACAGAAGCATCTTCTAACCTAAGTCTCTGGGAGTTGTAATATTTTAATGTATCTTTCCCCTGTGTATTTGTTGCAAATCAGTAGGTTAATTTAAAATGAACGCTGCATCATATATCTCCACAATCTTTGTTTTAGTTTTCATTTTTTGGGAAGGAAATCCTGAAACATGCTTTACCAGAATTAATTCAAAGAAAACAAACAACAAAAGGACTAAGTAAAGGGAAACAGACTTTTACTAATAATAACCTGAAAGCAGTACTAAAAAAGCACTATGAACTTTAAAATAAATGAGCAATGGTAGTTAGAAAGAGAAAAGAATTAAACAGTCATTAAGTCAGTTTTAAAATAATTTGCATGGCTCAAAAGTTGTCTTGTATTTTAAACCAAAATTTCAGATTCCAAGTAAAAATTATCAGAACAAGATTAAAACAGACAAATTAAGTTTTTAAATAGTTATATGTTATTTTCAAACAATGAAGAAATAAACCAGAAGTATTTATAATAGATACAAAAGAAGACTTTGTACCGGTAATAAAGAAAACTGCTGTAATTTTTTTTTCTGAATATTCTTATACATGGATTTAAATATGATCTAAATTATGCAGATGCTTATCTACAGTGATTCATGTCCTATCTGATAGCAGATGAAAAGGCCAATGAATATTCACTCTAGAGCTATGATCTTACATTTAACTTTAGCTCCTAAGTATGTGTAAGATTTTAACAGTTCTTTTGTTTTCCACTAGATGGTGATACAAACGCATATAAAATGAGGAATATTAAGCCAGCTTTCCAATATCAAAGAATAAGATCTACTTATATTTTCAAAGGCATAGCTGTTAACAATTTTTTTGCATTATAAAAATATCTCTAGGACTAAGTACACCCCTTCACCCCCAAATGTTTTCCTTGTCACAAATAATTTAGGTTAAAAATTAGTCTTTACTATTTACTTTAGATCAATATTGAAAGGCATAATCATTGTATCACGTCACATGATAAATTTCACGACTACATTGAAAAGGTAGTTCCAAAGCATTTAACAGAAACGGTAACTGGCCTGGAATTAGAAATATGCTACTGATCAGGCACAAAGTAGATACATTATAAAGTCACTTCTTGATTACCACCAATTGCTACAAATTATAACAAATAAAAAAAGCCAGTTAAAGACAGCTCCAATAGTGGGAATAGCTGTGGGCAAAACCTGGAAAATACAAAAGTTTAGAGCCAGGAAGATCTACATTATAATTCGGACTCATTTACTTACTTGAAAGGTCACCCTGAGTGAGTTATTTAACCCTTCTAAAGAGCATCTTTCCTGGTCTTTAAAACATAGGTGCTAATAGCTACCTTGCAAGCCTGTCATGAGAGTTAAAATATACTGGTATATTTAAATCACTCAGCATAATACCTGGCAAACAGTAGGCAGAAATTAATGTTAAGTTCCTTTTCTCCTTCCTTTTATCCCACTCATGTATATTCACAGAAGAATATTTTTTAAAGAAAAAGAAAAAAGGCAACTATTTACTACATGCATTTACATATTCAGAAGAGCAAGCAACGCATGTCTTTATATAATACAAGCAGAAAGTGCATGCCCAGTCACTTCACTAATTGAAGTTAAATTTACAATTCTAACGTAAGTTACCTGAACAATGACCGTCCACTAGATTGAGTAACATAAAAACAACAGATGAATACTATTTTTGCAAAACCAAATAACTAAAGTACAACTCTAATCCTTACCATTTGTACAAACAGAGTGCTCTGGTTTAGTAAGTGTTTGTTCTACATATCGGACATGGAGGTTCTCCTTTCTTCGCAGCCGATTAATGCCAGGAAATGAAAAGCCTGTTATTGGTGAATCTGGAATAACATTTTCCTCACATTCAAGCTCAGCTGCTTGATGCTGTTGATCATTCCTAGAGGAAAGTAATGACAATTGAAAGAAAATTAATTTAATAAATATCTACTAAAATATTTACCATATGCTATGGAGCTAGAGCAAAATACGGGTATGAAACTATAACAGATGTAATTCCTTGCAAATAATGTTCAAAATCTAAAGATTAGAGAAATACTCAAATGATTAGAGTGGGGAATATTATTGTGAGAAGTGAAGTACAAAGTGTAGTTACTGGCACCTGAAGTGAAATTTTAAAAATTTCAGATGGCAGAGAAAGTCAGCAGAGGATCCACACAGTCTGTGTACCTGTGCTGGAACTACACAAAGAAGAGGCTTGATTAACTGTGCGCATATGTTAGAAAGCAAGAAGAAAGGAATAAAGGAATTAGAGCCCGGAAGTAACATGACAACCTACCAGTAGTGTTTAAGATTGACTGGGACAGAAAGAAAGGGGCAAGGAAATCAATTAGGCAGTGGCTGTGATAGTCCAGGCAAAAGCTGCTGTGGGTCTGAACCAGGATGTTAAAAATAGCTATGGAAAGGACAGGACCAATGGTAAACACTGTGGTAGAAGAACCAACATAACTTTGCAAAGGACAAAAACAGGGTAAAAATAATACTAACACTGATAATTACCAACATTCTTGTAGGTTTACACTGCCAGGCACTGTTCAAAGTGCTACATGTATCAGTTTAATTATAATAATTGTATGAGCTATTACGAATACTCTCATTGTAGAAATGAGAAAATGAAGCTACAGAAGTTGTCATTTACTAAAATAGTAAATCACAGAACCAGGATCTAAATCCCGGCAGACAGCCAGCACAATACTGTTAACCACTCCATGTGTTATCCTTAGTGTAAACCATGAGACTAACGACAGACTACAAGTAGGATTCAACCTTCTAGTTTCTGCCACTGCTTCTATCCAAGCCCCCGTACAGTCTACTCTCAACACATCAGTCAGAACAATCCTATTAAAACTTAAGTCACATTGCATCACTTCTCTGATTAGAACCTGCCACATCTCCCCATTTCACAGAACACACAAGCCATTTCCTTTTAATGATCTACAAGGTCCTACATGATCTTACGGTTCCCTTCCCTTATATCCTCCCTGACCTCTTTTCCTATCATACTCCATGCCAGCCACCCTCACGTTCTCAGGTTTCCTCAAACACACCAGGCATACCGTGTTTACCCGAAAATAAGACCGGGTCTTATACCGTATTTCCCTGAAAATAAAACCAGGTCATATATTAATTTTTGCTCCAAAAGACGCATTAGGGCGTATTTTCAGGGGATGTCTTATTTTTTCACATACAACAATCTACATTTGTTCAAATACAGTCATGTCATCTTCTTCTGGAACATCGTCATAACGTACTAAATACGTCTGTCTGGCTGATGATCTTAACTGAGGCTTATTTTGGGGGTAGGTCTTATTTTTGTGGAAACACGGTATGTCACATGGCTAATTACCTCATCTACTTCAAGTCTTTGCTGCAGTTTTACTTTCTCATCAAGGCCTACCTTGAATACACTAAAATTGCAACTCTCTTCCTATACCCTAGTACTCCTGGTTCCTGGTTATGCCATTCTACTTGCTTTATCCATAGCAAATACTGCTTTCTAACATACTAGTATATAATTGACTTAGCTATTGCTCACCTGCCAGAATGTAAACTCTGAGAGCATAAGGATCTTTGGTTTACCGAGATATGTGTCCACAAGATTAGGCACATAGTAGGTGCTCAATAAATATTTCCTGAATGAATGAATGAAAGAATGATTGAATGAACGAATATGAGAGATTCTCAGATTCCACCAGAAAAATAAACTTGTTCTGATCTACATATACGTTCAACTCAATTCAGGACCAGTGGTGCCTAAACACTGGGTATGGATTAAATTGTGGTTATTGAGTAAAGTTAATTAATTTTAACTCAATTGACTTTCCCATGTCAAACATTACTGACTTTATCTGCCAAACAATTCTTACCGGTCTGTCAGGAATTTAGGCTTTACGTGACAAAACAAGTCTGTTCTATTATACTCATTATCAATCTGTAATACTATTTCCAAACAAACAATAATATGAGAATTTTATCAACTACAACCAACAGAGATTTTCACAAAACTAGAAGAGAAATTTTTCCCAACACTGATTTATATCTTAATTTCCTGGATAATATCAACATTACTGTGGTCTATAATTCTATATTGAAAATCTTTAGAGCTAATATCTTATTTTTAATCTTTCCTTACAAGTTCTACTGCCTTATTCTGGAAAAACAAAGTAAGCTAGTCATATGAGAAAGGCTTATAAATTAATGGAGTGTGAAATCTATCTGACCTCACTTTAACTAATCACATCACAGCCTACCTGCCTATTAGTCATAAAAATTCAACCTGAAACATGAATGAGTCATGAGAAGAAATTGATTTCCTGGCAGAGCCGATCTGGAAGTAGCTGGGATCACACAAAAGAAAGAAAAAAACGATCAAAAACTAGCTCTAACTAGATGTGTCCAAACTAAGTAAACAGGTGCTGGCTTTGTCCTCCTTTGTCCTTCGTCATTAAAAAAAAAAAGAATGTAAAACAAAACAAAACAACTTCCATGTGTTAACCAAGTTTCTTCTTGAAAGCCTTAGGTCTCGCTCTGATTTGCTGAGGAAAGATAAATTCACACCACAGCTTTTGGTTAAATTAACTACGCACATTGGTCATCTTTCTCCTCTTACTTTTCCTCCTAACGGCTTGAGAATTTTTTTTTTTTTTGGTTGTCTACTTTATCTGTAGTCCCCCCCCCTTAAATTCCTGTCAAAAGAGTTAATCTATACAGGATCTCTCTTCATAAAGCCTGTAAAAAAGTTTTTAAAATTCAATTTTTCTCCTCTAAAGTACTTCTATATTTCCAGTTAAAACATAATTTAAACTTAATTGAAGCAATTATAGCCATCAAGTTCACTTAGGTATTTTGATTTTCAAAAAAGGGAAGAAAGGATTCCCTAAAATACAAACCAGTGACTTTGATACCCTCAGCTCTTAAAACCAGTATAAGCTTATCATATGAGTAATTCAAACAAGACTAATTTTAAAAATTAGCGCTATGAAAGGAGCTGTTCGTTTATTCTACAGCTGGCACTCAGGAAGGCATCTGATAATGATTCTCTTGATATCTTCTCATTGTAAACAAAAAGAAATATAAACTCAGTATTAACAGATTCCTAACTGACTAAACAATATCCTATAAAGAATTATCATTAATAAAGGAAATCTGTAGTAGCATGCCTCAAGGCTCCATCCTCAGGCAGGTTTTGTTGAACATTTTATTAATGATTTTTGATGCAGGGCACTGATGGAATATTCATCAAATTAGTGGAAGACACAAAGCCGAGAATAAAAGCTAACCTACTACATAGCAGGAAATAAAATTAACATATGAAAAGACCCCCAGAAGTTGGAATAATGGGCCAAACCTAATAAAACGATACAAAAAAGGATAAATGTGAGATATAAGCATCATTGAACTGAGTCAGAAGAGAAAGAATTCAGGCCTTGCCATCTACATAGTGATACCGTGTAATAAATAGGTCAACTTCTGTGGCTCTTTTAGCAGAAAACTACAGAACGCCTATACAAACTCTCAAGTGAGGTACCTGGGTTCAAATCCTGGGTCTGACACTTCCTAATTACATTGGGTAAGTTATTTAACCTTGCTGAGCCTGTTACATGTAAAGTTCGTATGGTACTATATACTTTCCTACTTCATTTTTGTAGGTAAGTTGTGAAAAGGAAAAATTATATAAAGATGTAATTAAACACTCAGAAAATAGGCATTTCTCAACAGTGCTATTATCTTAAAATGAAGGAGTAAGGCTGAAAAACCTATGATTAAATCATGACTCTGAATTTATTTATTTATATCTAAAACAAATCTACATAGAGGATAGGTAGTAAACCCAAGAAAGAATCACCAGTAATATATGTATGTTTTGACATTAATATAAGCAAAAAGGATACAGAAAAATGGAGAAGGCAGCATTACTCTATTGATGAAGCTATGTGGAATATTGAGTTCATTAACACATTGACAAAACTAAAACATTAAAGAGAAATGGTATTTTGAAGAGTCTTGAAGTAATACCACATGAGGAACAGTTAATGAACAGAGGATATTTATTCTAAAGATGACTCAGGAGGGCCATGATAGCTATCTGCATGCACACAAAGGAACACCAAGTAAAAGAGGGGGTAAACTTGTTCCAGATGGTCCCAGAGGGCAAAATCAGAATCAACAAATATAACTTGTGAGTTAGAGTGATTTCTCTACAAACTTACAAAAAACTTTGTAATAATTTCATCTCGCTAAAATTAAACAGGCTTGTACCAGAGGTGTTCAAACAATGCTTTCTATTAAAGAAGCCATACAAGGAACTCGATCTAGAAGAGAGCACTGAATGAAATGAATCCTGCAGTCCTTAAGTGTATAGACTTAAGTATATCCTTTGACTTTCACTAAACTAGCACATCCATTTCCTCAAACGAAAAGAGTCATAACCTCAATGCCTACCTTATTTATTTGCTTTGCTTTTTGTGACTGGTAGAGTCGAATATATAGATATATAAACTTTATAACAGCATTTTGTTACTGAATAATTTCTCATTATAGTGTCACTATCACGAAACAGCTGTCCTACCACATAAGGCATCTGTAACATCAAAACCAGCTTAGATGAGTTAGAATTACTGTATTTCACATGAAGTACAAGCTAAATAGTATTTTTTCCCCTAAAATTCAGCAGAATTGAGGCACTAACATTATGTTAGAGTGGCTTACGTAGTCAGAAGAACGTAGGGTGCCTTTACGAGGTAATACTTGCTGTTTTTTTTAAACTGCCAAACAAAAGGAAATTTGTTTGAGGAGAGCAAGCCACAGAAGTTGAATTATGAGAATAACTATCTTGAATTTCAGAACAGAACTTAAAGACACAATAGATTATCTCCTACACTGTTCTAAGGCACGCCCTAAATAAAACATACTTGCCCTGAGCTCATCTACATGATTAATCTTTACTGTAATTTCAAACTTCATCTTTTCTAAAATACCAATCAGCTTCAACAGGAAAAATATGAATTTGAGAACACTAAAAAAAAAAAACTAATTATGATTAATTCGAATTAGTATTTCTACCAAGCACATGACATTATCTAGTTTTAATATATTTATACACCTTGGTTTCATAAATATCAAGCCCAAAGTGTTCAAAACACTGTAAGCTACCTGTGCTAAATTACTTCACATAACATAAATTAATATAAGTCAACAATCACTTATCTGCAGTCTTTGGAAACAAATGTGATTCAGAGTTCACATTTTTTTTTTTACATGAAGGGTAATACAGAGCATATACAGATTATTACCTAACACATCCAGGGGAGCCTGAGGCATCCTGTAGTCAAGCACATTGATATTTTCAAAGCAAAGCATAGGAATGTGGTGGGATAAATAAGGATCATAAATAGCATCCTGTCAGTTGAGGTGAAGTTAGGTTGTGAATAACATTTAAAAAAAACACCTTTTGGGTTTTGGAATCATATTTAAAAGACTGTGGATCTGTGTTCTAGCCTCACTTCAATATACAGCATGAGTAAAATTAGTTCAGTGTTGACATTCTCATACACACGTTTGATAACCTCAGTCTGATTCCCTAGCCTTCTTTCTTCATCTATCATCCTCCCTCAAAATTCCCTTTGGCCACCAATATACAGTGAACTAATCACATGGGAAGAATATTAAAATTCTACTGAATATCTACTACCTAAAAGTATAATGATAAGGATGTTAATTCCATCTGTGAGACGTGTTTATACATAAGACAGTAACTATTCAAAATAATGTTACATCTGCACAGTTTGTACCAAAGTTGTTGCCTACTCAAATGCAACAAAATCCTGAAGAGCCCTTTAAAACCATTAAGACTATCCTGAATCCTAATTCTTAAAAAACACTATATAAGCTTTATATACATGGGAAATAAGAACTAGTTGTATCTCTGCTCTGCATCAGTCAGACCATACCCAGAAAATAGATTATTTGTTTGAGACACTGTCTCATAATGAAAAGAACAGAGGCCTTTAAGTCAGAAAATACAGGTCTGAGTGAAGGTCTGAGAACCTACTAGCTGTGGGACCATGGCAGGTTATCTGACTTTTGTGAGCTTTGGTTTCCTCATCCATAAAGGAAAGATAATAAAATTACCTTGAAGAATCACAGTGAGAATCAGAAATAACAAAGATAACATACAAAGAAGAGTAACTGGTACACAGGATAAAAGTTATTTTTATTCTTTAAGAAAAATGGTGGGACGGGGAGAGGATCAGAGAGAGGAAGTTCTTGAGGCCTGAGAACTGTGTAGGAGGAAATATTTATTCGGTTTGCTTTTATGAAGCTTTGGGACAGGGCTGGAAGAGGTAACAAAACTCAAATATTACTTGAAATATAAGTGTTTTAATAATGTATTGTGTATAATAATCATTGTAAAAATTAAAATGCTTTAAATTAAAATGTTCGGATACTTTCTCTATAAACTTGCACACTAATCTAAGAGATGCATATACACTCCAAAAACATGAACAAAAATATAACAATTTTCTATTTTTATTACATAACACTTTATAATTTTTTTTAAATGAAATCTGCAACTCTTAATACATCTTTACAGTTTGTATAGCTAAGTAAAATGAAGAAAGAAAAGTTACGGGGAAATATCAATTTTCTGGTGCAATTTCGAAAATATACTTACTCAATTTTCTGTTGCAGCTGTTCAGAAAGCTTTTTATTTTCTTCCTGTAGAGTATTCTTTTCATTCACTTAAATATAATGTGAAAAAGAAGGCACATGTAATAACTCTATTAACATGTATATCAGGCTTTTTAAATAATTTCAACAATTACAGAGACATTAGAATTTCTAAGTCACAATGTTAGTCAGGGTTAATGTTACTGTGCAAAACTAATTTGTTCCGAGGTTGCAATTACTACATCTCCTATTGTGCCAGTTCCATATAAATGATTAACTGATAATTTTATGTAATGCTTCTGGGCAAAAAGAAAGAGTACCGTATGTACTGGGGAGTAGAGTCTAATTATTCATACTGAGGACAAGAAGCATTCCATCTGGTTACTCAGCCCTACTCATTTCAAATACCATTTTAGTGACAGTCATTCATCTTGAAATAAATCTGATTATAAAAGTAATATAACACTGAATATCAGTGTAATTTTTATAATATAAATATACTTAAGTCAAGTTTTCTTCCTTAGTCATATGCTATATTTCATGAATAATTATGGTATCAGTAATCTAAACATATCCATTGAAGTAGTATCTGTTTATTTGAATCTACCTCAACTAAATTTTCCTATCCATCCTTATTTAATTTATAAAGCAGAAATTCAATTTTGGGCTATAATTTCCACTGTAGTCAGCACAAAAGTCTTATCAATCTTTAGTATGATGTCGCAGCTTAAGTGTGTGTTTTACTAGGAGGAATACATACAAGAGATCAAGTCACAAAATACAATTAGTCTCTACCAAAGAAAGTTAATTATCATCCAAAACTTGTGACTAATTAATTCACTGTTTTACAAATCTAAACATATTTCCATACATTGAGTAAATAAACTTTTTTGACTATCTACAATATGTGAGGCTGCTAAACTACCTGCTATGGAGGATCTAAAAAACAACTTAAGATATGGACAATGACCTAAAGGAAAGTGCAGTGTAATGAGAGACAAGCTATTACATAGACGTGTTTTATACAGCTGAAAGTGACAAGGCCATTAGAGAGATACAGATAAAATACTAAAGAAAATTTTAAGGAGAAAAAGGTTGCTTTGGGCCCTTGAAAAGATCAGGAAATAATTCATCACAAAGAGGACAACTGAGCTGGATTGATAGGTGACTATTCTATGCAGAGAATTAATGGAACAAAATTAGAAAGATTGGGTATAATAAATGGTCGAAAGCCTTCAAAAGCAAGCTAAGAAGTCTGAAATTTATCTTAAAAGTTATCAGTTATTTTTCATAGATGAATGATAGGAAGATTAATTTGTTTGTATTTATATATATACCAAAGTGAGAAGAAAGCATTGACAAGTCAGGTTATCGTTAACCCTTTCACTGCATTACTTCATTTCAAGTTTGTTCTCCAAAATGTGTAAAAAATCCACAAAAAATAATTACAGTATTTATATTTTTAAGTAAATATGATAAATTGCTACATTTTATTAAAATAAATGACTAAAGTATAAAAATTTCCTATTGCTATTCATTCTTGAAAAACACAAAAATATAGAATAATGTACATCTGCTTTCCTAAACTTCCTTTCTGGAACAGACAAGATTTTCTATAGTTTGAGCTCATGGGGTAAAGTCGAACACTGAAGTCAATATCCTTCGACTCTAGTCGAATGTTGCATTAAAATAAATGAGTATCTGGAATAGCTGCAGAAGTAGCCAAGGTACAGAAATAGGAAGTGAGGACAGGCAGAAGAGCTGTTACAGAGGCAGAAGCAGTAGTTATTTGGCAACTCATCCTTTATAGGGTAAGAGAAGTCAAAGGTGACCTTAGCTTTCTGATTAAGATGGTTTACTTGACTCTTCCTCTCCAAATCTAATGAAATGACAAAACAACTGTAAAAGTACGTCAATCTGCAACACTGAAAAGCCAGAAAGGGTGTCACTGGGACATCAGAACCAAAGTGATTCAGAAGAGGGTTGAGATATTAACTTTACATTTTCAGAATGCATGGTAAAATTTCAAGGTTGATCAAAAAGAATAGAAATAAAGAATTAAAGAAAATAGTAAAGGATCAAATAAAAATGAAATTTAAAACCCAAATATCCTCTAAATTCAGTAACTGGGAATAGTAAAAATAACAACAAAAAAGGCAGGACAGGAAGAAAAAAGCAGCAATGAGACAGAAACACCAAAAATTTGTAAACATGAAGCTCTTAATGTCTTTATTCTTACAACAACTTTGTTTGGGATTTGACCTTAGTAAGTTTTCTCTTGCTCGTTTTTATGTAAAATTAGTTTTCCTGAACTTTTCAGAAATCACATTGGTGGTGTTATTAGTTGTGTTATCTGAGACTACTAGTTTATAATACGAGATTTAAAAATGAATAGTTAGGGAATATTTTAATTTTTTCATCCCTGTGTCCTTGAGAACCAGGATACTCAAGTTTAGAAGGAGACACAGATTTTATTAAAGAGGTTAGTAAAACATCTATAGTCTTGTTTTTGAATTTTCAACAAGAACTCACAAAATATTTTATCTATCTGAAAATTAGGCAAAGGATATTCAAGGCATTCACCCAAGAAGAAATGCAAACTGAAGAGCATGTGAAAAGATACTTGACCTGGATAGTAATCAGGAGAATGCTAATTTTAAAAAGGGATCATTCTTTGCCCACCAGTTTGAATATTAGCAATCACTACATTTGCTCAAAGCTGAAGAAGATGCAGGAAAATGGACATTCTCAAACACTCCAACAAAAAACTGAGCTGTCCATCAATGAGAATAGCTAAGTAAGTGACATCTACACTATGGAATACAATGCAGCCATGGAAAAGAAAAACACTGTCCTATTCCTTAACATCTAGGTTTTTTGGCTTATTTTGAGTTTTCAGCTATTTTTAGATAGTTAAAAGTTGCTGGAAATCTCACTATTAGATGTGTGGACATTACTGAAAATTATCTGTAATACTAATGATAATACTAATGATAATATAATGGTAGATCTCAACTACGTTTACTGAGATGTAATAAATGTAATTTCTACACTTTGGTAATATTCTTATATTACTAAATAAACACATGCATGTATTTACACATACAGACCATAGAATCTATACAGCTAAATATACTAACATGTACAGACTTCTAAGACATAGTATAAAATGAAATAACACATGTTAGGACAAGAAATATGGTATGATCCCATCAAAATTTAAAAGAGAAGAGAAAGAAGAGGGGGGAAAACTAAGGACACAGACAGACAGAAACAGAGAAACCTGGACCTGGAAAGATATGTATCAGATTGTTAATAGTAGTTATCTCTGAGAGTAGAATAAAATTATGTTCTTTCTAACTTTTTAAAATAATGAGCATATATTTCGTATAGTCTTCCTTGAGTATCCAGAGGATAACAATATCATTAATAGAAAAATGTATAGTCAGAAGGTGGAATTTGTTTGGGAAAGAAGATAAATTCATCAGATTTTGGACATGTTGATTATGAATTGCTTATAGGGAATCCAGATAAGGGTTAGTAGGAGAGTATAAAAACAGTTAAAAGAGAAGAAGGTTAAGAAAGGTATTAGAAGAGAAAAAGGTTAAAAGAAAAAGGTTAAAAAAAAAAGGCTAAGAATGTAAGAAAATCCTATGTTAAATGGGGAAGGAGCGTAACTGAAAACCGTATTCTTGCAACAGTATGTCATGAAAACCCAAAAAAGTGTACACCTTTATAGAATACTAAATTGTCTGCTTTGTATCTAACTTTACTAAATAGTCAAATTACATAAAATAAAGATAAAACCAAATAAACAAATATGGACATATCCAAAGGAAACTTTCTTTGTCTTATAGCTGGTGAGATGTTAAGGCCAACTGGACAGTATTTACACAAACTTTTGTGTACCCTATTTCTTACTAAAATAAGCATGAGATTAAATCTACACAAAGGGAAAAAAGGACATTTGATCTCTGCCTAAATTAACAAAAGTATATGTAAACAGTCCATTTGATTACAACCACTTTACTAATAGGTTTCAGCAACAGTACATTATGCTTTAAATACTTAATAAATGAAGAAAGGAAACTCACTAAGCTCTGTGATAAGTTTAAGATTCTGCTGCCGGATATTTTCAAATTCTTGCTGTTTTTTCCGCATATGTTCTTCAGTTACTGCACAGCGATCACATAATCCTGCTCTTAATCTATGAAACAAAAACAAAGTATTTTTAGAGTTGAACTTAAATGTTCTCATAAATAAATGAGGTGACGGATGTGTTAATTAATAATTAACTCCAGATGGTGGTGGGAATTCTCTCACTATGTACATGTCTATCATATCACCATGGTGTATTTTTTAAATTTTTTTATTGGGTGACAGTGTGTTATTTTCAGGACCCATCAGCTCCAAGTCAAGTTGTTGTCCTTCAATCTGGTTGTGGAGGGCGCAGCTCAGCTCCAAGCCCAGTTGCCATATTGGATCCTAGTTGTAGGGGGCGCAGCCCACCATCCCATGTGGGAATTGAACGGGCAACCTTGTTAACATGCACGCTCCAACCAACTAACTGGCTGCCCACCATGATGTACTCTTAACTTTACAATTTTGTCAGTTATATCTCAATAAAGCTGAAAAATAAAGGAAAAAAACCCAAAATATTTTTCAACTACTAAAAGATATTTCTTTATATTTGAACTCCAAAATTTTTATGCTTTATGAAGATCTAAAAGACTGTCTTGGCAAACACAGAGAAAATGAACTATTTTAAAGCTGTATTATACCTTTAACAAATTCTCAAAGGCTGAAATCATGCTACAACATTACTATCTACAGACTGCAATTGGAGTGAAATTCTATAAAAATCTGCCAATTGTAAACTCTACCTAAGGGAACTTATTTATTGAAGAAACTGAAATTGCTTTCATTTATTATAGCCAAAATATGAACCCCAGGACAGCACTGAAGGGCAGAATTATATCTTAAGCAAGCTTGCATCTGCTTTGTTCAGCATAGGATATAACACATAATGAGTGCTCAACAATTTTTTTAGTTGAATTAATACTAAAAACTCAAGGAACTCAAAGTTTAAAAATAAAGTCACCTCATACTTTGTTCTTTTCAGCTTTTAAAAAAACTCCTATGTTAGTAAAAATTCACAATGTATTATTATGTAAAAAAGATTACAAGTAACTTTTACTAATTATTTGTGAGTGCTGAAAAGGAAAATACATATATTGCATGGGGCAAAGGGGGTGTGTGGAAAGGTGTACTCCAAAATGTTACTAAGTTATCTTGCAGGTACCAGTATTATAGGACATTTTCTTCTTAGTGTTATTTATATTCCAAAATTTCTCTAATTTCATTATTTATATAATCAGGAAAAAATATGGTTAAAAAAAGATACATACCCCACATTAGGAATTTAGAAAATATATATTCAAAGATAATTTCAACTCAATAACCTAAATGAATAAAATGCAAATATTTAAGTGTCTATGGAAATCACAGCATGGTAATATATTGAATGAATTTTAAAAAATGTTAAAAATGTTAAGGAGGTAAAACATGAAAACTGTACAACTAAAACAAACAAAAAGAACCTAAAGGGTTTTTTTATATGAAAGTAAAACTCATACCAACAATGTTGATAAGGATTAGAGATCATAGGGCTGCATTAGTGGAATTGGAATTTCTAGAATGAAGGAATAAAGATTTGGGCATCTCGGTTTAATTGGAGTACATTCCAAAGACAGGAATTAGGATGATCAAGATCTTTGAAACCATATTGTATAATGAGCAACATCTAAGTAAAAATGACAAAGTGAACATTTGCATATATTTTTGCTCCCTCCCAAAATCTCACAAAACTACTGTAAAGATATTTGTATATCTTCAAAGACACAAACCCATGAGGAGAGGGAGAATGGAAGAAAAAACTAAAGTAATTGAAAATAAAATAGCTGGTAGACAAATAAATAGAAACCGACCTAACAACGCTAAATGGTGGGAAAAGTCTAGAACTATGTTGTCTAATATGGTAGCCACAGCCACATGTGTCTATTTCAATTTCAATTAAATTAAACTAAACGGAACTAAAAATCGAGCTCCCTAGTCACCCTCAAGTGCCCAACAGCCACATGTGTCTAGTCACCACCATAGGGACAATGCAGATATAGAACATTTCCATTATCACAGAAAATTCTGCTGGACAATACTGACCTAGAAACAACCTGATTTATGCTGTAGAATGCATAGAAGGTACAAAAATTGGTACCAGTAATGACTAATTTAAAGTATGTTTCAAGATATTTTCCATACAAACATATTCCCTCCTGTATTCTGAGCAGTCAAGTGATTACCCCTTCCATTCCCAGCAGAAGACTAGAGGTTTCATCTCTTAGAGAGTCTAAAACAGACAGTGTCTAGTCTGGGAGATACCAGGCACAATTAAAGGTAGGAGTACAATAATGAAATGATTGTATATGCACACCAAATTCTCAGACCCTAGCCCAGGCTTCGTCATCTACCTGGCTTCAAGAGCAATGGTAGCAAGCCCGATTACACATTCCAGGAAGCAGAATAAAGGAGTCTTCTCTAAGAAATCTGACCAGCCTAACAAGAAAGACCTAAAGATACTGACATTAGGGATCATCAATGAAACAGATCAGGCAGATGATTCTAATCAGAGATTCTAATCAATTTTTATCTCCTTCTCTTAAACACAGATAATGCAATATCAACTGATATCTGAGAAAAGCTTATAAGGTGAAAGGAACTAAAGCAAACAGGACCATTAAAAAAATTAAAAAGTATAAGCTATGTAGGGAGAAGAAAAAAACACTATCACCAAACTATAAATACTCTCAGAAAAATAAAAATGTACCAAACTATGAAATGAAAACAGGACTGCCATAAAGGAAATACAGAAAACAAAAATAAATCTTAGAAATTAAAAATGTAACAGCAGAGGCCGGCCCGGTGGCTCAGACGGTTGGAGCTCCGTGCTCCTAACTCCAAAGGCTGCCGGTTCGATTCCCACATGGGCCAGTGGGCTCTCAACCACAAGGTTGCCGGTTCAACTCCTCGAGTCCCGCAAGGGATGGTGGGCAGCGCTCCCTGCAACTAGCAACGGCAACTGGACCTGGGGCTGAGCTGCGCCCTCCACAGATTGAAAGGACAACAACTTGACTTGGAAAAAAAAAAGTCCTGGAAGTACACACTGTTCCCCAATAAAGTCCTGTTCCCTTTCCCCCAATAAAATATTAAAAAAAAAAAAAAAGAAATGTAACAGCAGGAAAGAAAAAACTCAATAGAGAGAGAAAAAATAAAGTTGTGAAAATCTCCCAAAAAAGTAATGTAAAAATGCAAAGATAAAATAGTAAAGATAAAAGTAGAAGGCCTTTTGAGCCACTGCTTTGTGCTCGCTCGCTTGCTCCTATTTGGAGTGTACTTTCATTTCTAATAAACTGCTCTTTCAGCACTGCAAAAAATAAACAAAACAAAACTAGAGGATCATCCTAGAAGGTCCATAATATCAGTAATGGGTGTTCCAGAAAGATCAAGTGAGGAAGGGGAGTGGGGGAGGCAGAAAAGGAGGAACAGAGGAACAAGAAAGACATGAGACATACAGAAAGCAAAATACTGGTATAAATCCAACCATATCAGTAATAATATTAAACATAAGTTGATTAAACACTTCAATCAAGACAGAAATTGTCAGATAGGACAAAAAATTAATATCCAACTATATGTTGTTCACAACAAACACACCTGAGATTTAAAGATACAAATAGGTCGAAAGCAAAAGGATGGAGAAAGATATACCATACACACACAAACCGAAAGAGAGCTGGAACATCTACATTAAGAACTATCAGACAAAACAGACTTGAAGATATAAAAAGTGTTACTAGAGACAGTGAATTTTATAATAAAAGGGTCAATTCATTAGAAATATATAACAATTATAAACACATATGCATCTAATACTAGAGCCCCAAAATACCCAGAGCAATACCTTACAGAATTGAAGGAAGAAACAGGAACTCAACAATAACAGTTGTAGGCTTCCACTCTGAATAATGGATAGAACCAGTAAGACAGAAAATCAGCATAGATATAACAGACTTGGGACACACTAACAACCACCCAGACCTGACATTTATGGAACACTCTAGCCAACAATTGCAGAATGCGCATTCTTTCTAGCACACTTGGAACATTCTCCAGGATAAACTATTTTCTAGGTCACAAAACAAGTCTCAAGTTTAAAAGCACTAAAATCATACAAAGTATGTTTTCTCACAACAATGGAATTAAATTAGAAATCAACAATTTGGAAAATCCACAAATACACGAATCTTAAACAATGCACTTCTAAAGTAAATAATGAATTAAAAAAGAAATCACGAGGAAATTAAAAAAACAGGGCTGCAGCTGACTGTCAGTGCCCCAGTGTAAAATCCTACCCATTGAGGGCCCTCCAGGACAAATAATAGCTCCCTACTTTCTTAATGAAAAGTAAACTTCCCATGACATATACAGAACCTCCAGTCCATATTCCTATTCTAGGAAAACTCCTGGGGAAGGGGGAATGTGGAAGGGCTGGGGTAAAACAGATATACAGTTAAAAGCAGAGGATATCATGCCAAGTATGCAGAAAATTCAACCCAGTCTCACGTTCTTAAACACAACCAAAGATCATTATCTAGTGTATAAAGCAAACCAGTAACATGAAAAACAAAAATAAATAGAACTGATCCTGGAGAAAAGAACCAATTCAGAGAGCACAAAATAAATTTGGGGTGGGAGGGAGATATTTTGTATCCCTGGAAATACGAGAAGTGATGCAGCCATAAAACAAAAGGGTATATACGTGTACACACACACACACACACACACACACACACACACACACTCTCACACACTCAATTATGAAATTTCAGAACAAGGATAAAAAGATCTTAAATTCCAGAAAGGAAAATAATCTAGTATCTATAAAGGAATGAACATTAGAATAATATCAATTTTCTTATCAGCACTGAATGGTAACAAACTGAAAAAATGTCTTCAAAGTTTTGAGGGAAAACTATTTTGAACCTAGAATTTCATATTCACTAAATTCAATAGTAAAATAAACACATTTTCAGCCATCCAAGGATTTTTTGAAAATTTACTTCCTGTGACTTTTCAGCAGTTACTTGAGGGTGACCTATAACAAAATGAGCATGAAAAAACAATAAAAACGAAAAACAGGCACACAGTTTATCAACCATGTTCACTGGTATATCTTCAAGGTCAAAAATAGTGCTTAGTATGAGGTAGGTGCTCAATAAATATTTGTTAACTAACATGAGTAGAAAGAAACAATGGAATCAATATAGGGATCCAGTGAAGGGAAATCCCAGAATGGCAGTTGTAGGATAGCCCAGAAAATAAATGGCTCAAATTAGTACAGAAAGTTTTTCAGTCCCAAGACACATGTCTTTAAGAAAAAGAGCAACAAAAATGATTATAATCAATAAACAGAATAACTAAGGTATTAAATAATATTAATTACACAGTGAGAAAAACATGTTTCTTGCCTTGATACGAAAAAAGGTACTTAGAAATTCTAGGAAACACAAAGCAAACTTATGTGAATGTGTTCTTGTCGTAATATGATTATGGGCTAATTTGAACAACTGATTTGGGACCGAGTAGAAAATAATCTATTTGACTTAGGCATTAGAAACACCATCCTTGAGTGGCACACAGGCCGTGACATCAGACTTGTAAAGAGGGAAATGTAATTCTAGCTCTGTAGCTAACATTTACATAGTCAATAAATAAACACGGTTTACTATTTTGCAACTTCTACAATCAACTTACAAACAAAATACAAAGATTGAAATCTGGTAACAGAAAAGTATAACTATTATCAGCCTTGTCAATATTTATATGCTGATATTCAGCTGGCATAAGACAAGAGGTAGAAAGCTAGGAAGATTGATGCAGGAAAGAGTAAAAGTATCAATATCTTTCCTGTAATATAGTGGTGAGTCTAAGGAGACTGCTTAGACATCTCTTTTTTTTTAACGTAAATACATATATTGAGCTTCTTCTTATAATAATATATTTGCATATATATATGTATTGAGGTTCAAAGGTAAAATAAGAACTGAAATAATAACTATTCAAAAATAGTCGAGGGAGGATAAAATAGTATTATCTTCACAGCAAGTAATAAGTAGTCTCAAATTGATAAATCAAGTATTAAAGAGGAGATACATCATCTACAATTTTGGAGAACTAAAAACTGTAACAGGGAAAGATACGAAAGAGTGGAAGAAGAGATCACTGTTTTCTTTATAACTATACAACTTTATAATGTACATGCATTACTTGAATACAAATTCAAAATGGAAAAACAGAGAAAATTAAGCCAAATAGTGCACTATACTCCTTTTCATGATAGCATTTTAATTTAATAATATTATATTCTAGTAAATTTTGAATAAAATCTTTTTGAGAATTAAGGTACTAAAAGGACATACACCTTCTTATCTTTCTGTTATAATACTTAACACGTTTTCAGGCTTTCAAGCATTTCTAAAGCTTATAGTAAAGTCCATATATGCCTTTAAAATTCCAAATGAAATAAGAATAGTCTCTCTAAACTAGTACAAAACCACAACACTGTTAAAATGTTTTAAGAAACTCAATTTGAACTATTTGCTTTAAAATACTTCATATTTCATATTTATATTTCTCTTTTAGATATGTTCACATTAACACAAAAATATACAAATAAAAAAGAAACAACAGGGTGGCCGGATGGCTCAGTTGGCTAGAGCGCAAGCTGTGAACAACAGGGTTGCCGGTTCGATTCCCACATGGGCCAGTGAGCTGTGCCCTCCACAACTAGAGTGAAGACAACGAGCTGCTGCTGAGCTTCTGGCGGGGCGGCTGGATGGCTCAGTTGGTTGGAGCAAGAGTGCTCAACAAGGTTGCCAATTCAATTCCCGCATGGGATGGTGGGCTGCGCCCCCCTGCAACTAAGATTGAAACCGGTGACTGGACTTGGAGCTGAGCTGCACCCTCCACAACTACATTGAAGGACAACAACTTGACTGATTGGAGCTGATGGGTCCTGGAAAAACACACTGTTATCAAATATGCCCCAATAAAAATTAAAAGAAAGAAAAAAGAAAAACAAATAAAAGATTTGTTCAAATTAATAGCTTGGGGTCCATGCAATAAACACTCAAATAGTTGAACTGATCATGGTAAATAATTTACACACAGAGCTATTAAGCTATAGAGGCCAAAGAGCACATGACAGAGCACATGACATTGAAAGGTCTTTGAAAAACACTGAAGGAGTTAAATGGCATTAAACAATTTTAATGAATTATTTAAATGTCATTTACTCATCAGTCTGTCATCAGAAACTAAACACCTTATTGTTTCTAAGAAATTATATCTTACATAGTAAAATGTTATAAAGTATAATGGAAAACAATCCCTTGGGACCCCTAGATTCCAAGTTCTAAAATGCCACTGCCATAGACAGTTACAAAATAAAGCAATATTCCCCAGCTTGTTTAGTACTTCCAGAGTTCTCCAATCAACTACCATTCTTGATAATAATATCTGTGAGTCAACTCCTAATTGCTCACTGATCCTAGTTTGAATTTAAATGGATCTGAGAAAATATGCTAGCTCCTATTTCCATCAGCAGGGTTCCATTGCTTTCCTCTTGCCTATCTTCCACTGTGGCTGTCAGAGAAAGAAAAAAACTGCCTCAATTTCACAGGAGAATGCAATTTCAGTAGCTATAAACAGGTAAAGGGAAAGAAGAGTAATTCCACTTGTAAGAGCAGACAGCAACATGTGTTCTGAGTTTTTCCAGTTTGTTCATAGAGATGAAGAAATAAAAGCATTCATTTTGCAATTAAAACTTATCAGATTAACAAGTATGCACAACTGCTTTCTATAACCCAAAAAGATTCCTGAAATTTATTTATTTTCATTCAAAAGAGTTTTTCACTGAACACTTACAATGACTAGTTAAGTGCTATAAATACAACAGTGGCCAACATAATATCACATCTTTTAAAGAGCTTACAGTACACTAGAGAAAGCAGATTATAAAAATATAATTACAACAAAGTATGATTCATATCTTGACAGTGGAAATACAGGGTACTATGAAATATAAAAGCACACAGCAGAACTTAACCTAGTCTAGGAAGTCAGAGAAGGTCTGATACTTAAATTCAAATCAATGAGTAAAAAGAGTTAGCAAGACAAAAGAGGACATTTGGTCCAGCACTTGAAAAATACTTGTAGAACTACAAATCCTCTAATTATGAGTACCAATTTTCCCTTTTAACGACGGCTGAAATATAAGATGAGTTTCCTGATTGCCAAAAATGCTTTTAAAAATATTAAAATCTACTGGACAACTACGTTTTAACTGCTTTGTTCAGATTCTTTTTTTAAAAAGTGCATTCTATCTACTTTTCTAGCACAGTGACTGTTTCTTAGATTTAGTGAAATACTTTTGTCCCTTGAAAAAGTTTGTAAATGTAATAATAGTAGCAGTAAAACATAAACAAGCCACAAAAATTTAGAACTTTTTATTATCAAGTTTACCTTTACTGGGTAATTCCTTTCATTGAAACATTTCACAATATTTTCATAACATTAGCATAAGAAATAAGAATCACTTCCTGTTATGAAGTGTAGAGAGCAAGTTTCAGAATTGCTATTTAGAAATTTTAACAAAATACATGTTGCTTTATAAAGGTCTTGGCAAAACATTAATTTTTATAGATTTTTAAAGCTTGCTATAGACACCATTCTTATGTATGACATAAAACTAAAATGAAATTTTACATAAGATAGAACTTTAACAAATGCTACCTACTTATTTAAAGGTACTATTTAGTTAGTAGCAATTTTAAAAATAACAAAAAATAAACAAAAAAACTGCAAAGAAAACAGGCTAGATAATAGGCAATGGTGAAGATTATCTCAGAATATCTGTTTGGTATCTTTAGGTCAAACACAAATACTTTGAGATGATCAGTTAAGATGTAAACTCATTTGTACAACATTTATAAAATTAAGACAACATACAGACAAGGCATGATGAAATAGTAGAAACTGGAGAATCTGAAGGATCCAATTTAACCTAATTATACATTAACTATGTGACCTTGGGGTTTCTTAACTTATTCCCAGCTCAATTTCCTCACATGTAAAATGGATTTACCATCTACCTTAAAGCATTAATGTGAAGATTAAGTGCTAAATGCCTGGGTTCAAAGTATGGGTTCAAAGGAAACCCTTAATGCATTATCAATTCCTACATAAAAAAGTAATGGTCAGATCTAGATCATTCTTGGTTTAATTACATAAGGCTTACTGAAACGAGGGATAAATCTTAAAGCACACCGAAAAGAAAATTTCAGATTTGTATTTGAAGGAGAGAAAAAGCATGTGTATAAATAAATGAGCTACACTCCTTGCCCCATCCCGCTTCCACCACCAAATACTACGTAATGAATTATAGGCCCACCTACCTAAGGACATGAAGGTGAATGGAATGAAAGGCAAGAGAACATTTAGGATAAGAAACAGCAGAGAACATCATAACCACATGAAATTAGTGACCACAGACCGAAAATAGAAAAGAATTTAGTTTTAAGAAACAGAATTAAAAAAAGATATATATATATGTATGTGCATATATATCTACCTATACATATCTATATCTATATAAATATATGCATCTATATAGATATCTATATCTATTGTTCTCTCTATATATACGTCTATCTATCTATCTATCAATCATTTTTTCCTCCCCAGGCACACCACTCCCTCTGCATCTCCACATATTCACCAATCTGAATATGCCACAAAAAGATAATTTTAACAATTATCTTTAACAATTATTTAAATATATTAACTGAATAAAAGAGAGTAATTTAGAAAATGTATCAATAGGAAGGGTGGGGGTATTCATCCATATTTTGCCTCAGAATGAGCCTGGGGAAAAAAATTCATTTAAGGAGGGAAACACAAAATGCAAAGAATAACAGAACTAGAAGTCCAAACTTTAAATCATAAACTGAAGAAATGATCGGAAGACACTAGAAAGGAGTTTCTTCAAGGCCTAAGATGAAGAACACTATCTGGGGGATGAAATGGAGAGGATTGTTTTAAATCAATTCAAGCAAAACACAATGAAAACACCAGCTTGTGATTTTTTTCAGTGGGATCTTTGGGACCTAAACTTGCTAATGACCAACTGAACAGGAAATGTGCTGGAAGTAAATAAATCAATAAATAAATGTGCTGGAAATAAATCAAGTCCTTAAGTGTGGCAGCCACAAAAACCATCTCTCCTTCTGGGAGAAGTAAAATCACTGGCTCCTGCGGTGCTCTGAAATCCTTCACCTATTCATACAGGTCAACACACTAGGCATTCCCCAGTCAGGTGCCAGCCACTGAAGCAGTGGAGCAGGTACTGTGGCTCCAGGACTCCCAGTGGCCTTTCTTAAAATTGCAATTCAGTCTAAGACCTTCCTTTTCCCCTCTCTTCAAAAGGGTCAGATATATGGAGATCCCATAGCTCTCCCAGCCTCCTCCAACTCCCTCATTTACCCTATAGTTGTTTTCCCCGAATAGATCTCCTGAATGTCTAATGTCATCATGATGTTTGCTTCTCAAAGAACCCGGAATAACATATTTAGTTAAAGCCAACCTTAAAATTTTCTTGATGTAGGAATCACTGAGCAGAAAGAGTTTCTAATCTTTTGCCATTACTACCATTATTATAGACGGGGAAGGAAGAACCTCATTGCTTGTGGAAAGTGGTGGCGTGGTAGAGATGAGAGAAAAAAATATGGTGAAATAAGAGAAGGAAGTGCTTCAATTGCTGGAGAGTTAAGGCTGAGAAACATACGCTTTCCACCCTTCCTCCCAAATCCTCTATTACATATACAGAGAAAACACCTCACTACACTAAGGGAGGAGTAAGTGATGACTTCCTTTGGATCCCGCACTGAGGGAGAGACAGGTATGGCTGGCTTTCTAGCTTCCTACCAGCTCAGCTGGGAGAGACTACATCTGGTTGGGGTAGACTACAGCGCTAAAGGCTAGAATCCCATTCGCCACTTAGGAGGGATATTGTAAGGCTTTTTAAACTTCTATTATGTAGTTTTACTAGCATTATCTCCTTTAATCTTCAAAACAGCCCTGTGAAGAAGGCAGTATTGTCATGCCATCTGTTCCTGGCTTCTTCCCTACTCTGATAATTTCTCTTTCTCAGTCTTTTTTGCTGTGTCCTTATTCTTCACTAAACCTTCATTATGCCCAAAGATTCAGCACTGAGACTTCTTTTATTCTCTTCCTACATTCTTTAAGATGTCCTTAGGAGATCTTAATCAGTCCTCAGATTTTAAATACCATTTATATGCAGGTGATGACTTTCAAATTTGTTTCTCTACCTCTTATCTCTCCAGTTAGTTTAGACTCACATATACAGCTATCCACCTGACTTCTCCATCTGGATGAAAAAGATGCTATTAGTACACTCATGTCCCTTTAACATTCCCCTTAAACCCTCCAATGGCTTCCCATTACAATTAAAATCCAAGCTTTTTGCCCATGTCCCTAAACAATCTAGTAATTTCCCACCTTTCCAATCTTATCTATCATTCATCCTCCTACTCATTAAGTTAGACCCACAGCGGACTTTCTATTCCTCCAATATTTCAAAACTTATTTCCACCTTTGGCTTTGCATTTGTCTGCTTTCTTTTTATACCCAGTTCTTCAAATGACTGGCTCTTTTTCGTATAATCCAGGTCTCAGTTCAAATGCCACCTCTTTAGATGAAGGGAATCAGAATCCCTTCATCTCCCAATGCCTGTGGTCACTCAATTACATCATTCAATTTTATTTTTTTCATAGCACTTAAAATTTAGAATTATCTTATTTGTATGACTCACTTCCAACCTTTGAAAATTAAATATTGGTTTGATAACATACTAGGGATAATATCATCCCCAGCCCCTAGAGCAATACCTAGAACATAGTAAGGACAAAACTATTGCTGAATCTAAATTAAGGATACAGTGTGAAGTTGGAATTCAAATTCACATCTATGATTCTAAAGCACATGGAACTTTATTCCACAATAGGCTGCCTATTTCAGTAAATGTTCATCCACTGAGATAGTACTTATAGAAGATTATTCAACTTCAGTTTGCATACGTGCAGAATATTAGCTTATTTAACCACTAAAGGCACCGTAGCAAATTCAAAGCACCAGCCCTCTGTAACATAAACAAAAATAGTAATAAATGAAAAAATACTAACTATCAAGAAAACAAGAAACATTGTTTATTATAGATATTTCAAGGTCCTAAATAGCACTTACAGTTCAGGCAAGGGAACACAGCAAAATCAGGAAGTCTTTACTAACATATGGTGTTAACCTCCTAAGAGTGGGAAAGAAAGAAGTCTGTACGTGGAGGTGAAGTAAGTGGCAGGTGTTTCAAAAGAAGCGGCAGAATTTCAAAAAGAAAAAGTCCTAGACTGCCTGGAAATGAAAACCATGCATGAAAGAAAAAGAATGGCAGCACTAAGAAAACAGGAATACAATTGTGAAGCAGTTTCCACCCAGCTAGAAGTAAAAATGGAATTGAAACATCAAATGAATTAGAACACTGCTACTGGTAAGCACATTCCACGTAAAACACCAGATAAAGAAACACCATTTAAAGGGCAAATTGATGTGATTGCTGTAATTAGTGAAAAAACAAACTTGTAAGAGTGTATCCTTAATTTCATAAAGTATTTATCCTAAGTTGACGTAAGGTTGGGAAAAAGATCACTTTCAGTCCCAGAGTTGATTACAAATTAAAACCAATGTACTTTCCACTAAGGGGGAAATCATCTCTTACTCAAGAATATCCAAGAACCAGACTCACCGATCTTCCAGAACTTTAATGGTTTCATGCAGGCCTTTCTGTTGCTCTCTCAGCTGTTGATTTTTGGTGAAGAATTCTTCAAGTCTTTGTGCATCTCTGAAAGTCAACAAATAAGTTTTTTGTTTTTTGTTTTTTTTAGGGAAAAATTTTCTCACAGGATAGCTCTGTCATAAGAACTCCAAAGTATGGTCCCATCACTTACATATATATCATGAATTTGCTGTATCAAAACAAACAACTTAAAAAGTAAGGTTTGAATATCTTATTAATCAGAGTTCAAGGTATATTAGAATTTGCTCTGCAGTATTTTTATGTACTACGGAAGTACTATCTTAAGTACCAGGCATTCATTATATAATGCTGGAACACAATGAAGGAGTGGATTGTGTTCCACCATTGACTCAACGTTGTTGTCAAAAGTGCCATTAAAATGTACACTCACTGTTTTTCATTACTGTCTACATTTGTTAATGTACTGAGTTAATAAAGTAGGTACTCTACTCATATCATCTGTCTTTCCATTATGGGACATTTATACTTTCTATTTTATTAATCTCTGCGCTGCTTAAACTTCTACCTGGCATTACTTTTAAGCCAGGGTGTATAGTGGAGTGGAAGCACACGAACCCTAGATCCTGATGCCTAAGTTTGAATCTAAGCTCTGTCATTTACCAGCTGTGTGACCCTCACTCTCTGTGCCTCAAAAAATGTGGATATATTAGTATCTACCTCATGTACAAAGACTAAGTACTATATATAGCATGCAGAACAGTGCTGGCACACTGTTAAGTTCTATTTAAGGTGTTTATTATTACGATTTTATAGTCAAGAAAAAACAGACATCTAACGCTTTCTTCTAGTAGATTACCTGGTTACTTTCCAAGGTTGTGTAATATTTAACACACTATCATATTTTTTTTAAAAATCACATTATTATATAACATATGCATATATTTTAAGAAGATTCATTAGAAATTTAATTGGGATTTTTCTGTGTGGTCTTGAAGTTGAAAATATAGACTACTGTAGCTCAAACATCTACCAATCAACTTTGAAACATTACACTTTTAGTATCAGAAAAGGTCAGAAAGAATCAGACGTCCTATGTAGTGTTATTATCTACATAAAATACATAGAATAACTCTGACAAACAGTAATTAGCTACTTAGTTTGGTATGTTAAATCACCACATCAAGTCACCCACAGCATTCATCTTCTGATTAAAAATGCTTGTAGCAACTATCACTAGCTGTGCTATAAACAAAAATGAAAATGAAAAAAACAGCATAAGTGTATTTCATAATAATTTTTAATCTCAGACCACTCAAAATATTTTCACCGCTGAAGAAAAGGCTATTTATTCCTAAGTGAAACAAAGATATTTTCCTTTTGATTTCTAGTGAATAGAAAAAGAGAAATTTTACTTAACACGAAAATAATCTGTTTTCCTCGTCCAACTAATACAATTTCATTATTTTGTTTTGGAATAACTTTTATTATAGGGAGAACTTATACACAGAATTTTCTGTATTTGGATAATTTTAACACATACATACATATACATAAGGTAATATCATCAATAGTAATTAAAGTACATTAAAAAACTGAAAGGTTTTTGATATCCATATTGCTCACAGAAACAAAATTTGTGCCATAAAAGTAAACCATGCCTTAAGAGCTGCATTGGCTACTATTCTCTGAGTCACAAGAGTAATTCTCTGAGCCACAAGAGTAGTACTACCGTGTTTCCATGAAAATAAGACCTAGCCGGACCATCAGCTCTTAGCACATCTTTTGGAGCAAAAATTAATATAAGACCCAGTCTTATTTTAATAATATAATATAATATAACATAACAATATAATATAAGACTGGGTCTTATATTAATTATTGCTCCAAAAGACACATTAAAGCTGATGGTCCGGCTAGGTCTTATTTTCGGGAAACACAGTAGTCTAAATGCAGTTATACTTTTGGTTGCCTATCCAACAGTCATCTTCTTATTCTTTGCTATAAGAATGGCGATTTTTTTTCAAAATCCAGCAGCTGTTTGGAGGGAAGTTGATCTTCTCTCCAGACTCAAGGGATGAATCTTAAAAAATGGTTTTAATGTTTCAGCTTAAAATAACTTCAGACTTACAAGTAAGTTATATACATAGAACAAAGAGTACCTGTATACCTATCATCATCTGGCTTCTCAAAGTGGTAATAGCTCATATAATCATAATACAATTATCAAAATAAAAAATTAACATCAATACAATACCATTAACTAACCAACAGACCTTATTCAAATTTTGCTAACTATCTCTCTAATATCATTTTTCTGGTCAAGGATGCAATCCAGGATCCTACATTGCATTTAATGTCATGTCTCCTCATCAGTTTTTTGTCTTTCACAGCCTTGATGCTTTTGAAAAGTACTGGCCAGTTCTTTTGCTGTCCTTCAACTAGGATTTGCCTGGTCTTTCCCACGATAAAATCCCATGATAACATTTTTGGTAAGAATACAACAGAAGTAATGTTGTGTTCTTCTTAGTGCATCATACGAGGAGGTACATGAGGTTGACATATCTGATCACTAGTGATATTAACTTTGATCATTTGATTGAGATGAGATCTGCCTGGTCCCTCCAACTGTAATACTATAATGTTCCCTTTACAATTATTACCTATCTTGTGGGAGATACTTTGAGTAATTTGCAACATTTACAATTATTGTTTTTCATCATACTTTCACTAATTTTAACCTAATTGACCATTCTTGCCTTCAACAATTATTGCTATCTTTTGCCAAATGGTGATTTACTATTTCTAACATTCTTTCTACATTTAGTAATTGGAATTCTACTAAAAAAGGATTCTCCATTTACTCCACGGGTAGAATATTCATTATTATCATTATTTCATTGTTCAGATTGTCCTAGATTTTGCCATTAGGAGTTTTTTTTTTTAAGTTCTGTTTTGTATTTTTTCAACATTTCCCCACTGCTTTATGCACATTTCCTTATTTTCTGGCATCACAAGATGTTCCAGCTCATCTTGAACTTTACATAGCCACAAGCCCTAAAATCAGACAATTCTCCAAAGAACCTGATTCCTTTTACTGGAGAATCCTCTTTGGAAATCAGTATCTGGGCTTTAGATGTGCTCATTACCATTGGGAATCACTGTTTCTACGCCCTCTCAAAGGACCACGCCTAGGAAATGTATATATATCCTCACAAACATTAATACATATCTTCATCTATTTCTATATGTATCCATCTCTATATTAAAAACCATGAATTCATATTAATAACTCCAATTCCTACCCAGCAGCGTAGGGTTCATCCTAACCTTCTCTCTTTTCTTATTTGTAACTCCTTTCTACTAACAGTGAGAAACCTGGCTCTGATTATCAATAATATATTTACTTATTTGCTCAATCCTAGAATACATATAAAGTACTGTCATATCTTTATTAGTCTAAGTGAATCCTGTCAATTTAATTTTCTCTGCCAGTTACTGTTTAAGAACGTACACAAAATAATCATCAGTGAGTTAGAGGAAATGTACTGGAGGCTGCGTCTGGAAAACTTTTATAATTAGTAGAAAGGGACACAGGGAGGTTCTGCAAGTGATAACCAGGATGACAGCCATCTTGCCATTTTGCATCAACTGAAGGCTAACAGGGCAGCCAGAACGCTGAAGATGGCAGAGAAAAAAGACAGAAAGAACTGGAGTCTTTGATGATTCTTGAGTCATTGAATAACCAGTCCTAGACTCTCCCTACTTTGGGCCTTTTATATGAAAAAATACATATTCTTTACCGTAAAAGTCACTTCTGGTGTTTTTTTTTCCCTCTCAGTAAGAAACTATCCTAATAAGATACACATCCTAAACTTACTATTCATAAACAAATTTATTTAATTTACTCTATAAGAAACATCTCTCCATTATGGGAACTACACACAGCTCTACTGCATAAACAGAAAAATGGATTATTCTACGGGTAGGATATTTTAAAAAAACACACCTTTAAGGTAAGAACATGTACACTATCAATAGTGCAAAGCATTTAAAATTATCACTAATTAAGAAGAATCATAAAATTATTCTTCAAAAAAACTGTTTTAAAAATTTAGTATTTTGTATTTCTGAATCTAAGTCATCTTCCAACATGACTTTGTAGGTGTAAAGAAGAACTTTCCAATATTCATTATTCATATTATAATGAAGAAAACAGGTAGGTGTGTTTGATGGGTGGTTGGTAAACTGGCTTTTGGCTATAGCCTTGGAGGCTTTAGAAATATGAAGTAACTGAGACCCATTAGTATATACCATAAAGCAAATGCAGTATTAGTCACAATGACCACAGCTGTTGTTATAAGTAATAATATTCTACTATATCCTGTTTCAGAGTCCTGAATGTGGAAGCTCTAAAGAACCATGAGTGAAATATGCTCTTGACTTAGAAAATCAGATCTGATTCTGAGCTTAACAACCAAAACAATTTAGGGGAACAATTTAGGGAAATTGGTAATTTCAAATGAGTTAAAAGGGGTCTAAACTACCCATTTCTTATAGGACCTTAGAAATCCCAGAATTATTCTTCTCCCCCATGTAGTATCTTAAATTCCAGGGGTTAATGATAGTTGAGAAAAGAATGCTGTTGACAGATCAAAATGAGTTTACAGATCAATTTCCATCTTAATACATCACAGAAAATAATTACATATTAAAGTTATGTTAAAATATAGATAGAAGCAAATGTTACCTAAGACTACTCAAAATGACTAAGTTATTCTTTTTACCTTAGAATTTTGAAAAACTCACTGTCAACTAAATATCCAGCGTCCACATTAACTAAAGCTAATTTCCTTATAAATAAGACATTGAGGTCAAATAGGACATTGATATCAATTACTTACTAATAAGACATCAGTGTTATATATTGATACTTACAAAATTCGTTCTTTTTTCAGTTTGTTTACTTTTACTTGTAAACCTGAAAAAGAAAAAAAAAACCAGAGTACTTTATTTATACATCTTACCATTTCTAAAGCAGTTAATCTACTCGTAAGTTTCTTTACGAGTCTAATGCTACACTATTAAGTCACTTGAGTCTGGCCTCTAAATAATGAGCTAAGTCCCATTAGTTTGAAAAGGGTTACTTTTCCTTACTTGTAACCTGAGGTCACAAAAGTGTATCTGTAACATATTTCTTTTAGTCTATTATATGACAGCCAAATAGAATGAAATTTTCTCCGCCTAAAGTGAGTTACTTCCTTTCTAATAGCAGGGGCAAGCATATAATTAGAAGTTCACTATAAATGAAGGTCTATGTTCTGACACAGCCAGTGTACTTGCTAACAGCAGCAGTGCTTATGTAGGCTCAAGCCTTCTTGGATTAAAATAGACTGTGGCAGGAAGTCCTGGACAAGGAGCAAAATTGCTTACAAAAAGCATTTAACAAAGGGCACTAGTGTTTTTAATCTCAAGATATCTGTTATATGTATTTTTAATTTTAATTGAGACTGAGACAAAAACGTAACAAAAGACCACTGCCTCTGGGACTTAGGTAATTATTGTTAAGAAAGCAGGCTGACAGGCAAGGAAGATAAAGACAAAATACAGCAACATTTCTAATTTTCAGAAACAATAATTAAAAGGAGAAAAACAGCCATTAAACAAACATGGATATATCCAACATCACTAGCAACTAAATATAAATCCAAACCAAAAGAAATTACTTAGCAAAAGTATAATACCAAATGTTGATAAAAGTGTTGTAAAACTATACTCCCAAACTTTGCTGGTGGTATTATAAATTGGCACAATTCTTTTGGAAAGCAATTTAGCAATATATAACAGGACCCGTTTTCATCAATATCTCACTTCTTGGATTCTAACCTAAGAATACATTCCAGACCGCCTCCCACCCCTCCTCCTTCTCCTACATTTTCTAACTTCTACCAAACACCATCACCACAATTAATTTTAGGATATTTTCATCACCTCAAAAAGAACTCTGTACCCCTTAGCTATCATCCCCCAGCTTCTCCAACACCCCAGCCCTATACATCACTAATCCATTTTTTGTCTCTATATATTTGCTCATTCTGGACATTACATATAAATAGAATCTTATAATATGTGGGTGTTGGGGGGTGAAGAACACATTCCAAACTATAGAGAAACCCATAGTTACAAAGAACACTGAACAATTTATAGTAATATAAAATACTTAAAATAGGGACATGTTTAAATAAAATATATAACCACTTGATGGAATATATAGCTGTTAAAAGTCAGTAAAAAATTAAGTCTATTTAGCAACATTTAAACTGGTTTTCTCGGGCTGGCCCGGTGGCTCGAACACTGTGCTCCTAACGCAGAGGTCACTGGTTCAATTCCCACAAGGGCCAGTGAGCTGCGTCCTCTACTGGAGCTGGGCTGCCTTGAGCGGCTGGCAGCGGGGAGAGAGCGGCCCTGAGCTGCTGTGAGCCCCTCGACCAATGACGGCGACTGACTGCCTCAGCGGAGCTGTGTCCTACACAAATAGACTGAGAAACAACAGCTTGAACAGGAGTGGGGGGTGAGCAGAGGCGGAAGAAGGGAAAATAAAACAAAACTGGTTTTCTCGATGTTCTCTATTTTCTGCGATGTGATTCTCATAAAAGGGGGGGAAACTTCTGTGTGTACTTTCTCTGATACTTAAATCAATCTTTTTACTATTCTATAATTTTCCCAGTTGTGGATATTTTATTTACTTTAAAAAATAATAACTAGAAAGTTTTAAAAATTCCCTATCTACTCAAGAATTTATTTGGGGCAGAGTTAGTCCCCAGTATACAGCTATAGGTTGACTGATTTCTGAAAAATCAAAGATTTGTTTGTCTTTGGTTGTTTATCTATGGATTCTAATAAGTTATACATTTAGAATAGTTTTCCAGATAATATGTATACAAAAATTAATAAATTTGTCATATCTAAGAGGATTTTTCATTACCTGTTTAATTTAGGACAATCTTTTGAACAACATAAGACAAGTAAGAGTTTTAAAAAACAAACCACCATCATCCCTTCCATGATGCTAACTGGAGATAAAATTAAGTCACATAAATACTGATAGGGAAGTCACCTTTTCTTATTGCCCCAAGTGGTAATGAATTAATGCCAAGAAATTCAGATATTATGATAAAATAAAGGGCCTGGAGAATTTTTTGTGTTAAACTTTTGCCCTCTATCTCAAATTCCATCTCTAGATAGAAGAAACACAATCCTATAGGGTACATCCTATATGATTCCACTTAATGTAACATTCTTGAAATGACAAAATGATAGAGATGGAGAGAGATTATGGGTGGCCAAAAGTTAGAGGGGTTGGAGTGGGAGGAAGGTGGCTGGGGACTTAAAAGGGTGGCCTGAGGAATCCTTGGAGGAATTTACACATGCTTAAACTGCACAGAACAAAATACACACGCGCGTGCACACACACACATGTAAAAACTGATAGAATCTGAACGAGCCTGGTAGACTGTATCAATGTCAATTTCTTGCTTGTGATATTGTTACAGTTGTACAAGATGCTACCATTAGGGAAACTGGGTAAAGTTTATATAAGAAATCTCTATGTATTGTTTCTTACAACTACGTGTAAATCTACAATAAGCTCAAAATAAAAAGCTAGACAAATTTACGAAAAACATTTGCCCTAAGAGAGTTGGGAAACTTAAAATATAAAACATAATAATAAAGGGAAAACAATTTTTAAGAATGCTAAAAATGGGGGGGGGGTGTACATGAGGGTAAAGAGGATCAAATATATGGTGATGGAAGGAGAACTGACTCTAGGTGGTGAACACACAATGTGATATATAGATGATGTAATATAGAATTGTATACCTGAAATCTATGTAACTACTAACAATTGTCACCCCAATAAACTTCAATTTAAAAAATGATAAAAATAAAAAACTGGTGTGATCTTTTGATTTTTAAAGTCTTTTCCATGTATCTGTCAAGTTCTTAGCTTGAGAAGCTTCCTTCTTTTTCAGGTAATGATTCCAAACTAGCAAGACTGTGGAAGTACTTAGTAATGCATTAAGTCATTCTTGAAGAATTAAGAAAAGAACTGTGACCCTACTAAGCCAGACTATTATAGAGTCAGCAGTTTTTCACTCTCTTCTTCCCTTCCCAAAGTGTGTGAAAATTTACTTGTTGACTGATTTTCTTGTTTTTAATTTTGGCTGACTTCTAAAACTTGGGTCTGCCTTTAGGAAGTGAAAATTACATCCAAAGATGAAATGGATTCTTGCCATGAACCATTTTTAAAAAAGAAACAATGAGATAGAAAATCCACATGAACTTCAAAAGAAAATTCTTAGGAAATATGGAAAGACTACTCTTTTATCTTGTAAGCATTCAACACCTGTGAGGCATTTGTTCTGTCATGCAGATCAGCCCTGAAACAGGTTTATGTGTGTGTGTGTGTGTGTGTGTGTGTGTGTGTTTAAATTTTAGCATTTTGCTATTCAACAAGTCAATTAGGCATCTACAATTAGAACCCCTATAAAGTGTGCTTTAAGCCTGTTCCACACCCATCGGAAGGAATGAGGCTATACAACAATGCAGCTCCTGTATGAACAGGTTGTCTGTTCAACAAAGTATTTAGGATTGTAACACTGGCAACCTGAGACACCTATTGAGGAAACAGCGCTCAAAAGACTAAGCATTGTACTACAATTAACCTTACATCTATTCATATATGAATTTTGGAGGAAATTAAACAATTAAGGGCCCACAGTATAGTTATAATATACGAAACAAATTTAAGTAAGAATTCAGAAATGAGGGGGAATTCAATTTGTTATACACCAAATAAAAATCATTGCTGTTAATTTTTACCCAGAACCATATATAATGTATGTACTGTCATTTTAAAACAAGTTATTTATGGTTTTGAATTATAAATAAGCCTAATAACAGCTTTCTTGACAAACAGTGGCTTTATACATAGACCAGGTAATTTAACTTCTACCAAAAATACTACTACTAGTGTTTCTTTAATTGCCTAATAAATTATTTCAACTTCAAAGTGAGAATTCAAAGTGAGATGCAGTCATGTTTAAGCTGTGCCTGGTTTGCTCTTTAAAATTTAATTATCTCAAAATGGATAAATTAATTTTTGTGGATTTTATTGAACTTATGGATGGTAATACAAATATAACAGATGTGAGAGTTACTGATAGTATTCTTAATAATGAAAATGGACCAAAATTACATATAATTCCTTTCACTGTTAATTTGTGTAGTCTTAATATAAATGTTATCCAAAAATCTTTTTGGGATTGTTGATGAAACATCTGAGAAAACAAATGGAGCAATCCAAAACTGAATCAAGAAATATTTATCCTGTTATATTAGAGCCTCCATACTTTTCTTCAAAGGAGTTTCAACTGTGTCCCCCAAAATCTGTTTGGTTTCCTATGAAACTGATAACCACATTTACCAGATATAGAAAATATTATTAAATGGGATGCTGATTGCAGAACCTGCCATGGACAAGAGACCATTTATTAAAATGGTGGCATTCTGAAAAATAAATATTCTAAATTCCATTTTGTTATGTGTTTTTTAAATAATAAACCTGATATTGAGATTTAAAAAGGCAAAAAAATAAAATCATACCCAAATGAACGCTTTACTAAAACTTAAAATTTAAAGAATTCTGAAATTTCTATTAAATTCTATTAAAACTTGTTATTTCTGAATTCAAAGCCTAAAGACTATACATGATCAATAACTTGTGTTTAATCCTGACACTAGCAGCATTTGTCACAAAAGTAACATAAGACACTAGAATGAACAATCATGAAAGGATATAATTATCCAAAAGATAAAAGATATAAAAACTCAGTCACAAATGTCTCTAAAATTTCCCAACAAAAATGGCCTGGTTCACATTATCGCTATTCTTCAACAGAAGTTGAGAGATTTTATTATTTCCTAGTTTTAAAAGAAATGCATGTAGCTTCTTATATTCTTGTAATCAGTGTACACGCTGTTTCGTATATATGGTTTTGCTATCATTTTGTTATGTTTTGGTCAATAAGGAAAAAAGAAAGCTCTAGATATATACAACACCATCTAAGTTCCTATAAGTAGACTTTCTTGGATACCTGAGTAAAAATTACATATCTTAAGTACTACCGTAACTTTCCTTTTTTCAAACTGACGTGAAAGTTTAAAAGTAATGAGTCAATTTTGATTCCTATATATACTTCAAAATCTGTGAAGTCCGGACAAGTCCACGTTTGATGTCTTTCAAATAGCCTCTTACACTGGTTTCTCCAAGTGGATTCCCCACCTTAAAAAAAAAATTAAGTACCCTTCAGGCATGTCTTTGATGTTATCACACAGTGGAAGGTTCTAATTTTATGTGGAACTATGTGAAACACATTGACAAAGGACTCTTAAAAAAATCCTGCTTTCAGCAAATTTGCCTAGGCTCAACCAAAATGTTTCTAAATAACATATTCATTTTTTAAAAATAGTGCTCATTTAATACCTTTAAGACTCCATAAGTGATTTTAAGATTCAAAAAATATAGCCTGATCAATATATTATAATGTACCACACGTTATCTTCTCTCAAATATATATCCAATATCTACCACTCATAAAGCATATGAATATTAACCAAATATACCAACAACTGCTGTATTCCTCTCTTAAAGTTTTTCAGTGAATATAAACTAACTCCCTTGGGAGTGTGATGACTATTAGAGTATAGCCATGAGGAGTAGACAATTAAAAAAGTTATATACTGTATAATCTTTATGAGTTTTATGTATTCTATAATCTGATGAATATGGCATATTGTTCTTATCAAACAATAGATTATTTATTTTCTTGATGCATCCTCATCATAAAATAGAGGTCTCCTGAAGACCCTGAAATACAGAAAACATGAAGAAGAAATCTCCAAATACTTTATCGCTGTTAAATTAAGAACCTAAAAATAAAACTAGCCCAGTTTTATTTTTAAAATAAATAGGTATGTATAAAAATTCTGACAATGATGTGCAACATTAAAAACATCACTTTAGTTAAATAATAAAACAGCAAAAATAATCCAGATATAAAACAGTATGTACACTTATCACAATATAATAAGCTATATGCATATCATTTAAAACTAGAAAAGAATAAACAAATGTCATTCTGTAGAAAGGTGACTTATTTTTCCTTTCCCAACTTTCTACAGTCTTATAAAAAAAAAAGAAAATTTAAAGTAAATGGTAGTCAAGTATTTCCATATACTATGGGATTTTAGAAACTGATGTCCAAGAAAATGTTCCATTGATCTAGCTATAAACTATGCAAATCCTTCAGGTACCATTTACTGATTTTATACTATGTGCCAAGCACTTTTACCTAGAGGGATGTAAAGATGAGTAAAAAAGGGACTCTGCATAATAAAAATTTAATGATCTTCGTATAACCAGTTTAAAACAACAGAAAGTAATTATTTGAAGGATGAAGAATTTAACCTATGGCAGAACGCTAATTTGCCTTTATCAAATGTTTAACAAAAATTCAAGTACATCTGGTTTTATTTCAATTATTTCAAAGTACTGCATCTGCTTCACTTCCAGGTCACAAAGAATAAGCTTTATAATACGTAGCTCCTATAATATTAATAGTTTACTTGAAACTGTTCTTATTGGTAAGCGTACGTCCTGGGATCACAGTATAATAAGCCAAAAGGAAGATACAGCTGCTCTTCAGCAGACCTTGGGAGACATTGTTTATTCCTTGCTAGTTTTAAAAGAAGAGCATTAAGCTGATTACATTGTTGTTAACAGTGTTACCAAGACGGACTATCTTGTGTCTGGCTTATTTTTGCTATCATTTCTTTATATAATTGTATTGCATAAATATTTTCCTAAAGAAAAATGAATACTATGCCCACAAAATGTATTGTGTCTTCCTCACTGATGTGTCCTCAGTACCTACTACCATTCCTGGCATGTAATTCAATAACTACTCACTGAATGAATGGCAAATCAGTTCTAAAACTTGAAACCTTCCTCAGTGTTTCACACTAGATTTCTGAGAAAACAGTGTAGTCAAGTGAAGAGCAGAATTAATGTAAAATATTCGTATTTGTCCCTAGACATATGACCAAAAGAATAGTTCACTTTAAAAAAAGATCTTTATCACTAACAACAAATTTGAAACCTCACTGAAAAAACCAATAGATATATTAATCAAATACAACATGGAAATGTCTTTTAAGTACATATTTGAACAAACCAACTAAAAAAGACATTTTAGATAAGTGGGAAAATTTGAACACTATCATCTACTAGGTATTATTAGATGATATTAGAGAATTTGTTTTGTTAGTGTGACAATGGAATTTTTTTTTAAAAGACTACAGGAGGGGTGGACGGGTGGCTCAGTTGGTTAAGAGCGCGAGCTCTGGGCAACAGGGCTGCCGGTTCGATTCCCACATGGGCCAGGGCCAGATGGCTCATTAGGTTGGAGCGCCGGCTCTCAACCACAAGGCTGCCGGTTCGACTCCCACAAAGGATGGTGGGTTGCACCCCCTGCAACTAACAGCGGCAACTGGACTTGGAGCTGAGCTGAGCCCTCCACAACTAAGATTGAAAGGACAGCAACTTGACTTATAAAAAGTCCCGGAAGTACACATTGTTCCCCAATAAAGCTGTTAAAAAAAAAAAAGACTACTGAACTATATGTAACTATTTATAGATGAAATTATGTTAGAGACTTCAAAATAACTCAGTGGAAGAGGGATAGAGAAGCACACGGAATATAGGTAAATAAAGATTGGCCATGTACTGACAATGGTTGAAGCTGAGTGATGGGTATATATGAGTGCATTATACTATTATCTTTACTTTCATATATGTGTAATAGCTCCTAAAATTAAAAAAAAAGAAAAACTTAAAGTTTAAAATAGAAAAGAACACAGATAAACACACACAAATAAAAATAATACAAGAGGTTACCTGTGTGGGGGTGAAGGAGAGGGAAAACTTATCACTGCTTACTTTGTGTTTTGACACTTTTAGAAAAAAGCTTAAGTTTAAAAACAAAGATAAAACAATACCTGGATTTCTAAATGAACATTAATGTGCCCTGATTGCATCAGCAATCCTATATGTTGAAAGAGAGCTTTAATGCAAACATGAATCAGAATCATCTATCAAAGAATGAGCTTATAGAGCAGTAAAGGATGCAGGTGAAGTAGTAGTAGTTAAACTCCCAACTTCCATTAAAAAAATTAAGAGTTTCTAATGTTTATCTCAGCTAGGAATTCAAAACTACAACTAAGAAGTAGAGATTTTCACCAAAGTTACACGATACAAAGTGAACAAGTAAAAATAAGTGGTGTTTCTATACATTAACAATTAACGATCTGAAAAGAAAATTAAGAAAACTATTCCATTTACAATAGCATCTAAAAGATTAAATACTTAGGAATAAGCTTAACAACAACTACAAAGTGTTGCTGAAAGAAATTAAAAACACAAGTGGAAAGTCATCTCACGTTCATGGACTGGAAAGTATTAAGATGTCAATACTACCCAAAGCGATCTACAGATTCAATGCTATTTCAGTCAAAATCCCAATCATGTTTTTTGCAGAAATAGAAAAATCTGTCCTAAAATTCATATGGAATCTCAAGGGACTCTGAATAGCCAAAACAATCTTGAAAATGAACAAGGCTGAAGGTCACCTACTTCCTGATTTCAAAACTGAATAGAAAGCTACAAATCAAAGCAGTGTGGTACTGGCATAAAGACAGACATGTACACCAATGAAACAGAACACAAATAAATTCTCACATACATGACCAAATGGTTTTGACAAGGGCGCCAAGACCATCCAATGGGAAAGGACAGTCTTTTCGACAAATGGTGCTGGAAAATTGGATATCCATATTCAAAAGAATGAAGTTAAACTCGGAACTTACACCACATACAAAATTTAACTCAAAATGCAGCAAAAACCTAGACATCAGAGCTAAAATTATAAAACTCTTAGAAGAAAACATAAGGCAATAACTTAATGACACTGGATTTGGCAACAATTTCTTAGATATAATACCAAAAGTATAGGCAACAAAAGAAAATAAATAAATTAGACTGTATCAAAATTAAAAACTCCTGTACATCAAAGGACACAATTAATAGAGTGAAAAAGTAATTCATAGATTGGGAGAAAATATTTGTAAATCCTATATCTCATAAGAAGCTGATATTCAGAATATACAAAGAACTATATATAACTCAACAACAACAAAAAACCTGATTAAAAAATAGGCAAGAACTTGAATAGACATTTCTCCAAAGATATAGAAATGGCCAATAAGTGCATGAAACGAAGCTCAAAATCACTGATCATTAAGGAAATGCAAATCAAAACCAAAATGAGACAGCACCTCACATCCATCAGGATGGCTAAGAAAGAAAACAAAAAAAAAACAAGGTGGGTAGGACTGTAGAGAAATCGAAATGCTTGTGCACTGTTGGTGGGAATGTAAAATGGTGTAGCGACTATGGAAAACAGCATGGTAGTTCTTCAAAAAATTAAAAATAGAATTACCATGATTCAGCAACTCCATTTCTGGTTATATACCCAAAATAATTAAAAGCAGGGTCTTAAAGAGTTATTTGTATACTCACGTTCATAGCAACCTTATTCAAAATAGTCAAAAGATGGAAGCAACACAAATGTCCATCAGCAGACAAATGGATAAACAAAATGTGGTCTATGATATTCAACCGAATATTATTCAGTCTTAAAAAAGGAAGGAAATTCTGCAACATGGATAAACCCTGAGGACATTAGGATAAGTTAAATGAGTGAGTCACAAAAAGACATATACTGTATGATTCTACTTATATGAGGTACTCAGAGCAGTCAAAATTAGAGACAGAAAGTAGAATAGTGGTTGCCAGTGGCTGCAGGGAGAGGTGGACCGGAAGTTACTGTTTAATTAAGAGTATAGCATTTCAGTTTCACAAGATGAAAAGAGTTATGGAGATGGATGGTGGTAATGGCTGCACAACATTAGAAAATGTATTTAACTGAACTGTACACTTAAAAATGGTTAAGATGGTAAATTTTGTTATGTATATTACATGACAATTTTTTAAGTATCCCCACTCCTCCCCCTTGCCAAAGAGATGGAAAGTTAAGAATTTTCTAAGATTTTCTAATCATTTAAATTTTCTCATGTTATTACTTTGGTCATTCATTCTTTTTCTGTTTCCTTCTAGAATCAAGAGTCTAAAAAACCATAAAGGGGATAATAAGTAATCAGTATGTGAAACCTCTGTTACAAGTTGTTGTTAGTATCCCATTGCCTCCGAGACAGTCCACAGCAGGAATTGATACATAATGGTTCCTGCTTCAGAATGACAGCAACAGCTAACACACATATTTCTTACTATATGCCAGACACTCTTCCAAATGCTTTACATATATGGCTTTTGAAAATTGGCAGTCTAGATCCAGAATTCATGGATTTAACCACTCTATCACATGGCCTCTTTCTCAAGACAGCACTTCTCTCGTCCACTTGCAATCAATGAGAATAGTTACTCAAGATAAAAGTTTTAGACTTAATCCTAAAGACAAGGCGTGATGACAACCATGCCTTCAGCATAGCATATACAGGTTAATCAGACTTAATTCAATTGGTAAGCCTGGTCTGACAGTAATCCCCCTGCCCCCAAACACACATCTGCTTCTTCCTTTATATTTCCAGATAACATGATACACTACAAAATCCCTTAAAACTTGAACTATATGATTCATTTTTGCTCATAAGATCTGGCACATAGTAAGTGTCCCAAAAAACATTTCTTGAACAAGTATCTCCAAATGCACTGGTGCTTGCAAGAATACTTCTGGGGTTCATATTTCAGAACCCATTAATTGAGTCCATTATCATGAGGTTTTGCTAGCAACTAAATGTACCACTGGAAAATTTGAACACAGACCCACACACTATACTTCAAATTCAGGCGGATCAAGCTTTAATGGCATTCCAGTGTAATGTTAAAACTAAAAAGCACTATAGAATTAAACCTATGGTTGCAAGGAACAAATATAATATGAAGCATTTCCCACACATAGAAAAAAGGTATTAAAGTTACAGAATTATATAGGTATATTAAAGCTTAATATCAAACCTTGAATTTAGCTTTAATAGAAAATTCTTTTATACGGAATATAGTTTAAAACAATCACAAACAATATCTATATAACTCACCCCAACCACAACGACTTAATCCTCTGTTCATGCAACTATACTTCATATAAGCCTTTTAAGCTCCTATTTCATTACACTGCAATGATCTGTTTACACGACTCTATTAGACTACAGGTTCTTTGAAGGCAAACTGTCTTTTACTTTTTTTTTAAGCTTCAGGTATACAAAACAATGTAATAGTTAGACAAAATGATAACCCCCCCATCTACTACCCCTCTGACATCGAATATAGCTGTTACAATTCCATTGACTATATTTCCTATGTTGTACTCCACCTCCCGTGAATATATATGTATATATGTATATATCCGTGTGTGTATGTATAAAAATATATATGGTGCCAAAAAAATGTATACATAATTTAAGGAAAAAACTATTAAAATTGTAATAATATATATTGAAAACAGAAGAGGAATACAAGTCACGTTTGACTTCTGCAATTACAAAGTGGTTACCATCAATGTCCAGACACTTCTGATTGCGGCAAACTACTGCTTGAGCAACACTGACCAAAGTGTCCACTTGTATACATTTTTTTGGCACCCTGGTACAAATTGTGTGAGAGCTACATACTGTAGTAGTTGTCTATAGTTAAAAAGCAACAACTCAACCATAAAATGAATCACAAAAAAATAAATAGCAAAGGTCCCTTAAAAATGAGATCTTTGAACTGTCATACATAACTAGTTATTATTAGTCGCAGCAGAATACTGCTGTAAGTATTGAAGAAAAGATTTTACCTTGTACTTCTTTATCATGATACTCCTTTAGCTTTGTCCAAAGATCCTTAAAGTCATTAGATATATCTGCAGAACTAGGGCTTCCACAACTGCTTCCAGAGACGTTCATCTTGCTCCACACTTTTATTTACCTAATGTTTTCTGACCTTTTCTGTTACATTATACAGGTTGTCTTGGGACAGCTGAAACACCTGAAATGACATAATGACATATTGTAACATAAATGAATTCTGCATATACGTTTGTGTAATTTGAAGTCAGGATGACGTCAAGTCCAGCTAGCAGTTCTCAAGTTATCCTTATTTACCTGTAATCAATGACTTTGAGAATTTGAGGGGTGGGAAGCGAGGAAAAATGATTATAGTGAGAAAAGTCCTGATTTCAGTAATCTGGACTTTAGTTAAGCTAAATTTTCCGGCAAATTTTCTCTTATTCCTCCTAGAAGGAATTACCTAAATTATGTTAAATTGAAAGGATTCTGATATGGGGAGGTTTATAATCATTCATGGTATTGATTCACCATTCCAAAAGAATTTACAGCTTTTTAAACTTTTGAGTCAATACAGAGTGCAACAATATATTGAACCAAAAACTGAAAAAATTCTGAAGTATTCTTGACTTACACACATACAAAGACACACGTAATACAGAGCAAGAAAGATGACTGACATATTAAAATACAAGCATCTGACTACCTTTCTCATAATAAGAGCAATGAGTGAGCAAGATACAGACACAGCAAAGATCTATGAATAGAGAAACATTTAATATCAAAGCAACTAGGCTAAAGCTACTTTGTGCCTCTCTCAGAGTAAAGGTGAATAATTAAGTTTTTTTGTACAGCCCTTGAAGGAAGCAACAGGCTATTAAGAAGTTCAAGTGGATTAATAAATATTTTAATGTGTTCTTAAACTGAAACCATTAACTGGCTACCACCAAAAAAACAAAATGATAAACATGTCCACTAAACCTCACATCTGGCTCCTTAGCCAATGCCTTACTATTGCTAACAAGTGCCCAATTTAAGTGTCTCTTATTAACCATTTCTTGAGGTCTCTGATGAAGCAAAAATAAGCAGTGACAGTACTAAAGAAAGCAAGAGTATATGTGAAGCCACTTGGTAAACTGTAAAGCAGTGCAAAAATAATAATACTTCTATTAAGTTTTCAAAATTTGTTATACTTTTTTGAGACAATCAATGAAAAGAACATGGATTTTAGATAATATTAGGAAACTTTTTAATTTTCTTGGGTATGATAATGCGGTCATGTTAATTTAAAAAAAAGGTCATTTATCTGTTAAAGAGAAATATACTGAGGTCTTTACAGGTAAACTGGTATGTTCTCTGAGATTTGATTAAAAATACTCCAGCTAAAACAAAAAATGGATGTTGGGTGGGGAGATGAAAGAAGAAAGGCTGAACTTTGATAATTATTGAAGTGAGGCAGTGGATGAGTATATGAGGGAGTCCATAATTCTAGTCTCTCTCTCTTGTGTAAGTTTATTATTTCCATAATAAAGTTCTTTTTAAGTGAGACTGGGTACATTGCACTAGTATAGCTTTATGTCCAAAGAAGCTTATATTCTACTATTTTTCAACCCTAAAAGATCAATCAGTGGGCCTATACTGTCAGTAAAAGCCACCCTTTATTAAGTGTTCACTATATACCACGGACTGCGATGTCTTATACTCATTTTTAACCTAATCTTCAGAACAACTCCATAAACAGCTACTATTATTAATTTCATTTTACAGCTGGAAAAAGAAGTTTAAGAGGTGAAGTGACTTGCCCAAGGTCACATTGCTACAACTTGGCTTTGTCAAGGATGGAATTCAAATTGTAATGCCAACTAATTACAAAATACTGCTAAGTAGCCAAAAAAAAAAAAAAAAAAAAAAAAAGTAGAACAATCATTTCTATTAAGTAAATAGTGTAAAACAAAGTTTTAGTTATTTTAATGAATTTAAAAATGCATAGTACTCAATAGCTTAAAACTAGCGGTGCAAAAAAAGTGTCCTTTAAGAAATACAGCTATCTTCGGAGATAGTAAAAAAAAGTTGTTGGTTTTTTCCCCCATATAAAAACAATTTATCAATAGTAAACTTGGTAAATTCTGGCTCACAAAACCATCTCCAACTTATCCTGCATGACCAGCACTTTTTGTTGGCATCTCTTTTGGCAATGAACCGTTATTTGCTACACGATGTTGCCCTTTGGTATCTCAGAAATGCGCTTCTTGCCTCTCAAGTTGCATTCTTGGCTCAAAGGTACATAGTACCATAATACATTTCTGAGCATCCTGTGGCAGTGTAAACCATCACACTTAAGGTGCTCAATAAAATATTTCTTCCCTGTCACACCACACGTAGTCTCACACAGGTAAAAGCCGAGCCTTGAGTCACACAGGAACTCTAAACAAACTGAATGGGGACGTTGAGCGATTCTCTTACTAGCAACGCAGAGGTCCAGAGGCTCCCATGCCACGACCCTGAGCCAGCAGCCTCTCCATCCCGCAAATGCTCCACAGGCTAACAGCGCGCCTGGCGCGGGAAGAGCAAGAGGCGCCCTCAGCGCCGGGAATACGTCGGCGCATGCGCGGGGCGGACCGGGCACGGAGCCGCCAACAGCGCGGAGCGCGAGCCCGTCCTTCCCGCCGTCCCGCGAAGTTTAGCCCGACCCTAGCCTACTTCCTCACACTCAGCCCCAGAGCCTACGGCCGTCCCCATCCCGCGGGCCAAACGCCCACGGTCAGCGCGGAGCTCCAGACCGGAAATGGCCTCTCCGACCCAGCGCTCTGGATCGGGGGAAATTCTCCTACTCACGGCTTCCAAGATTGCCTCGAGACTCTCGAAAGCCCGCGGAGAAGGGGGCTCGCTCCGGGGCGGTGAAGAGACTGCCGTCCGCTTTTCTCGTCTTTCCTTCACTAACCTGCCAAACGCCTGGCGGGAAAGTCAGCCCCTTAGGGCAGCCCGCGTCCTCCGCGGGGTGGGGACGGCCCGAGGGCCGCCGGCCGGGCTCGGAGGCGGCCGGACCCGCCCCGCCTGAAGCCCCTGCGACGTCACGCGGGAGTTCCCGGGACGTCACGCTCCTTCCGTCCGCCTCTGAGGCGGCGACCCATACATCCCCTGCGGTAGAGCGGGGTCGGGCGGGTGTGCCTCCCGGAGGGCGGTGACTGGGGGCTGGAGGGCCACCCTGAGCGATCCGGAGCGGCTCCTAGAGCTGGCGACCACCCCTGCGGTTTTTGAGATGCCCTGGAGAAAGCTCAAGCCATTCTGTCTTGGAAAGTTTCATTTCCTTGGTGTTACAGGAAGGTTATCGATGTGTCTGACTTAAGCGCATTTCAGGGAAAGCATGTGTGAGTGGCCTGTACCAAATGGAAAGTGAGCATGAACTGATGAGGGAATGGACACGGATCAATCTAACATAGTTCTCTGCCTTGGAGCTATTACCTACATACAGTTCAGTGATGTGACTGGGCGGTGGGGCCATGTGGCAAAATGATGTGTGTTTTTCAGAGGTTAAATGGAAAGTTTCTGGAGAACCTGAAATGAGAAGGAATCAAGTGACCAGCATTATTTGTTGGAGCAACATGCTGTTAATAACATTTAAAAAATCATTCCCTGTGGCTGTTAGTTTATAACATTCAAACTGTTAGTATGTTTTTCTATTTATCTTGTTTTCTAAAAGAAGCGTTTTAGCATTAGAAATTCTACAAATGAAGTTGAAGAAAATAAACCGAATAGTCTAGAATCACAGTATCTATTAAACCAGTTCAGTACTTTTCTGTAATACTTCTAAAAACTGGGAGGAAGACAGAGGACAATATTATAAACTTTTAAAAGTTTAGTATGTAGAAAATCATAAAGACAAAATGTAAAGGTAATTTTTCCAGTCATCCCCGAATGAATATCACAGCTTCCTCATAACAGGATATGATTGAGTATAACAGGATGTCTCAGTACCATGTTAGCAATGCTATAGGGACATCGGTATCTTTAAAGAAAAGGGCTGTTGACGCTTCATTATCCTGTTATACCAACTAGCATTCACTTCCAAATTTTATAAGACTTAATTCATAACACTTACCAAGAAAATGGGTGAAAAATTGACCATGCCATTTTCAATACAACATAGGCATAATTGCTTGTATAAATGTTTACAATGGAAATGGAAAGTTTTGTTACAAATGAAAAGAACATGTAATCAGTTTGTCATTCAACATTGAAAGAACAGTGTAGTTGTGATCCAAAGAAAAACTACCAGAACTGAATGACTTAACCTGTTCTGGTCTCCTGCCAATGGCTCCACTGTCCAACCCATTTATGCAAGTCAGAATCCAAAGAATTTTCCTTGGCATCTTCTTCTCCCTTAACCCACATATCCAATCTATCACTGAGTCCTGTCAAATTTATTTACCAAATAACTCCCAAATTTATTCCCTTCTCTTCATTACTACCACTATATTCCAAGATACCATTATGTCTTACCTAGTCTACTGCTAGTCTACTTTTTATATTTTCCCAACCAACAACCACGCCTATACCTTTCTCTTCACTGGTATTCAGACATAATTTTGAGCATCTACCCTCAATTCATGTATACATTTAAGTTTTAAATTGTATACATGTGTTGCTGAAAAAAATGGTATATAATCTAAACAGTAAGTCACAGACTCTGGAGCCAGACCTGGCTTTGAATCCTGCTTTAATACTTCCTTACCAAGTGAACTTGGACTGATTTCTTTACCTCTCTGTCTCATTTTTCTTACCTGTAAAGTGAGGATACTAATAGTACCAACCTCACGGAGTTATGAAGAGTAAATGAGTTAATACACTCATATGTAAATAGCTTAGTACACTTTTCAGGTACATAGTATGTGTTCAACAAAAAGCTAGCTCTTATTAGTACTTCTGAGCTAATACACTATGACTATTATAACACATTCTAAAGATGAGAAAAAGTTAATATGTTCTCCCACCTTAAATTGTGCCCACTTTGAGACCACTTCTCTACATTATAGCTACTGTGATCTTCTTGAAAAATAAATTTGATAAGATTCTATGCTGCTTACACCCTTTCAGGGGCTTACTGTTAACTCTCTGAAGGAAGACCCTTTGAACTCCCCCTACTACTTTCCCAGGTTCATTCCCAAACATTTCCTGCCCTCTGGCCTTGTTGGCTTTTTAGTGTCTCCTAGGACTTTGCATGCTGTTGCCTCCAAAATTCTCTACCAAACCTACCCCTACCCCTGCCAAGTGATTACTAATCCTTTTATCTTGTTTCAGTAGTCTCTTCTATTAGATCCTCTTATAATATTAGGTACCTTTCCATCTACATTTATTACAGTTTTAATTATTTGTTTAATTAATTTGGTCTTTCCCTAGACTAAGTTTTTTGAAGTCAAAACCATGTCTTGTTCACCTTTTTATCTCCAGAAACCAACTCAGTGCCTGCCATAAAGTCAGTACTCTGTGGATAAATGAATTAGGCATCCCTTGAAGGATTCCTATTTTTTACGTAGGTGGAGAAATCCTTGAATCCATTCAAAATTCTTAGATCCTCTTCAGAGATTCTTAAACAGTGGAAATGATGGGCATAATGATGGGTGTTTGTTTCCAATAAGAAGCTTTAAGCCCTACATGGTAGAATAAGTTATGAAGTCTTGAAGATGTGAGAAAACTTCTTTAATAGAGAAGCAGCTATTTTGAACTCTTTGTAATACTGGGTTTCTCATTTTTTTATGGCTTAGAATAGTGCTTCCCAAACTTTTTTGATACTTAGAAAATGAATACTTGTATTACTTATTGCGATAAAAAAAAAAGCTGAGGCTGCTTTCATTCAGCGGCAACAGAAGGTGGGACTCCAGCCACACCAGGCCCAGAACTGCCACCTTGAGGGGTGGGATTTTACTGTCCCAGCATACCTAAAACCCAAAGCTTCCCTGGTTAGGAAGCTTTTTTAAAAATTGTGTAGTGAAATGGTTAAAAGGGTAAGTTTTATGTTTATATACAGTTAACCACACTAAGAAAAATTATGTGGTAAAAATTCTAGGATTCTTAGAACTGCAGAATTTTGGAACTATGTAGATTTTAAAATCATCTAACTTAAACCATTTTACAACTGAAACTCTGTTGATTCTACAATCTGCCTAACTCCTACAGCTGGGTGGCTGAGAGTTGTGAATGGAAATCACATAATAGGTTAGACTAATATCACTAAATTTACGTAGTTTCAAACCTCATGTAGGGCATCAATTAATCCTTAAAATAACTTTTGTTCCACTCCTTCTGTTTCCTTTGCTGTCTCCCAAATCTTCACTATTTTCTTCAAGCCTCTGTACAGTATTCTCACTCTCAGCAGACACCCGAGCCTCCTGGTTACATCAGACAATTGAGCTCAACAGGTGTGACTTTCCTGAACTTCTCTTTCCCTTTCTCAACCCTGTGAATTAAGCAATCCCATTTTGCAGGTAAAAATGCAACCTGAATCCAATTGCTTTTCACCCCCAGTTTTGCATACACCCTGGGCCAAGCCCTCATCATCTCAAACCTCTTGTGCAGCAATAGCCTCCTTTAAAAAAAAAAAAAAAAATCAATGATCTTTCTACTTCCACTGTTTTCCCCTTGCAGTGTATTCTCTAACATCAGTCCGAGTGGTCCGTTAAAACCTAAGTCAGAACATGATGCTACTGTGCTCAAAACGTTCCAGGATGTTCCCATCACCTAAGAATAAAATCAAGCCCCTTTCCATAGAACAAATCAACCACTCTATTTTACTGATGTTACCTCTGTTAAGACAGGGGATTGTCATGGTGGCACTAAATCTTCTATTTTTGAGATTTGGATCTCTAGTATAATTCAAATTAACATGTAATTTTGCTTGGAACTTTTTGAAAGCTTTCTTTGGCTCTGCTTGCTGTACGTTTACTATGCATACTGTAGGGAAGATGTTGAGGAAAATTTGCCTTCATTGGTTGGTGTTAACTTCTGTCTATGCCTGCAGATGAGGTGATTTCTGTGCTGTGATCAGGGGTTGAGTAAATTCCCCCTTTGGTCTCATTCTCCCGGGCAGGGAAGACATGAGACGAGGTTGCAATTCCCCCTTCTGTCTCATTCCTGCAGGGGAGATACGAGATGCAGTTGCTTTCTGTCTGTTTCCCCCACATCAGCAGATGAAGTGAAGAAGTAGCTAAGTTATATCAGGATGACGTGACAGGCACGTTGCCATCTTTGGAAGGCCTTGGGCCGGTGGTCCCAGGCGAGAACAGTAGGTACTATTTTCATCAGCCAGATGTGTTCTTATCATTAACTGCCAACCCCCCCCCCCCCCCCCAAGACTGGTGATTCCTTGAGAGGGGAGGCAAGAACACAAAAACTTGGCTCTGGGGTGTGTATCTAAAGAGATATATATAAGACAGACCTCAGGGGGCATATTGATATTGATTGATTGCTGTTTCAAGAGATTGCTATTCAGAAGATTTGCTGTTTCAGGACTGCTTTTCAGGATAGGATTGTTTCAGAATAAGAGATCGGAACTTGCCTCACTGGACAGTAGAGACTTCTTTTATTGGTGAATTGTCATCATTATAGCATCTTTGGGAACTTGTATGCAGTTTGCAGCTTGCTGTATCAGAAGACTCCCTAACTTCTAGCAACAACAACAACAACGCCAACAGCAGCAGCATTCTTGGGAACCAGCAAGCAGCGGTGTGGGAGATGCCTGAGTTTCTCTCAGCTACAGACCTGGCAAGGTTTTGATTTATGACTTTTCCAGTGCTGTTGCCCCTGGTTTGGTGAGCTTTTGGCATCTACTGTAATCGTTACTATCCTATAAAGCTTATTACTGCTTTTGGATACTCTTTACTTGATGTTATTTGCGTATTTATTAGCCAAGTAATTTTTGACCAATAGTAAACATGTGTTGGGATCTCTCAAAGTTATATGTATGTATACTCCTTGACATGACATCATTATCAATGTATATAATTTAGTCTTAACTACCTTTACTTTCTGCCATTAGCATATTCTATTAATTGCCTTTGTCTTTTGCTATTGGTAAATAAATTGATTAGATATTAAATTGATTAATTAGCCCCACTCTGGCGTGTGTCCTCCTCTCTTTTTTCCCCTCTCGTCTTTACACACACCAGTTTCAGTCTTTCTATTTACTTCAGCCCAGTGCAGGCCCTGTGACTTGGGAGAGGTTTTGCATTTGTATGGGATCCACTCCTGGCTCCAACTTAAATCTACATAACATATGCAAAGGTTGTGATAACCAGCTCAACCCCATCTTCCGCCCCACCCCTCACTACAGGCCCAAGAAATTTATATCCTGGTTAGAAAATATAAAATTTGAGAACAAACAAAGACGCGACACAGTAGTTTGCAGTAGTTTCCAGCAGACTCTGCCCAGCCGACCCTTCTCTTTAATAAATCTTCCTTCTATGTTTCTACCTGACTCGTGAATTCTTTCACGGCCTGCCAGTGAGCCGACATAACAACCTCCTTAATGTAGTTTTGAATTAGTGCTTTCCTTTCCACCCTCTTACTGCTCTAGTTTAGGACCTGATATTACTTACCTAGATTAAAACCTTGCTTCAAGTCTGTTCACCATCCAATCTCTTCACAGCTGCCAGATTTAAATTATTTCTGCTGTAGGCATTCCCTCGCTTAAATCCCTTCAATGGCTCTCCATTGCCTAAGGTTAAAATTCAGTACCTTTAAAATGTCACAGAAGCCCTTCCTATGGCCTTGCACACTTTCTACCACCCATCTCACCCTTTCCCTAGATCAATAGGGAACTGCTTTTATTCCTCCCTCATCCCATTTGCTGTTTCTTTGTTGTGGCTCATACAATCCTCTCCTCTCAGAATTACTTACACCCAGATCCTTTATATTTTACCTTTCTGCTTATCTAAGACTCAGCTTAGGTGGTGCTGCTTCCAGGAAGCTAATCTAACATCTCTCTTCACCCCTCCTTCCTACCCCCTTCCAGAAATTGCCCTCCTCATTCTCCCATACCCCTGTATGTGTATCTTTATCACTGCGTTTAACACCATTATATTGTAATTATTTTTATATCCTTCCCAACGAGGCTGTGGGAGGCTCCTTGACAGCAGAGACTGTCCTTTATTCTTCTCAGTATTCCTAGTTTTCACTAGTGAGTCCTAGCACAGCACTTTCCAAGAGCCACATATATAATTTAAAATTTTTTAGTAACCACATTAAAAAAAGTAAAAAGAAACAGGTAAAATTAACTTAATACACTTTATTGAATCAAATTTATTTAAAATATTTCCACATTGTAATATAAAAATTTATTAATGAGCTTTTCTACCTTCTTTTTCTTCGTACTGAGTCTCTGAAATTGGATGTGTGCATTATCTTTAGAGCACATCGCAATTTGGATTAGCTGCATTTCTAGTGCTGAAAGCCATATGTAGCCAGTGGCCGCTGTACTGGACAGCACAGGCCTAGCATACATAATGAGCAAATGAATGATGAGTGAACAAATGAGGTTATGTGATTACCTGAAGAACAGGGATGGAGCTGGGACTGGAACACAGATACCCGATTTCTAGTCTAAGGCTATGTCTGCGCTTTGTGCTGGGCATTTCCCGTCTTTCCCCCACTCCCCATGTCATCCCATCCCCCACCTCCTCCAGCATTGAGGGCCTGTATCTTCAGGCAAAAATTTTAAAGTAAATGATTAAACCCATTATGACTATTTACATAATACTGGTCAGCACCTCTAATATGAACACACTATACTAAAAAACGGGTGAACTGTGTACCTACAGTTAGACCTATTTTGAGGAGACAAAAGGCTGTTTGAGAGATAAAACTTTAAAACAAAAGAAAATTATGTTAACTGTCAACATTTATGTCAACTTGAACACTTGATTTAATTTTTAAAATGTTGTTTACAGTAATTCTTAAGTGTTGTTTGGGGTAGGTATATACATCAATTAGTGATCTTGCCCCAAGTGCCAAAATGTTTTATCTCTGATTTGAGTTGAAGATGCCAAGATCCAGTTAGGTTGAGCAGTTTTATAATTGTTCTATGAGATATATTTAACATTCATGGAGGGTGTCAGTATCACAGATTTTATTTTGATAGTCTTAGGTGGTCATTAAAGTGCCTATAATACACATTAAAGATTACACATTGCTTTCCAATTAGAAAAATTAGCCTCAAGTAGTCTGGCCAACTTCCAACTTAGATAAAGCAGCTTTATTTATTTTGATTTTCACTCCAGCTACATATACCTACTTCTTTTCTTTTTATAAACTATTAGTTTTGTGTTTGTGTTTTTAAATATCATTCACTTAGTTCCTTCATTTCATATCAGTTATGGGCAAAACTTTACTAGATATGTACTTTGCTCAATTTAGGAACTATCTTATTATATTTGGTGAAAATGTCTATACCGTATACTGTATAATTGCGTAGTTGCCTAGGTTTAAATGATGGTGGGCTGATCAAGAATGTTAATGATCTGTTATTGCAGAAAGATTTATTATCAATGGAAAGGGGCATCTCTTTCTTTCAGGTCATCCAGTGGCTGCTTGGGCAGTATCTCATACCTATGCATATAGGTTTATGAAGCCCAGGAATTTTGTTAGATAGTTAGCCCTGGCATTTATAAGATTGGCATTAACACTTAAAACTGCTAGTGAACACTGGCATTTATAAGAACCTCAGGGCTTAACTGCTGTAGAGATGATAAAAGAATTTAAGAGTGATTCCTAAAACTGTAGAGTAGAAAAGTAGATTTTAGTTTGGGAATTTTGAAAAACTAATCTTTACCTTTCTATCTAGTAAATATACTACTATACTGCATTGTCCTATATAGATATGTATAATATTACCATGATGGAAGCTGAGAGAACAATATTTATTTGCAGTAATATAAATGGAAAATACTATGAAGGGTTAACTGTAGGAATGAGTCACTGACACTTAGAGTCTATTAAAACATTCCTTGATAGGTTCACAAGAGCAAGCATGTTTAATATTCATTGCTTTGTCCACTTTTAAGAAAATAATGATTCACATCTTAAATGCTAATTTTTCCATTTGTGAATTGATAAATTTATTCACTGCTGGCAAAGCAGTGAATAGTTGTGGTCTTTAATGTATGCATGCCTCACAAGTTACAGATATGTCTTCAAACACATTGGCTGTTTTTTACCCCAATTTTTCCCTATTCTAACAATGCTTGAAAAAAGAAGACTTTGTTTAAATATTGGATTTGTGCTTTTCCTAATCCAGATAGTAGTCAAAGGTTAAGGAACCTTTGATAGTTACCTTTCCAAAAATGTTTTCCATCCAAAATTCTTAGAGGAGACCTTCAGTTTCAGCCAATACTTTTCCAATTTTACTTAAGTATAATCAGTATTAGAAATATATAGTGAAATTAAATTATGTTTTAATTCACTTCACACCCTTGCTAGCAATTTGTTTTTGTAGACTACTGTTTTAACTATAGTTTTTACAAACTATGTTTTTGTGGATATTAAGACTGAAATAGATAGACTTCCTCTCCCCAAATTTAGTGCACTCCTTATATGAAGTGACTGTATGCCCTGGTTTACCAGCAACAGTTCTGGTTAATGTCTGTTGTTCTGGCTAATTATTAATAGGGCTCCTCTTTACTCTAAAAAGTATCCTGGTTTTGGTGATACATCCTATGGTCAGAAGCTTTAAGGAATTTGAAATATAAACTAATAAAAAGGGGAAGATTAAAATAAACGGTAGTCGGAAGTATTTCTTTCTCAGCTATATACAGACCTATCTAAACTCTATTTAAAGAGTATTATGGTACAGATAATATAAGCCATAATATTCTTGGATTTATTGATGGTGCTCTGAAATTCCTATGAGTTGAGAAGTGGTTTGTTTAATTCTGATAGGAAGTGGATTCAAGAACAATTAGTGATGGTAAAATACTAAGTGCTTTTCCTGAATATTTTTCTTTTGAGTCTAAAAATGACTGTCATAAAAATAGAACAGGTACAATTTTCATCTTTTCACAAAAGTTGAGAAATTGGGTGCTTTGACTAGCATTGTATGTACAAACTACTAGATAAGTTGACCCAAGATTTTAAATCCAGTCTTCTTGCCATAAATCCTATATCTATGCTCTTTGCAGTACACTGTGCTATTTTTGAGTAGATTTTTGAGTAGTAGAATCTATATAAAACTTATCTTGTGCTTTTCTATTTTTTAATTTAGAGAATGTTTTTGAGAAAACAAATAAAGTTTCTGAATTATGATTAAAAAAATTCTTATTACCTACAAGCTATTTGCAGTTCCAGTACATTTTTCTATTTACTTCAGAAAGCTTTACATTTTATGAGGTTACCAAAAGGACTTTTACATCTGATAGCAACTTAATTTAAGTCATAATTGAGAAAATGAAAATAAACTGGGCTCTCTCAGTCAGGGTTGGAGTGAAGCACCTATTATATGGACCAATTTCAGTTCATTTTTTAGACTTTTTTTTGCATTAATAATTGTATTTCTTAGCAATTGTGATACGCATGCTCTTTTACTTGCCTTACAATAGGTGTGGACATTTGAAAGATGAGTATAAATTGACTTCTAATGGAATTAGCAAACATGTTTATACTAGCTTTCCCAGCCCCATGGATTCTTCCACGTAGTTAGTTTAAAATTAAATAGATTAAAGGGCCTTGAATTATGTTGTAGTCTCAGAAGGGACCACAGCAGGAAGTGCTCCAAAAAACTGACTGTGTTCTACAATCAAAGATGGCATAGCCATCCATATTCCCCGTATATGGCACTAGGTAAGTCCTGAACTGGAGGATAGGACCAGGGTTAAAGCTGTGGCTCTATCTCTGATTATCTGCATGTTTCCTAGACTAGTCTTATCCTCAACTGAAAAATTAGAATAGTCGTACTTTCTGTGTCCAAAAGGGTTGTTAAAGAATGAAATAATGTATGTGAAATTTCTTAAAGAAGATTTCACAGACGTTTGAAGCACCTTGCCTGTTGGGAGCAAGCAGCTTGGTAGAAGCAGCAGCTTGCCTATTGGGAGCAGAAGGCATGTGCAAAGGTTCAGCTGTGAGTTATCATTGTGAGTTCTGAAACTAAGTATATAGAATGTATTTGTATAAATTGATATTGGAAAATCAGCAGCAGCTCCACTAAATTTATTTAATGGATTCTAATTTTTAAATGTAATCCTTCAAGCAAGTAATTTAACGTCTCTGTGCCTCAGTTGTTTATCAATGATATGAAGATAATAATACATATGGTGGGTATTTCACAGGATTGTTGATAGGATTGAATGATTGTCTACATGTATCTAAATAGTGTAAGAAACTGCAGTTAATAGTAGATAGATTTAAGAGCTACAACTAATCTGAGAGATCTCTCCAATCACTAGTTATATAATTATAGTGAAATTGTTGAATTGCTATGTAAATTATGAGAGATTTATAATTATAGAAGGGCTTAAATTACAATTTGTTAAGTGCTTCTACATATCTTATTTGATTAACATAATTAAGTTTAAATAAGTCAGGGAGTATTATTATATTGTTATTTCCACTTTATTCCAGGGTACTTTTAAAATCATCTAGCCCAACTGCAAAATTGTGTAGAAAGGGAAAACTAATTTATTTGTTTATTTCAGAAATTGGTGGTTATTTAACAGAGACTTATGATCTTCTCAGCTTCAAGTCCAAAAAGGGAGTGTTGGTATCAAGTTGATTGTGATCTGAGCTAATTTAGTGAAGACCTGAGTATATTTGATTCTTCCTTTAGAAAATACTATCTGTTATTATTGGGCTTTGTTTGGCAATGTGTATCCTACTTTTTCTTATTTCTATGCCCTCCTCAGTCCAATTTCCCTATTTTGAGGGTTATTTTTTAAAACTCAGATGATTATTTTATTTTAACAAGTTAAATGAAAAGATGATATATAATATTTTAATCAAATTTCTTTTTTATTTGTACCGATTTTTTCCTCATTTTCTTTAAACTATTTCTATCATTATGCAAACAAATATGGCGTTTACTTAATTAAAGCACATAACTGGCTGTTTAGTTTTCTATCTTTAATCTTTTCAACTAGAGTCTTTGTCTAATGTATTCTTCAGAGCCATGCTCTGTGATCACATTATAGGTTATAATGAATTAGTTCTTGTAACCAGACCCTCTTGGACACAGTCCAAGACAAACTTGTACTATTCAAAATTCTGTGTTTTACTATAATGAAAAGTGTTACTTGAGGGTCCAATGTAGTTAATCTGTTTTTACTATAATTTTACCAATGTAAACTTAAACAGTAAAGTCTTTGGATCAATGTTGGACACAAAAGTATTTTTAGAATACACACTAATTGTTCATTTTGCTGATGTTTGGCCCTTTAAAAATTGGCAACCAAATTCAGGAAATGAAATGTAGTTTATTAGAAAATACCTTTCTCACAGAAGATCAAATTTCAGTGCATCTCAGGTTTTGTGGGAATGGATCAAATCCATCAGACAAAATTGGCTAAACTTCCTCACTTTCCATTCAAATTGCTGTACTCGTTTCTCAGAAAATCCATTTTAGTTGTATAGGGCATTAAAATTATATTGGTAAACTAAAGAAAAAGCAGTTTGACCATATTTGTCCTATAATAGTGATGTGCTGGACAGCTTTGGGCTCTGCTTACTCCAGCCATTGCAGTGGCAACCAGGTGAAACCTGACAGCCCCTCACCTGACTTTCTGTCCTGGGGGCTTATCTAAGCGTTTGGCAATAGAAGCACAACCTGAAAGTGTGAGGAAAGTAACAACTCATGAGGCAACATTTAACTGATAGAAGTCAGAACTGGTGGATAAACGTTCCTCTTTCATGTCTTCAGCGTCATGGCTCCTAAGAAGATACTGGGATTGAGACCTATTAGCCAATAGTAGGGGATACACTCCAGAATGCACTTCTGTATTGGTTTTCCTTTCCTCCCCATTTCCTTCTCCTAATCCCCCACTTCTGTTCCCTGGGATGATTTCCCAAATAGAGAGTATGCACATAATCTGGAGGATTTATGCTCTACTTTCCAGGGAGAATCCAAACTAAGACATAAAGGTTAAACATGAGATTTCTATTTTACTATCTTTTTTATTAATGGAAAATTTTAAATTTGAAAGTTTGCATGCATGGATGGGAGTCAGATTAATTTCATGCAGTACTTTGTAAGAATGTTAATGATGATCCAAGATAGGTTGAACATCTGCATTTGAGACTATTTTTCTGATAGTGATTGATAATGGCTGGATTTGAAGGAACTCAAATACTTTCACTCAGTCCCTTACAGGCGAGAGAATCTTTTCTTGCTGCTTCTCAAACTTTATTGGACATTAGCATAATCTAGAAAATATGTAAATATACAGATTCATAGGATCTACCTGCCAGAGATTCTAATGTGATATGCCTAGAACAGAGTTTAACAATCTGCATTTTTAATAGGCACCCCCCCAGGTGAATCAGATGGTCCAGAAACTATACTTTGAGAAGCATTGCTACATTATTATAGTAATAATACTGCTGGGTATAATCATTATGAAGTAAATGAAAAATAACTGACTCCACAGGGACGGTTAGTGTCATGGTACCATTAATCACATGTTCTAATAAATTGAGCCAACAAACCACAGACTGAGAAGTCAGATTAAAAAGAATTAAATTTTTATTTCAGAGTCACTTTGCTCTTTCTTTGTTGAAATTTGATTTGATATTACTTACTTGGCTTTAACATTAGTATTAACATGTGGTTGGTTATGGTACCAAGGAACTACTGAGAATTTAATTTACGCTAGATGTGTTTAATGCATGCTTACTGGTGGAATTAGAAAAGGTCATTCGTCTCAAAGAAGTACACACTTACGTCTTAAGAACTAAAACTGTGGGAAAAGAGATTGGCATTGTCATGCTGGAATGGACTGAACCAATTTCTTACTGAATGGCCTGTAGCCAGCTTCCAGTGTAGCCAGGTTCCAGATCTAGTGCACAGGTTTCTGGCCTGTAGCCAAGTTCCAGTGGTTCTTTCTATGATATAGTTAAAAAACAGTATACTTGTTCTTCAGCAACATATATTTGTTTTACATTTTATCAGATAATTACTTGGAAAGTGACTAGGGCAGAATTTAACAGCTCACTAAAATGCTATGTAGATGGTATTTACCATTCAATTCTTATTATGTTATTGAAAATTGATTACAATATTTATATTTTCAGAAAAGTGAATGATTCTACCATCTCAGCTTGTATTTCATCTACTTTAAGTTAGGAGACCCCTGCCCTCCAAATTTTGACCTGCATATATTAAATGTAAATTTATTTATAGAAGATTTCATCACAGAAGAGATGAAGAGAATTGCTCCAAAAATAGTGTACTGCAAACTACATAAAGTTATTGGTCTTGTATTTCTAAATGTATTTCTGAAATTCATTAGACTTCAAATGTTTTCATGTTGGAAGGAGGTTTTTCTCACTCTTACTCTAAATCGTTGTAGAAACAATAGGCAATGAACTTTCAGGGGAATAGACTTAAGATAGAACTTTGAAACTAAAAATTTGCCATGCAACTTATATTTTTACTTTGTCAGTAATAATAACTTCTAATATAACAGTTTTATGATTATTTTTAAGGCTATATGTCTTTAACATGATGAGCTATAACATTCTCTATTTCCCAGTTCATTTTTGATGCTTAGCAAATTTGGTTGTTAGTCCTGAATTATTTAAATTAGCTACAGACAGTCCCCGATTTACATGGTTTGACTTTTTGGCCTTAAGATGATGTGAAAGCGATGTGAATTTGTTTAGTAGAAACCATATTTGGAATTTTGAATTTCGAACTTATCTAGCAATATGCAGTACTATACTGTCTCTTTGATGTTGGGCATGTCAGCAAGCTGTAGCTTCCAGTCAGTGATGTGATTACGAGGGTAAGCAACTGTTACTCTACAGTGTGATAGTAAATGCATTTTCGACTTAATGATATTTTCAGCTTTTGATGGATTTATTGGGGTATTACACCATCAAAAGCTGAGAAGCATCTGTATTTATGTAGAAACATTTAAAAAATATATTTTAAATTTATGTTACTACTCCCTGCCTTCTTTTCAATTGTTTATAGTAATATCCACTCCAAATGTGTGAAAATAAATGCAAATTAATAGTTACGTAAGATTAAATTGCTTATGTAGCTAATAAAATAGTTTTAATAAGAATGTATAATTAGTGAGCTTAACTGGTAAGTGGTACTTTTGTCTTTAGGTATACCACCTACGTACAAACTTTTCAATTTAAGAGAAAAACAAATTTATTTACCATGGATATAAATTTAAATGATATTATCAGTACTAAGCTTATTTGTATAGCAATTGAACATCTTGCAAGAGCTCAATAAGATCAGTTTGTGAATCTATTTGTTGGTTCTAATATCAAGTCATAACCATGTTCCCGCTCTTAGCTCTTGAACTACCTTCTGATGATGACATACATTTCATAAATACGTATGTTGCATATGAACTTTTCTCATTGGCTCCATCTCCTAATCAACAAATGGGTCTGAAGCTAACTTAATATTATTTTTAGAAAATGTTAAATTCTATTCTACGTTATGTATTACACCCAAAACATTTTGGACTCACCCTCTTTATCATTTCCTATCAAGGAAATGCAATACAATTTAATATTGACCTATAATAAATTTAATTTGGAAGAGAATCTTTTGGAGGAAAAAAACATTCTAGAGCCCTGAAGAATTCAATTTATAGTAGAAAGAACATAATCCTTTGAGCATATAGAAATCATTGGACAAATAATTTGATGTCATATGAGATAATAGAGATAAATAGATATAAAGTGTCCTTGAAAAACTCAGTTACTAGGCACAAGTAAAGTGTAATTTGGTCTATGTATGTCATAGTTCCTTTCTTTGGTATAGATGATTGAAATTTGAATTTTTAAAAATTATTTAAACCTTTTAATTACTTTAGTATATTGCTCTCAAATCTGTTTAACAAAGGCTTCTTGACTCTTTAGTGGATTCAATTATATGGGTTTCTAATTTAATAAGGTTAAAATATTTTCTGATATTAGATCTTAATGCTTTCCACGGTTGCTGATTTAATTTTTATCTCTCTGACAAAAATAAAATTTATGTTCCAAGTTAAGCTTTGACTTTGCTTATTCAAGCTATTTGTTGAAATTTATTATACATTCTATTAATGGGGTGGAAAGTATATTGACATTTGTTGCACCTACTATGTTCTAGGAACTGTGCTAGGCGTTTTATACACCATAGATCATGTAAGCCTTCCAACAATTCTTAGAGAATGGTATTAGTTTCCCTAATTTAGAGATGAAGAAAAGAGAATTCAGAGGGTTCAGTAATTTGCAAAGGTAAACTGGTTTGCAGCAGAGTCAATATTCAAACCCATCTCAAAAACCTCTATATTTTTCAATATACTACCCTTGCTCTTGTCTGTAAAGATAAGAAAAAAATGGAGGTGATTATATTCCAGAGTCCACTTGGACTGAACTAAATTTACCAAATTTAGAAGCATCCCTCAGGTAGGATTTTCCCTGTGAAAAGATAAGGGGATTAGGAAAATTAACATTTAGTTCCAGGAGTTAGAATTGAAAATTTTGAGATTTTGGTTCTCAGGCCCATTTCCTTGGAATTCCTGAAGGTAAAAACATTCAAAGAATTTTTGATCAATTATAAGCATAGCACTGTATTAAGAGCTCACCACTTAAATAACAAGTTCTATCATCTCAGACATGGGTTTTGAATCCTGCAGTTCTGGTCTTCATAACCTTATTGAAACTTTCCTGTCAGTTCTAACCAAATTTTAGATGTACTAACTTTTTAGGCAAAAATCCTAAACTATATCAATAGAAGAGTGACTAAAACAATGCAAGAATACATGCATACTAAGAAAATAAACAGTTGAGATAGTTGAAAGCAATATTAAGTCAGAAAACGACAGCAAGATCCTCAAACATGAAGGGGAATAAGAAGCAAATATTAAGGAGTGTGTCATTTTGATACAAAATTTTATGATGGCATTAAGAGATTAGGGTTTGAAGTGGTAGTCACCTTCATTACCAATGGTAACTCCATAAATTTAGCCACTATGACAAAAAAAGTTTGGGGACAATAAACAAATAATTTCTTAGTTCAGCAAAGACTCATTAACATAACTCTACAATACAATTTTATCTTTTTACAAATCCTTTAGAAAACAGATTAGATTTCATGTAGCATTCAGAAGAGTCAATGTAGGGTAGTGAAAAAAAAACTATTAGTCTGGGCTGGTATTCAGGAAACTGAGATGTTCTGGTGCCAGAGGGACCCTTAAGTTATATAGTGGTGATTCACCTACCTGTTGGGGCTTTTCATTCAACTCAAGCATGAGGAGTTGGATTCCTTAGTTATATTTAAGAGTCCTTCTAGCTCAAAAATGTTAGGATTCTAAGTGCTTTTGGCAGGAAACCCATGAAGATATTCAGGAAGGAAAGAGGTTACTGTTGTTAAGAAAGGTAACATTGTTGACAAAAACAGTCATTGTGTGAAACTGTGTCGCTAGGAATAAAGGAATTCATCCAATGAGACTTAAAGAATTGAAAGATTTTTAAATGAGTAGAACAATTTTTGACCTGGGCCCTGAGATAATTTAGGGCCGTATAAAATACACACACACACACACACACACACACACACACACACTCTCCTAATTTGATTGATAAATCCGTATATCCTTAATTTTAATCAAAACATCACAATGTATGAATATTTTAAATGAATCAATTTATGGAAATACATAAAATTCATGTTTAATAGCACTTTCATATATTTGAAACAGAAAATCCTATTAAATGAAAACTGTAGAATCCCTCTCCAAAATGTAGAGTTAAGCTTAAAATTTTGCCCAAGGATTTTTATGAAATATACATCTAGCTTTTAAATTGCTTTTCTTAAAATCATAAATATAAAAATGCTCAATAAATAAATTTGAATTCCATGTTAAGTTTATTTTCAAACAGTAAGCCCTGTATTTTAAACACTATATGATTTTAAAAATTTTAATTACCATATATAATATATTCACCAAAAACACTAAAAGTATACTCTGTTGACATGTCTATATCTTACCTGAGAAGAGAAAATTTCACCCAACTAAAAATTTTGATCCATATTTCCTTCAAATTGTCAGAATACAGCTTATGCTGAATAAAATTAATTTTGGTTTGCTGAATCAGCACATTCCTTTTGCAGATTCAACATTACATGGCTTTTTAGAAGTTTAGTTGAATTATCAGCAGTTTTGTGCAGAATTGCTTTGGAGTGAAAAAGCATCCAAAGGGTGAAAAAAAAAAAAAAAAGAAATCTTATCTGAATATTTATTCTCACTTAAAAAATTCTTTATTAGCATTCTAAAGAAATTTATAGCCTTTGAGTTTGAACACAATGACAAAGTAAGGACTCTAGTGACAATGAAAAGTGTGCATCAGTCTTGCTAGGCTCAAGGCAAAGTTATATTAAGATAGCTTACAAATAGCTTTAGACAGGGGAATATTCAGTATAAATCTGTTTAAAAAATTATTTTAATTTCCAAATAAATTCATGTGTAAACTGTAACGTTAAATTGAATGCCAAGAAGATGCATGCGTTCAATTCAACCTAATATTAAGGGGGTAGTTTGGTATGCCAAAATAAATCTAAAGGGATTGGTAACTCTCATTTTAAATGACACAAACTCCTAACATAAATTAATCAGATCAATGAAAGAGAGACATAAAATAATTATTTTCAAATATAATATAAAGGAACGGAAGATACAAATTTTCTTTAACCCCAAAAGTTGTTCAGATGTAATAAGGCATGACAAAACCTGTCTTCATTCCTTTCTATTCAGCTCAGCAAGTGCTTTTGAGCTCCAATAGTTAATCAGTTACCAGATTCCACAACATTTTTTTTTTTTCACACTCCTCAATTCTTGCTGTGAATTGTTCCTCTAATGTACTTAGGATCACCAAGGAAGCCAAAACCATTTTTTTTACACCTTAAAAAAGCAATTATTATTTCATCCACAATTAGATTTATCATATAAAATTGTTCCTGTATAGCAACAGTCTATAAAACATAATAAGATATTATCAAAGAAGTAGATGGCTTAAGATGAATCATTAATAGGTGAAATACATTTAGCAAAATTGTTCAACTCAGCTTTTTAAATGACTTGTAGGCATGCCCAATTTACAAAAAAGTATAGCCAAAGTGTATTATATACCAAATAACCTTTATCCAAACAAATCAGTGAACATATATGCAAGTGTTACAAAACCATATAGAACCAGTTTTACATAAAAGGTATAATGCAGTTATTATCATATTAAAAATAGACATCCTCTTAAAACATCATTTAATTTAACCTTCCAAAAGTGCACAGAAAACTGAGAAATATAAAAAAAAATGTATTAACTTACCCTTCAATTTATTTAGAAACCCTCTGCTCTTGGTCAAAAGCAGAAGGTGTTTCACTGCTGACTTTCCCTGAAGCTATGAACTTAAAAACAGTAAATCAGTGGAAGCCACCTCTCTGGACCACGCTAGAGTTTACTAGACACTACTGCTATGTGGAAGAGTTGTGCTGCATCTAAGCTATATACAGTGTGCAATGGATAACCTAATATGTCTTTCATTTAACTGGCTGGGCAGGTTTCTATCGTCTGTGGAACATGGAATCAAACCAGAATATGTTGGCATAACAGGCCAGTCAAACCGGTTCTTCTGTAGGTCCAGAACCTGTCCAACCAGTCTGCATCAAAGGCTAGCCTAACAAGCTGCAGCGGCTCAGTTCTGCTAAGCTTGTACTGGGTGAGTTATCCCCACCTGCAACTTCCAATAAACTGCTCAGAATGTTGTAGCCTCCAGCAAAATAATTCAGAGTTCTAGTGGGAGGGGTAGATCTGTGTCAGGTATAGCAAGAGTCCATTGTTATAAAGTATCACGGAGATACTCTCCGTGAGTATCTATCGTTCTCAGCGGTAGGTAATCCTTTTTTAAATGTACTCTAGGGCTCTCTGCAGGCTAAAGCTTCTAGAAAGAGAATATCTACATGAAGAATCCATAGTGTTTAACCTTTTCCACTAGTCCACTTGGCTCTATTCAGTCTAGCTTAGCCTCAACGTGGAGGTTGATATTCCCACAAGAGTAGTGGCCCTGAGAGCTAGGAGGAAGCACTTCTAGAGGGAGGAAAACAAGATGGAGATTGACTAAACATTTACCTGGGTGTGTTAATCTTCCTTGTACTCAAACGATCCTTATACCATCCCAGTCTAAAATCGGAAAAATTCCTATTTCTATACACTAGGACAACTTGGAGAGGTTTTACTTTGGATATGCAACAGCTGAAATTATTGATATCTACTAGGTGCCAGAAGCTGTGCCTGGTACAGGGTTACAATGGTGAAAAAGACACATGTAGTAAGAGATGGGAGGAATGTCCAAATTTCTAGATAAGCATATCTAGTAATCTTTTGGAAAGAAGGAATGAGCAACACAAGATCATATTTTGATGGAAATTGGTTTGTATTAAGGGAGACCATGTGAAATTTGTTCTTATTCTGTCATAATACTTGCACATTTCGAATCAGTCTTTTCTATCTATTGATGCAGCGATTCTCAAACTTCTCTGCTTAAGTACCTCCTGAAATGCTGATTAAGAACACAAATCACCGGGCCTCACCTCCAGAGATTTCGATTCAATAGGTCTGGGGTGTTACTCAAGCACTTGTAATTATGCTGCAGTTGTTGCAGGGACCACAGGCCCAGACTCCTGCTTCTTTTCTATTTTTTTGTACTTAATTAAATAGGATACATATTAATCCAAAGTTGCCATTTATTTTTGTGTCTCCAGTGTCTAAAACTCCGACACTTAGAAAGTATTTAATAAATGCTTAAGTAAATATCTACTCAACACCAGCACTTGCTAGATCCAAGGGGAATTACAATTATTAACTATTATGTGAATCAAACTGCATTAGGTACACAGGAGCGCAGAAAGGGGAGCAAATATGACTGAATAGGGGAAAAACTTCACAAAGGAGATGGGTTTAGAGCCTTTCCTTTCTTAACCGTGATCAAAGATTGATATCTGCAATATAACATAAGGTTGAGGGAACAATGAAAAGAATGCCTTTGATTTGATACAGTAATAAAAGTTTTAAGTATTTGAGGGCACCATGACCTGAAAACTTAATAATAAGGTTATTTTCTAGAGCAGGGCTTAGCAAATTTTTCCACAAGGATCAGAGAGTAAATATTTTAGGGTTTTTGTTTCAACTATTGAACTCTATTTCAACTATTGAACTCTAACATTGTAGTACAAAAACAGATGTAAACAATAGTCAATGAATGGGTGTGGCTTTGTTCCAATAAAACTTAATAAAGTGACAGGCTGGATCTGACCAATGGGCCATGGTTTGCTGACAACTGCTCAAGAGTGAAACTGGTGAAAATTAACAAGATTGGTTAGGGAAATGGACTTGGGAGTCAGAAAAATGGGGTCCTTCCTAGTTCTGTTCCATATTAGCTTTGTCACCTGAGTCAAGCAATCATTTTATTTACTTAATGTGGATGAAAGTAATAGTTGCTACCTCCAAGAGTTATTGTATGGTTCAAATAAAATAATTCACATGAGGCTTTATCCAAAAATCTAGTACACAATAAGCACCCAATAAAATGTCAGCTAAAAATAAAACTGTAGTTAAACATAGTAGTTGACATGGTTGTTTATTTTCATTGTTTCTTAAAGTCCCACTACAATGACAAAAACAGTAAATAGCAAAGAACAAAAACAGCATGAACTCTTAAGGATCAAACAGAATGAGAGAGGTAGCAGACAAGAGATGTCCATACATTTTGGAAGAAGGAATGTGCATAGGTAATGACTGATTTAGCAGAATAGAGAAAGAGGAAGTCTACTTGCAATGATAAAAGAAAGTCTATCTTTGCTGCAGAATCCTAGAAAACTTCTGGAATTGGAGGCACAAGGTATCTCTAAATGGTTTGGGGGAGTTTGGGGGAAGGCTTTCAATGGAAGGATTGGTTGACAGAAGACAGGTGGGACTTGTTGATTCATGCTGAGAGAGATTGTCTCAGATTGGTTCTAGACTTGAAAATACCAGGCAGAGATGAAGGCGAATGGTAAAGTACTACACTGAAAGCAATGAGATTGTACTAGTTTCCTATGGCTGCTATAACAAATTACCACAAACTTAGTGGTTTAAAAGAACACAAATTTATTGTCTTACAGTTCTGGAGGTTAGAAGTCCAAAATGGGTCTTACTGGCTACAGTTAGGGTGTCAGCAGGGTTGAATTCCTTTCTGGAAGCGCTGGGGGAGAATCTGTTTCCTTGTCTTTTCCAGCTTTGAGAGGCTGCCTGCCTTCCTTGGCTCATGGCCCCCTTCCATCTTCAAAGCCAGCAATGGCCAGTCAAGTCTTTCTCACATGGCATCATTCTAACACTGACTCTGCTGCCTTCCTCTTCCATATTTAAATCTAACTGTGTAATACAGGATAATCTCCCCATGTTATGTAACATACATATTCATAGGTTCAGGAGATTAGAATGTGGACATCTTTGAGAGACTGTATCCTGCCTCAAAGTCTCTACATTGAATGGTGAGATGCCCAGGTCCATACCTCTGCTTGGTTTCTGAATGCTAGTAACCAGGTTCATACTCCTCACTCAGAAAGCAGGAAACTAGAGAAATTCTCTCTAAGGAAATGTCAAAACTCTCCTCACCCTAATGCAGTGGTTATTAACTAGGCATCGTTGTACCCACGGGGCCATTTGGCAATGTCTGGAGAAATTCTTGATTGTAAATAACTGTGTGTGAAGGGTGTGGAGGGCAGAGGTATGCCATTGGCTTCTACTGCACAGAGGCCAGGGATGCTATTAAGCATCTTAAAATGAACAGGACAGCACGTCCTCCCCTCTCCCTGTACCAACCCCCAAATAATTATCCAGTTCAAAATGTCAATAGCACCAAAGATGAGAAACCCTAGCCGAATATTAAGCCTATAGTCAACATCACCCTAATATAAACAAATAAATCCCACCTAGACACACAGAACATTTTTATGCCTCATTCTAAGATGTAGAGGGCACCTAACATGAAAGAGACAAAAAAGGAACCAATAGATAAAAAGAATTTATAGAAAATTGTCAATGTAGGGAGAATAATAATAATAATAAACCCCACCTATATTAATATCTTCAAAAACCCAGAAGAGACTGATTACATAAAATAAGAACAGAAGGCTATCTAACAGTGAAACTTTTGGAGAATAAAAAAGGTATTGGAGAGTAAAAAATATGATAGCAGAAATAAAGTCAACAGCAGTTGGAAGGTAAAGTTGAAGAAATCTACCAGAAAGTAAAATTAAGAAACTATTAAATGATGTGCTACGAAGTCGGAGTAAATTAAGAAAGATGAAAACATGGAATCCAGAAGTGTCTCCACTTCTCTTTGCTTAAAGTTTAACATGGCCACCAGTCCCACGGCCACAGCACCACAGCACCAAATAGCGTCCTTGCACACCAGTAAGTTATGGAGACTGGGATTTTTACTTTAAAATCATCTTGCCTATGACTGAAAGAAGGAAAGAGAGCGAGAGGAAGAGAGAGGGAGAGAGGATGGGAAGGAGAAAGGGAGGAGGAGGAGGAGAGAGAGAGAGAGCGAGAAAGAGAGAAAGAGAGAGAGAGAGAGAGAGAGAGAGAGAGAGAGAGAGAGAAGATGTGAACATGATTGGTTTTTACTATGAGAATTAAATTTAAAAGTTTTTAAAATTGCAAGTGTTAAATTCACTTTTCACCAAGGGTTAATGTTCAAAGATCATAAAATGAGGAAGGCAATAAAACTGTTACAAGTACAAACTTGCACCTGCAGAAAAAAGTGTTCACATTTATATCTGCCAATATTCATAAGTAAGTGTTTGCAAAACACTATCCAACAGCTAGTAAAACATGATCACTATGAAATTAAGAGCCTTCTCTTTATTTTATCTGAATAAGCCCAAATCAAGAAACCTCATTTTGAGCTTGCCTCAGTTACTCTTAGGGTATATAAACATGGATTAGTTATTTATTTAACATTCTGAGCCTCAGTTGCTTCATTTATTAAATGATGGAGTTTGATTGGATATATTCTCAATATCTATTTAGCTCAAAACTTTTAATTGAAAGTTTTTTGGGCAAGTGAATAATTAAAAAAAATATGGGAGCAAAGGCAAGATAGGCCAATCAAAGAGACATTTTACAGAAGAGCAATTTTAAAACGCAAGCTTGTGTCCTCCAAAAGCTGACAGAGATACGGGTTCAGGTGCAAGTGATTTATTAGAAATGTGCTCCAATATGAAACCAGTCAGGGAGGCAGGACTAGAAAGGAGAATAAAAAAAAGCAAAAGTATGACGTTAGCATCAGCCTGGCCCCAGGGAGCTCAAGAGCATAAATTATAAAGAAAGAGTTTATCCCACTTGGAGGCAAAGGAACTAGGCGTTCACACCCTTGAACCAGTCACGGCTACTGGCTACTTCAGGGATTTGTAAACTTCCAGGCACTTTTGGCTGTCCAAGACAAATGGTCTAGTAACCCAAGAACATTCCTTTGAAGAAGTTTGCAGGCACTATAACATTAAGAATGAATCATTAAGACTTCTGCTTCCAGCCAAGGTGGAGTTATAGGAATCAGATTTACCTTAACACCTGAAAAAAACAAGGACAAAATGTAAAAACAATGGTTTTCAAAACACTGTATGTCAGTTAACAGAGACTAGTTATCTGTCTAAGAGAAAGCAAACAAACAAGGTGAGTCCTATATTCACCTCAAAATACTGCCTCCATAGAGTTTCCAGGTCATGGCGAGCAGAGGGATAACCTAGATAGACTACAGTGGTCTCACGGAGATTGTCAGGTTGGATAAAAATGCAAAACCCAGCTATATGCTGCCACCAATAAACATACTTTATAAAATATTAAAACCCACGTAGGTTAAAAGTAAAACGATCGTAAAAGACACACCATGCTAACACTAATCAAAAGACATCTGGAGTGGCTATATTAATATCAGACAAAATAGGTTTTAGATGAAAGAATATTACCAAGAACAAAATGGGTCATTTCAAAATGATTAAGGGACCAATTCATCAAGGAAACCTAATCCTACATATAAGGTCAGACAGTGAAGTTCATGAACACATCCTAGAAAAATTTCTTCGTACCTTATTGCTGAATATCACTATGTTCACCTTTTAAGTACTCCGCTTGGGAAGCTATGCACAGACGCCAGCACCTAGTCCACCCTTCAAAGCAATTTTGGAACTCTTTTTGGAATGGCCATCAGAGCTGTCGTTGTGTTACCCTTGATGTCCTGAATGTCATCAAAATGTCTTCCTTTCAGTATTTCCTTTACCTTCGGGTAAAGAAAGAAGTCATTGGGGCCACTTCAGGTGAGTAGGGAGGGTGTTCCAATACAGTTATTTGTTTACTGGCTAAAAACTCCCTCACAGACAGTGCCGTGTGGGCTTGTGCATTGTCGTGATATCAGAGCCATGAATTGTTAGTGAAAAGTTCAGGTCTAACTTTCTCAGGCAGCCTTTTCAGCACTTCCAAATAGTAAATTTGGTTAACTATTTGTCCAGGTGGTACAAATTCATAATGAATAATCCTTCTGATATCAAAAAATGTTAGCAACATTGTTGCAACAAGTTCACAAACTTAGTTGTCAGACCTTGTATTTATGCATCTAATGACATAAATAAAAATATGTGAAGCAAAAGTTTATAGAACTGAAAGGAGAACAGAACAAATTCATAATTATATTTAAAAATTGGATCTGGAGATTTCATTACCCCTCTCTCAATTATTGTTAGAATAAGTGGACAGGAAATCAATAAGACTGTAGAAGGCTTAACACAATCAACCCACTTGATGTACTTGACATCTGTAGATCACTTGGCCTAAAAACAATTGAATGTACATTCTCTTTAAGTGTACGTGGAACATTTACCAAGATAGATCATTTTCTGGGTCCTAAAACAAGTCTCAAATTTAAGCAGATTCAAGTTACATAAAGTCTGTTTTCTGACCACAATGGAATTAAATTGCAAGTCAGTAAGTGAGTAATGTGCGGAAAATCCCCAAATATTGTTAGACTAAATAACACACTCCTAAATAACTCATGGATCAATGATGAAATAAAGTGAGAAATTAGGAAATATTTTGAGACAAATGATAATGAAAATATAACATATCAAAATTTGTAAGGTAAATATATAGTTAAGTTCAGAATGCTTTAACGTAACGGTGGTGAGTAAATCACTTATAAAACAAGATAGCTAAAAATTATAAGTATTAAAATTACTATAACAATTTGTTAATGGGTACACAGGTAAAAACTTGCAAATTTTGACATTAAACGCAAAATGTTGGTTGGAGAAGAGTAAAAATGGGGAGCTTTAGTATATGTTTAAAGTTGTTATTAACAGCTTAAAACAGACTATTATAACTATAGGATGTTTTATGTAAGCCTCATGGTAACTGCAAAGCAAAAATCCTATAGTAGATACACCAAAAAATAAAGAAAAAGGAATCTAAACATACCACTACAGAAATCACCAAATCATAAAGGAAGAGAGTGAGAGAAAAAGAAAGTAACAAAGAAATTACAAAATAGCCAGAAAACAATTAACAAAATTACAATAGCGAGTCCACACTTACCAAAATTACTTTAACTGTAAATGGACTAAATTATCTAATCAAAAGACATAGAATAGCTGAATGGATTAAAAAAAAAAAAGACCCAACTATATGCTACCTACAAGAGACTCATCTCAGTTTTAAGGGCACACATAGACTGAAAGTGAAGGGATGGAAAAGATATTCCATGCAAATGGAAACCTAAAGAAAGCAGGGTCTACTGTAATTATATCAGAAAAAAATAGACTTTAAGCCAAAAACTACAACAAGAGACAAAGAAGGTCATTAAGAAATAATAAAGGGATCAATTCATCAAGAGGATATAATGACTGTAAATATTTATATCCCAACATTGGATCACCTAAATATATAAAGCAAATATTAACAGATATGAAGAGAGAGAGTGCAATACAATAAAGCTGGGGACTTCATCCATATATATAAATTTATGACAAAGGAACCAAGAATATACAATGGGGAAAGGGTAGTCTGTTCAAAAAACGGTGTTGGGAAAACAGGATAGCCAGTTTTCCATTCATTCAAAAGAATGAAATTGGACCATTGCTTTACACCACATAAAAAAATCAATTCAAAATGGATTAAAGACTTGAAAGTAAGACTTGAAACCATATAACTCCTAGATGAAAACATAGGTGGTAAACTGCTTGACATTGGTCTTGGTGATGATTTTTTGGATTTGATATAAAAAGCAAAGGCAACAAAACAAGAATAAACAAGTGGGGGGCCGGCCAGGTGGTGGCTCAGGTGGTTAGAGCTCCGTGCTCCTAACTCCGAAGGCTGCCGGTTCGATTCCCACATGGGCCAGTGGGCTCTCAACCTCAAGGTTGCCAGTTCAATTCCTCGAGTCCCGCAAGGGATGGTGGGCAGCGACCCCTGCAACTAAGATTGAACACGGCACCTTGAGCTGAGCTGCCGCTGAGCTCCCGGATGGCTCAGTTGGTTGGAGTGTGTCCTCTCAGCCACAAGGTTGCCGGTTCGACTCCCACAAGGAATGGTGGGCTGTGCCCCCTGCAACTAGCAACGGCAACTGGACCTGGAGCTGAGCTGCGCCCTCCACAACTAAGACTGAAAGAACAACAACTTGAAGATGAACAGCACCCTCCACAACTAAGATTGAAAGGACAACAACTTGACTTGGAAAAAAATAAATAAATAAATAAATAAAATAAAATACCACTAAAAAAAAAAAAAAAAAGAATAAACAAGTGGGACTACATCAAAATAAAAAACTGTATACTGTGCTGTCTATTTGAAAGTTGCTAAGAGAGTAGATCTTAAAAATTCTCATCACAAGAAAAACATTGTAACTAAGGGTGGTAATAGGTGTTAACTAGACTTATTGTGATGATCGTTTATATATATATTATATGTATATAATATATATATGTACACTAATAATTTATTACATGTCAATTATATCTCACTTAAAAATAAACTCAATGAGGTGAGAGTCTATATCTGCCTTTTTCTCCACTGTACCTCCAACACCTAGCATAGGGTCTGCCTGGCATAGAGTTAGCATTCAATAAATATATATTGCATAAATTGAACCAAACTCTATTTGACTTTGTTACCTGAGCAATTTATTCTTTTCTTTGAGCATCAGTTTCCCTGTCTATAAAATTAGGGCTATGGGCTAGATACTCTCCAGGGTCCTTTTCAATTCTGAAATTTTATGGTTTGCTTTTCTTAAACTTTAGTCTCACGCCCATTAACATTTCTCACCGATGGAAAAAAAATAGGGTAATTCAATACCTCATTTTCAACAATGGATAGATCATCCAGACAGAAAATAAATAAGAAAACATTTGCCTAGATGGACCTAACAGATATATACATAACATTCCATCCACGTTAGACTAGATGTACCTAACACACATACATAGGATATTCCATCCAGCAGAAGAATACACATTCTTCTCAAGGGCACATGAACTATTCTCCCAGATAGAGCACATGTAGGTCACAAAACAAACTTTAGAAAATGGTAAGATTGAAATCATACTAAATATCTTTTCTGACTATGATGGTATGAAACTAGATATCAATAACAGACAGAAAACCAGAAAATTTACAAATGTGTAGAAATTTAACAACACACTCCTGAACAACTAGTGGGTCAAAGAAGAAATCAAAAGGAAATTTTAAAAAATCATTAAACAAATGAAAATGGAAACACAGCATAGCAAAACTTATAGGATGCAGCAAAAGCAATTGCAAATGGGAAGTTTATAGTGATAAATTAAGAAAAAATATCAAATAAATAACCAAACTTTTCACTGCAAGAAACTAGAAAAACAACAAAGTCCAAAGTTAGTAGGAGGAAGTAAATAACAAACATCAGATCAGAAATAAATGAAACAGAAACTAAAAAGACATAAAAAAGATCAATGCAACTAAATTGTTTTTTTTAAAAGATTTAAAAAATTTGACTAACTTTTACCTAGTTTAGGAAAAAGAGAAGACTCAAATAAAATCAGGAATGAAAGGGGATACATTTAACACAAAAATACTAAGAATCATAAGAAACTACTATGAAAAATTATATGCCAACAAAGCAGATAACCTAGAAGAGGTGGATAAATTCTTAGAAACGTATAACCGATCAAGACTGAATCATGAATAAATAGAAAATCTGAACAGACCAAGTACTATTAATAGTAAGGAAATTGAATCAGTAATAAAAAAACTTCCAACAAAGAAAAGTCCTGGCTTTCTAAAAGAAGATTTTTATTAAAACATAGCTAACATACAATATTATATTAGTTTCAGGTGTACAACATATACCCAATGACATTTATATACCTAATGAAGTGACTACCGTAAGTCCAGCAACTATCTGACACCATACCAAGCTATCACAACATTATTGACTGTATTCCCTATGCTGTACATTACATCCTCATGACTTATTTGTATCATTCCTGAAATTTTGGTCTTTATATTCCCTTTCCCTTTTTCCCCCTCTTTTTAAAATTTTCAATTACAGTTGACATTTAATATTATATTATACTAATTTCAGGTGTGCAGCATAGTGGTTAGATAGTTATATAATTTAAGAAGTGATTCCCCTGACTAGTCTAGTACCCAGCTGGCGTTATATATAGTTATTACAATATTATTGACTATATTCCTTATGCTATGCCCTACATCCCCATGACTATATAACAATCAGTTTGTACTTAATCCCTTCCTCTTTTTCACCCACCCCTCAAACTACCCTTCCATCTGGCAACAATCAAAATGTATTCTGTATCTATGAGTTTGTTTCTGTTTTGTTTGTTTGTTTTGTTCTTTAGAGCCCACATATAAGCAAAATCACATTGCTTCTGTTTTTCTCTGCCTGACATACTCCACTTAGCACAATACTCTCTAGGTCTATCCATGCCACCACAGATGGCAATAACTCATTCCCTTCCATGGCCAAGCAATATTCTGTTGTATATATGCATATGTACCACCTCCTCTTTATCCATTCATCCATTAACAGACACCCCGGCTGCCTCTACATCTTGGCCATTGTAAACAATGCGGCAATGAACATATGGATGCACACGTCCCCTCTAAGTTTTAAATTTGGGTTTCTTTGGGTAAATACGTAGAAGTAGAAACGCTCTCGCTTTTGACCATGTGGCTTCACCAGTGAATTCTACCAAACATTGAAAGAAGAAAAGACCAGAGGGCTTCCCAAGTGAATTATACCAAACACTGAAAGAAGAATTAATACCAACTCTTCTAAAAAAATGGGAGAGGAAGAAATAGTTTCAAATACATTTTATGAGGCCAGCATTATCCTGATACAAAAGCCAGAAAAGATACTACACAAAAAGAAAACAATAGGCCAATATCCATAATGAACATAGTTGCAAAAATCTTCAACAAAATATTAGAAAACAGAATTTAGCATTACATTAAAAGATTCATACACCATGATCAAGTGGGATTTATTCTTAGGATGCAAGGATGGTTCAACAAATGCAAATCAATAAATGTGATACACCACATAAACAAAATGAGGGATAAAATCATATGATCGTCTCCATAGATGTAGAAAAAGCATTTGGCAAAATTCAACAAACTTTCATGATAAAAACTCTCATCAAATTAGGTATAGAAAGAATGTACCTCAAAATAAAGAAGGTTCTACATGACAAATCCACAGCTAACCTCATGCTTCATGGTGAAAAGCTAGAAGGATGTCTTCTAAATTCAGGAACAAGACAAGGGTGCCACCCGCATCACTTTCATTCCACATAATACTGGAAGGTCTAGCTAGAGCATTTAGGTAAGAAAAAGAAGTAAAATGCATTAAAAGCAGAAATGAGAAAGTAAAATTACAGATGGCATGGTATTATATGTAAAAATCCTTAAGGTATCCATAAAAAACTATGAGAACTAATAAATGAATTCAGTAAATTTTTGGGATACAAAATCAATATACAAAAATCAGTTGCATTCCTATATACTAACAATAAACTAACAGACAGAGACATTAAGAAAACAATCCCATTTACAATAGCATCAAAAAGAATAAAATGCTCAGGAATAAATTTAACTAAGGAGGTCAAAGATCTATCTACTAAACATGAATGAAAAAAACTGAAGAAGACACAAATAAATGAAAAGATATCTCACGTTCATGGATTCAAAGAATTAATGTTGTTAAAATGTACATAGTACCCAAAGCAATCTACAGATTCAATGCAATCCCTATGAAAATTTCAATGGCATTTTTCACAGAAACAGAACAAGCAATCCTAATATTTATATGGAATCACAAAAGACCCCGAGTCGCCAAAATAATTTGAGAAAGAAGAACAAATCTGGAGGCATCACACACTCCCTGATTTCAAACTGTATTACAAAACTCTGATAATCGAAACATTATGGTATTGGCATAAAAACAGACACATAGATCAATGGAACAGAATAGAGAGCCCAGAAATAAACCCATGCATAGATGCTCAATTAATCTTCTACATAGGAGCCAAGAATATACAATGGAGAAAGCATAGTTTCTTCAATAAAAGGTGCTGTGAAAACTTGACAGCCACATGCCAAAGAATGAAACTGGACCACTATCTTCAACCATATACAAAAATCAACTCAAAACGTACTGAAGACTTACACATAAGGCCTGAAACCATAAAACTTCTCGAAGAAAAAATAGGGGGTAAGTTCTTTGACATTGGTCTTGGCAATGATTTTTTGGATTTGACACTGAAAACAAAGGTAACAAAAGCAAACTAAAAGGTTTCTGCACAGCAAAAACAACCATCACCTTTTTCACCCTGCTCCCCAATCCCTTCCTATCTATCACCCCAACAAACTTAGTACCCATCTGACACCATACATAGTTATTACAATATTGTTGACTATATTCCTTATGCTATATCCTACATTCCCATGACTACCATGTAACAGCCAATTTGTACTTTTAATCCCTTCAACTTTTTCGCTCACTCCTAACCCCCTCCTATCTGGCAAGCATCAATATTTTCTCTGTATCTATGAGTTGTTTCTGTTTTGTTTATTTATTTTGTTCTTTAGATTCCACATGTAAGCAAAATCACATTGCATCTGTCTTTTTTTGTCTTTCACTCCACGCAGCACAATACCCTCCAGGTCCATCCATGCTGCCACAGATGGCAAGAACCCTTCCCTGGCTGAGCAATATTCCATTGTATATATGTACCACCTCCTCTTTACCCATTCATCCATCAATGGACACCCATGCTTCCTCCACATCTTGGCCATTGTAAACAATGTTGCAAAGAACATATGGATGCACATGTCTTCTTGAAGTAGTGTTTGAGTTTCTTTAGATAAATACCCTGACATAGGATTACTGGGTCCTTCTTTGTCTCTTGTTATAGCCTTTGTTTTAAAGTTTAATTTGTATGGTATAAGTATTGCTCCCCCAGTTTTTTTGTTTGTTTTCATTTTCATTTTATGAAATATCTTTTTCCATCCCTTTACTTTCTTTCCATCTATGTGTGTCTTCATCTGAAGTGATTCTCTTGTAGGCAGTGTATGTAAGGGTTTTGTCTTGTTGTCCATTCAGCTCTCCTGTGTCTTTTGAGACGGGCATTAAATCCATTTACTTTGAAGGCAATTGTTGATATATATGTAGCTCTTGCCATTTTATTATTCATAATATTTATTTACTTAATCTTAAAGAAGTCCCTCTAACGTTCCTTGTAATACTGGTTTGGTGGTGATGAACTCCTTTAGTTTTTCTTGTCTGGGAAGCTCTTTACCTGTCCTTCAATTTTAAATGATAGCTTTACTGAGTAGAGTAATCTTAGTTGTAGGTCCTTGCTTTTTATCACATTGAATATTTTGTGCCCATCCCTTTTGGCCTGCAAAGTTTCTGTTGAGAAATCACCTGACAGTCTTAGCAGAGCTCCCTTATATGTTACTAGTTGGCTTTCTCTTGCTGCTTTTTGGATTCTCTCTTTGTCTTTAACCTTTGCCATTTTAATTATAATGTATCTAAGTGTTCATTAACTGTTAGGGTTCATACTGTTTGGGACTCTCTGTGCTTCCTGGACTCTATGTCTATTTTCTACGAAAGTGTTCAGTCATTATTTCTTCAACTAGGATCTTAATTCCTTGCTTTCTCTCTTCTTTTTCTGGTACCCCTATGATGCAAACATTGTTACACTTGATGTCGTCTCAGAGGTCTCTTAAACTATCCTCATTTTTAAAAATTCTTTTTTCCTTGTGCTGTTTCAATTGTGTGTTTTCTGCTGCCTTATCTTCCAAACTGTTGATTCGATTTTCTGCTTTATCTAATCTGCTATTGATTCCTTCCAGTGCATTCCTCGTTTCAGTTATTATATTCTTCACTTCTGACTCGTTCTTTTTTATGGTTTCTATGTCCTGTTTTATGCTTGCTGTCTTTTTGTTGATGTCTTCACTATGTTCCTCGAGCATCCTCCCCCCTCCCTTTTTTTAACAGTTCAGGCATTTAATTAGGTTCTTCGTAATTAATTTAGAACACCAGTGTGGGATGATAAACCCCATTTGTGAGAGCAAACACAGAGCAGAGGTAGCCCTGAAGCTGAGAAACAACTTTGATTTTTGGCAGCATTTCCTTGAGCATCCTTATAACTATTGTTTTGAACTCTGTATCTGGTAGGTTGCTTGACTCGATATTGTTTAGTTCTACTTCTGGGATAGAACAGTTCTTTCTCCTGTTCTTTCCTTTGGGATGTATTTCTTTCTTCTTTTTTTTATTTAATTTTTTTATTTTGGCTGTCTCTCTGTTTGTTTCTATGTATTAAGTAGATCTGTTATGTCTCCCAGTCTTGACCGGGTAGCCTTATGTAGTAGGTGTCCTGTGGGACCCAGTGGCACAGTCTCCCTGGTCACCTGCTCTACGTACTCCGGGAGTGTCCTTTGTGTGGGTTGTGTGTGTCTTTCTCTTATAGTTGAATCCTGATTGCTATTGGCATGTCAGTGGATGGGATTGACCCTCAGGCTGATTGGCTGTGGGGTTTGGCCATGTCCACAGCTTATGGGCTGCTGTGCAGGGGGCTTACCACACTGAGTGGACTTTTGGTGCCTATTGAGACCGCTTTTTGGGTTTGCCACTTGTAGGGCTAAGTGGGTGGTTCGCTGCTGTGGTCTGAAGCCAATCTTCAAGTATGTTGGTTCTGAGGCTTCTTGCAAGGGGCTCCGGTGCAGGCCCAGGCCACCCACTGCCTGTGACTGGCTGAGGACTACTTGGTAGGAGCTACAAAGTGTTCTGTAGTTGTTTACTGCCTGTGCTAACCCTGGAGGTGCATGGGAGAGGCCACACTGTGAAGTGAGGACGGCTGCCACCAGTACTGGGCCTGGGGTAGCTCCGCAAAAAGCCAGGACACCCTGAGGCCTGCTGCCACCTGCCAGCTCTCTTAAAGTTCAGCCCCTGATAAAGCCTCATGTGGTACACAAGTTGAGTGAGGCAGGATTTCAGGGAGTCAACTAGAGTGGGAAGAGTTGTGGTTAACAGCTTAGTGTAGACTGGTCTGATGCCAGTGCTATGCCTGGAGCTACTCAGCAAGTCTTAGCATACACCAAAGCCAGCTGCCACTTGCCTAGGTCCTGTGGACTCCAGTAGTTTTTTTTTTTAAATTTTTTAATTTTTAAAAATGTATCGGGGTGACAATTGTTAGTAAAATTACATAGATTTCAGGTGTACAATTCTGTATTACATCATCTATAAATCCCATTGTGTGTTCACCACCCAGAGTCAGTTCTCCTTCCATCACCATATATTTGATCCCCCTTACCCTCATCTCCCACCCCCCACCCCCCTTACCCTCTGGTAGCCACTAAAATATTGTCTGTGTCTATGAGTTTTTGTTTGTCTTGTTTTTTTGTTGTTTTTGGTTTATATACCACATATCAGTGAAATCATATGGTTCTCTGCTTTTTCTGTCTGACTTATTTTGCTTAGCATTATACTCTCAAGATCCATCCATGTTGTCATAAATGTTCCCATATCATTTTTCCTTACCGCCGAATAGTATTCCATTGTGTATATGTATCACAACTTCTTTATCCATTCATCTATCAAAGGACATTTTGGGTGTTTCCATGTCTTGGCCCAGTAGTTGTTTAAGAAAGAATGCAATGAGGGCAGGGCTGGCTGTTCTTGGAGAAAGTGCCTCTGGTGTTGGGTAAGCTGGGTAGGGTGGTGTCTCAGGGGATAAGCAGGGTAGAGCAGCAGAGATCACCAGGCCAATTAGATTCAGTATTGGTTGGAGGGGGCAGGTTCAACACAGGAAAGATGGCATCTGCCTGCTGGCTGCATGGGAGAAAGACCACATACAGGGAAAATGGCCACTTGACTTCAACCCTTGCTCCGACGTCCGCCAAGTTACTGTCCCTCTGCCAAAGCCCAAGGTGAGTGCCTGTGAGTGAGTCTGCATGGGCGATTTAAGAGGATGTCTGGGCTTCCTGCAGCTTTTGCCCCACCTGGATGGTCAGAATCCCCACTGTGTTTCACAGCCAGATTCTGTGGGGGCTCTTCCTGACACCAGTACTCTGGGCTGGGGAGGTCGATGTGGGGCTGTTGTCTCTTACTCCTCCAGGAGGAACCTCCCTGGCCAAGATATCCCTCCTGGTTCTCAACCACCACATAGAGGTTTGGAGCCAGTCCGTTTCATGTCTCCACCCCCTCCTATCAGTGTCAATGTGGCTTCTTCTTTATATCCTTAGTTATAAAACTTCTCTTCAGCCAGACTTCAGATGGTTCTCCAGGTTGATTGTTCTGTAATCTACTTGTAATTTTAATTTGTTCACAGAAGGAAGCAGGCACAGTGTTTCTCTACTCTGCCATCTTGGATCTCCTCTGTTAAAGGTTTTGCGGTTTATGTCACAGCAATATAACCAGCAGTGACTTTTGGAGATAACTTCAGTGACTCCTGAGAAATTTCATTTGGTCCTTCACCCACAAAAGTTCTTCCACTTTAAACTTTGCTGCTGAATTCTTTCTCCTTCTTTCCTCGGGAGGGAAACAGATTTTTCTGGTGTCATAGAGTAGTTTTACCACCTCCTTTGTTTCTGTTGCTTCTGGTATTTATGCCCTCAGGCTTTTATATTCTATCATAAGCAACTCAAACAAGGACACATCTTTTTATGAATATATTAGTTTGCTAGGGCTGCTGTAACAAAGTGCCATAGATTAGGTGGCTTAACAGACAGTCATTTATCTTCTCGTAGTCTGTAGGCTAGAAGTCTGAAATCAAGGTATTAGCAGGGTTGGTTTCTTCTGAGAACCATAAGAGAAGAATCTGTTCCAAGCCTCTCTCCTTGGCTTGTAGATGGCTATCTTCGCCTTGTGTTTTCCCTCTTCATATATCTGTATCCAAATTTCCTGTCTCTTATAAGAACACCAGTCATATTGGATTAAGACCCACCCTAATGACTTCATTTTAATTACTCCTTTAAAGACCTTATCTTTAAATACAATTACATTCTGAGGTACTGGATGTTAGGATTTCAACATACGAATTTGGAGGTGGACATAATTCAGCACATAGCACTGCTATTTGTCGGTAAGATAATAAATTTTTACCTTTGTTACTTTTGCTTATTAGTGTTAATGGGGGAGAAAAAGTCCTCCAGGCAGCAATTCAACTTAAGTAAGCAGACTTAGCTGATTCTAATTGAGTTTTAACTCCAAATCCCCAGGAAGAAAAATCAGATTGATGGAGGTTAGATTATATAAATAACTCAGCTTTGACCAGGGTCAGGCTATTTAGTACACATGGTCCCATCCTTGTTGACCTGAGACAGTTTCCAGTGAAGTGAGAACAGTTAGGAACTGGTCAGTTACCTTAAGCATTATTTACCATTAAAAGACCAGTGTAAATTATAATTTATTTAGAATTTAATAGAAAAAAGCAATACGGTATATTTTCCAATAGTAGAATAAACCTTTGAGAATTTATTACTTAAAAAAATTTAAGATAGATCAAGACTTGAAAGAGAAAGAACTTGAAATGAGTATTTTATAACTGTATTTAATGCTGAAGTAATTGGTGTATTTAAACTTCTAAAATGAAGTTATAGAACTACAGAGGAAAATGAACTTGTGGTTAAATATTGCAACTTGCTTCGTCTGAAATTACCTAAGTACTATATAGGTGCTAATGAATTCTCCAACTTGAGGAGACATGCAATCAAAATTGCCTCACTCTGGTTCTGTGTGCTGTTGTAAGCAGTGATTTTTTTTTTTTCCATCCATGGTTTTTTCCTTTAAATTGCTACCTTGTGCCAAATTAAGAGATATGAATTTGCAAACAGCTGCATTTTACATGCCAACAATAATAATTAGACTCACCAATGAAAAGCATCCTTAGCCACTTTTATAAAGTTCATATTTCTTATTTCTTTCTTTCTTTCACTTCGTGACAATTAAGTTGTGAACTTTTTGCAACAATGTTGCTAAACTTTTTTGATATTAGAGGGATTATTCATTATGAATTTGTACCAGAGGGACAAACAGTTAACCAAGTTTACTATTTGGAAGTGCTGAAAAGGCTGTGTGAAGAAATTAGACGACCTGAACTTTTCGCCAATAATTCATGGCTCTTGCGTCACAATGCACCAGCTCACACGGCACTGTCTGTGAGGGAGTTTTTAGCCAGTAAACAAATAACTGTATTGGAACACCTTCCCTACTCACCTGATCTGGCCCCCAATGACTTCTTTCTTTACCCAAAGCTAAAGGAAATATTGAAAGGAAGACATTTTGGTAACATTCAGGACATAAAGCGTAATAAGACGACAGCTCTGATGGAAAGAGTTCCAAAACTGCTTTGAAGCATGGATTAGCTTCCCAAGGGGAGTACTTCGAAGGTGACCATAATGATATTCAGTAATGAGGTATGTAGCACTTTTTCTAGGATGAATTCGTGAACTTTATTGTCTTACCTCGTATACCTGTGTCACTACAACTTTTTCTGTGATGTATGTTAGAAAAAGATTTCCTATGGCTGAGGGTGTTCTGACCAGTGTATTTAATACCAGAGAAGATGTAATTAGCTGGAAAATGGCTGGAAGTCACATTTTCTAAGTAGCAACATGCCCTTACTTATGGTGCGAAAGGCAGTGGCAAGCTTTTATATCTCTCTTCCTACCCCTCTAATTCTTTCCTCCTTGGCATTATAGTACGTATAGTTATTAGAAGTTAGAGTTTCAAAATGAAAAAGACCCCAGTTCAACCATGCATTAGGTGTAAGTTCTTTGGTAAATTACTGGGCTTCATTCATAAAGAGGGATCATAAGATTATTACAAGGATTAAACAGGATAAGGTTTGCAATGTGCTTAGCAATAGCCTGGCAATAGCCTTAGCAGTAGCAATTAAATAGAAAATATTTAAAAAGTAGTAGCAATATGTATTTAAAAATAATGCTAATCATTATTTTCAATGCTAGGCCTGAGAAAACAGATTCATGAGGTATGGTCCCTGTCTTGAAGGAACTCATAGACAAATAGAAGTGTGAGACTCAAAAAGTAGCACCGTAAATGTATTTTTCTACTGGGAAGGCATGTGGTAATTGATAGAGGTTGTTCGTATTTTCATTAAGTACTACATTATTTTATTTAAAAATACATATGAATAAAGTTCATTCTTAACTTTGGATTTTAAGAATTTTATCCTCAGAGCAAATACTATAAATGACTCATTAGAATGGTAGGTACTGGCTTTCTCTGCTCTGTTCTTAGTTCTTTCTCAGCCACACAGGCTGCCAGACTCTTTCCTAAATATCAGGTAGAGGACAGCCAGGTGGGCATCAAGCTCCTAATGATGGAGATAGTCAACCTGGAAGATTGGCTCTGGTCCCAGCTTTGGATTTTGAGAGGAGGGACTAGAATGTAAGATGCAGACTCAGGAAATCTATCCAGAATTGAGGCAAAGAAAAACAGGCTCAAGTCATTCAGTTGGTACCCAAGACCAGACTTCCTCTAAGCATCTGTATCTTGGGGGAAGAGAGAAAAGAGAAACTTAGGAACTCAGGAGATCGGGATAGGAGCTCAAACCAGCAGTCTGATCTTCACAAAGGCAGTCTAAGGAGAGCAGGGCAGGGTCAGGGAGGTGAAGAGAACAGTTTTACCAATGCTTTAGTCCAGTGGTCTCTAAACCTTTTTGACTCTTGACATTTTTATTTATTTATTTATAAATTGTATACATGTACCTCTATTACTAGTAACATCTCGATGCAAAATAAAGTTTATTGTTAACAATAATTGCAATTAATTAAAAATATTTAAGGAGTAATTTTAAATTATTTTGGCTGGTTTCTCGCCAGGTGTGATTACACTATTACTATTTTAAAATGAAGATAGGCCAATGATGAAGAGATTGTGTTGCTTTCTTGTTGCTTGGTATTGTGCTTGCTTTGTTCATGTTATATATTTTTGATTAAATAAAAATGCTGCACTCTAAAATTCCTCAATGACAGAGTGCATACAACAGTATACACTCAAAATGCCTTTCCTTGCTACTTGCCTATCCAAATCCTGCCTAGTTCAAGTTCCACCTTTTCCAAGCAGCCTATTATTAGATAGAGGTACATGTATATAATTTATAAATAAATACATTTATTTTTAGACTGTATTTTCTAAAAATGGCAGCAACAGACTCTTCCATCCTGCATGATCTTCTTCCAAGGTAACATTCACACCTTCCCTTCACTGAAGAGGCTATAGAGATGGCAGATAATTGCATGAAAAGATGGCCAAGGGGTGGCCGGATGGCTCAGTTGGTTAGACTGTGAGCTCTGAACAACAAGATTGCTGGTTTAATTCCTGCATGGGATGGTGTGCTGCGCCCCCTGTAACTAAAGATTGAAAACAGCAACTGGACTTAGCGTTGAGCTGCAACCTCCACAACTAGATTGAAAGACAACTACTTGGAGCTGATGGGCCCTGGAAAAACACACTGTTCCCCAATATTCCCCAATTAAAAAATTAAAAAGATGGCCAACATTACTAATCATTAGGAAAATTCAAATAAAGACCACAATGGGTTATTTCTTAATTCATTTTATTTGTGTGTGTGTGTGTATATATATATATATGTATATATATATATATATATATATATATATATATATATATATATATATATACACATATATATTAATTTCAGGTGTACAAATCGTTAGAAAAATGCAAATAAAAACCACAATGAGATACCACCTCACCCCAGTCAAAATGGCTATCATCAATAAATCAACAAACGACAAGTGCTGATGAAGATGTGGAGAAAAGGGAACCCTCGTGCACTGCTGGTGGGATTGCAGATTGGCGCAGCCACTATGGAAGTCAGTATGGAGGTATCTCAAAAAACTGAAAATAGAACTACCTTATGACCCAGCAATTCCACTCTTAGGTATCTATCTAGAGAAATCCAAAATGCTAATTCGAAAAAATATATGCACAATGAGATATTTTTAACACTATTGTAACCGCTAAAATTAAAAAGAAACAATCCAATTGCTGATGAGGATTCAGAGAAACTGGATCTTTCATATGTTGTTGGTGGGAATGTTACATAGTAGAGCCACTCTGGAAAATAGTTGGCAGTTTTTTAAAAAACTAAACATATATTTAATATACAATCCAGCAGTCGCACTCCTGCATTTATTCCAGAGAAATTAAAACTTATGTTCACACAAGAACCTTTGCATAAGTGTTCATGGCAGTTTTATTTGTAATAGCTCTTAACTTTAAACAACCAAAATGTCCTGCAATAGGTGACTAGTTAAGCAAACAGGGAATACTACTAAGCAATAAGAAGGAATGGACTGTTTATTGATACACGCAATAACTTGGATGGATTTCAAGAGTATTATGCTGAGTGAAAAACATCAATTTTAAGAGCCCACATACTATACAATTTCATTTATATAACATTCTGAAAATGACAAAATTATAGAGATGGAGAATAAATTAGTGGTATTGCCAGGGTTTAGGGTCGGTGAGGGCAAAGTGTGACTATAAAAGGGTAACACAGAAGAGATCTTTCTGGTGATAGATCTGTGTCTTAATTGTGGTGGTAGTTCCATACATATACACATATGACTAAATGCTACAGAAAATGACAACGTCTATATTCTGGTTTTGAGTAAATATAATTACTAAAATGTAGCTATTGGGAGAAACTGAGTAAAGGGTATGTGAGACCTCTCTGTACTGTCTTGGCAATTTCTTGTGATTCTGGAATTATTTAAAAATAAGAAGTTAAGAGAATGCAAGAGACTGAATTTAGATTAGCTCTTCATCAGCCTTTGTGTTTACTCCTTCCCTGACCCTGGAAAAGAAAGCGGAGGGGAGTCATAGGGCACACCAGAAATATTTTATAATTTCTTTTGTGAATTTTTTCTTTGACCTGAGTATTAAGTAGAATTGTGTGATTTAATTTTCAAATATTTGTTGATTTAAAAAATGTCTTATTGTAATTAATTTTTAAATTTATTCAATTGTGTAAGATATTAAACTTTTGAAAGAGTTTCAGTTTTATTTTTATTATTTATTTATTTATTAAGGTTTTTTTTTTTTTTTTAAATTGGGGAAGGGGAACAGGACTCCACCGGGGAAGAGTGTGCACCTCCAGGACCTTTTTCCAAGCCAAGTTGCTGTCTCCCCAATCACTGCGGAGGGAGCAGCGCAGCTCCAGGTCCAGTTGCCGTCGCCAGCTGCAGGGAGCACAGCCTACCATCCCTTGTGGGAGTTGAACTGGCAATCCTGTAGTCGAGGGGATGCACTCCAACCATCTGAGCCATCGGGGAGCCCAGCGGCAGCCCAGCTCAAGATGCTGTGTTCAATCTTAGTTGCGGCAGGTAGAGCCCACCGTCTCCTGAGGGAGTTGAACTGGTAACCTTGTGTCTGAGAGCCCGTGCTCCAATCCACTGAGCCATCTGGGAGCCCAGCGGCAACTCAGCTCAAGGTGCCATGCTCAATCCCAGTTGGGGAGGCAGAGCCCACCATCCCCCGCGGGAGTCGAGGAGTCGAACCGACAACCCCCCGGCTGAGAACCCACTGGCCCATGTGGGACTTGAACAGGCAGCCTTCAGCATTAGGAGCTCGGAGCTCCAACCACCTGAGCCACTGGCCCGGCCCCGAGTTTCAGTTTTATTGAGAAATAATTGACATACATAACTGTATACATTTAAGGCATCCAGCATGATGGTTTCATTTACATATTGTAACACGATTACCACAATCGGTTTAGCTAACATCTATCTTCTCATATAGATACAATAAAAAGAAAAGAAAGAAATAAAAAAGGAAAAAAAAATATTTCTCCTTGTGATGAGAGTTCTTAGGATTTACTCTCTTAACAACTTTCCTATATATCCTACAGCACTGTTAGCTATAACCATCATGCTGTACATTACATCTCTAGTACTAACTTATGTTATAACTGGAAATTTGTACTTTTTGACCATCTTCCTCTATTTCCCTCTCCCCCCACCCTCCGCCTCTGGGAAACACACGTCTGACCTCTTTTTCTACCAGTTGTTTTTTGTTTGTTCTTGTTAGATTTCACATGTAAGTGAGATCATACAGTATTTGTTTTTCTCAGTATGACTTGTTTCTCTTAGCATAATGCCTCCAGGGTCCATTCATGTTGTCACAAATGGTAGGATTTCCTCTTTTATTATGGTTGAATAATATTTCACCATATATATCTATATATCTATATCTGTATATAGATATAGATATATAGATATATAATTCATGAAATATATATATGGTGCCAAAAAAGTGTATACACATTTTAAGAAAGGAAAGGAAATCTGTATTAAAGTTGTAATACTCAATAAAAATCAATAACAAAAGATGAACACAAGTCACGTTTGACTTCTGCAATTACAAGAGGAGCTCAAAGTGGTTACCATCAGTGTCCAGACACTTCTGATTATGGCAAACTACTGCTTGAGCAACGTTGACTAGTGTCCACTTGTATACATTTTTTTGGCACCCCTGGTAAGTGGGTTTATTTCTAGGTTCTCAATTCTGTTCCAATGGTCTGTGTATCTGTTTTTCTGCCAATACCATGCTGTTTGATTATTGTTGCTTTGTAGTATAATTTGAACTCAGCAGTGTGATATCTTCTGTCTTGTTCTTTTTTTTCTCAGGATTGTTTTGGCTATTCCGGGTCTTTTGTGATTCCATGTAAATCAGATGATTTTTTAATTCTATTTCTTTAAAAAGTACCATTGAAATTTTGATGGAGATTGCATTAAATCTGTGTATTGCTTTGGGTAATAGTGCCACTTTAGCTATATTGATTCTTCCAATCCATCATCACAGAATATCTTTTTATTTCTTCATGTCTTCTTTAATTTCTTTTAATAATGTCTTGCAGTTTTCAGTGTATAGGTCCTTCAGATCCTTTGTTAAGTTTATTCCTAAGTATTTTACGTTTTTTGCTACAAGTGTAATCTTTTTTCCGTTATTAAAGTTAATTTTGTCTGATATTAGTATAGCTACCCCAGATTTTTTTTGGTTACTATTTTCTTGAAATATCTTTTTCCATCCCTTCACTCTCAGTCTATGTATGTCTTTAAGGCTAAAGTGAGTCTCTTGTAAGTGGCATATTGTTGGATCTTGTTTTTTTTTAAAAAATCCATTCAGCCATTCTATGTCTTTTAGTTGGAGAATTTATTTATATTTAAATTAATTAGTGCTAAGTAAGGATTTACTATTGCCATTTTGTTCTTTATTTTCTGGTTGTTTTGTAGACCCATTTTTCCTTGTTTATTATCCTGATGCATTTTTTTTTATGTGTGTATTTGTGTTTTGATGTCTTTTGGCATTAGGATACTTTGATCTATTTACCATATTCGTTTGTGTAATCAATAAAGAATTTAACCTTGTGATTATCATGAAGTTTACATAAAATATCTTAGACTTAAAACACCTGTTTTAAACTGATAATAACTTCAATGGAATTTATAAACTTTACTTCTCCTCTTCCTCACATTTTAGGTAATTGCTGTTACAATTTACAAATTTTCTATATTATGTAACTAATGACAGATTTTGGTACTTATGCTTATATTTGCTATATTCATTTCTTAAAAAACTTTTAAACTATAGTTGTAAATGAATTATGCACCACTATTCCTATATTGCAGAATCTAACTATGATTATATGTTTACTATTACCAGTGAGATTTATGCTACCTTATTATGTTTTTATGATGTTGATTAGCATTCTTTTACTTCCACTCAACTCCCTTTAGTATTTCTTATATGACCGGTCTGGTAGTAATGAACTCCTGCAGCTTTTGTTTGCTTGGGAAAGTCTTTATCCGTCTTTCATTTCTGAAGACAGCTTTGCCAGTATACAAGTAGAATTCTCAGTTGACAGTTATTTTCTTTCAATATTTTGAATATGTTATCCCATTCTTTCCTGGCCTGAAAAGTTTCTGTTGAGAAATCCACAACTAGTCTTATAGGGTTTCCCTTGTATGTAATTTCTCTCTTTTCTCTTGCTGCTCTTAAATTTTTCTTTCTCTCTGACTTTTGACAATTTAATTATAATATGTGTCAATGTAGTCCTATTTGGATTTAACCTGTTTGGGATCCACTGGGCATCATTGATCTGGATGTCCATTTCTTTCCCCAGGTTCAGGAAGTTTTCAGCCATTATTGTTTTAAATATATTTTCTGGGCTTTTATTTTTCACTTTTTTTCCTGGAATTTCCACAATGTGAATATTGTTGCTTTTCATTATGTCTCATAACTTCTGTAGGCTTTCTTCACTTTTTTAATTTTTTAATTTTTGCTCCTCTGACTGGGTAATTCCTAATATTTTGACTTCCAGGTTGCTGATTCTTTCTTTTGCAAGGTTGAATCTCCTTTAGAAACAATTGAATTCTTCAGTTCAGTTATTATATTTTTTAACTCTAAGATTTCTGATTTTTTTTGATGGTTGTTATTTCCTGTGAGACTTCTTGTTTTTTTCCCCATTCATTGTTTTCCTATATAGTTTTTTAGTTGTCCATCTTTGTTTTCTTGTAGTTCGCTAAACTTCCTTAAGAGGATTATTCTGAATTCTTTGACAGTTCATAGATCTCCATTTATTTAGGGTATTATCATTTTATTTGTTTCCTTTGGTGGTGTCATATTACATGATTTTTTTGTGATCCTTGATTTCTTATGTTGGTATCCATGTATTTGAGTAATCTTTATAGGTTTGCTTTGGCAGAGACCATTCTTCACCATTCAGCTCAGTTAGGATCTTGGGTGTATTTGCTGGTAATGTCCTTGGGCTGATGGGACCTGCTATTATGGTCTATTTGGGGGCAAGGCAACTGTTCAAGCTGTGAGCATGGGGATGGGTGTGCCTTGGATGAGAACATTTGGATATGATTAATGACTTGATTCCCTACCCAACTGAGGCTGTAAGATGAGCTCTGTGGTTGCCTAGATTTTGTGGTCAGAGTTACTAGCTGGTTGAGACTGGGTACTATATTCAGTAGCAGATGGTACTATGAATTAGCTTTACTGCCCTGGCAGGGCAGCAGGATAGGAACCTGTACAACTTGTTGTTTGGGGACCTGAATCAGGCCAGAGTGTGCACTGAATTCCCTATTCATGTGAAGCCACCAGTTTTGCTGTACAGATGGGAGAAGTCATGGGCTGTGCTCTCTATTCAAGTGCCATTATATGTATGGCTGTTGAATGGGTTACACAGTTCCCTGTGTGCTCTGGTTAGCTTCTCTGGTCAGACAGGCTGAAGGCTGTATTCATTTCTCTTTGGTAGATACCTAGGAGTGGAATTACTGGGCCATATGGTAACTCTATGTTTAACTATTTGAGGAACTGCCAGACTGTTTTCCAAAAGTGGCTATACCATTTTACATTTCCACATGCAGTGTACGAGGATTCTAATTTCTTTGCATCCTTACTTACGCTTGTTATTATCTGACTTTTTGTTTCAAGCCATCCCAGTGGGTGTGAAGTGATAGCTCATTGTGGTTTTGACTTACGTTGCCTTAATGGCTAATAATGTTGAGCCTCTTTTCATATATTTATTGGCCTTTGTATATCTTCTTTTTATTCAGATCCTTGCTCAGTTTTTAAGTGGGATGTTTGTCATTATTATTGAGTTTTAAGAATTCTTTATATATTCTAGATATAAGTCCCTTATCAGACATATGCTTTGCAAATCATGTAATCTCTCATTCTGTGGACTATAACTTCATCTTCTTAATAGTGTCCTTGAAGCACAGTTTTTGATTTTGATGATGTTCAATTTATCTATTTGTCTTTTATTGCTCATGTTTTTGAGAATTCATTGCCTAACCCAAAGCAATGGATTTTATTTTTTACAGTTTATTTTTATTTGCTGAGCTTTGCTGTTTATTCACTTTTTTTATTCACTTTTTAAGACGTGTTTCCTTTGTACATACTTTCTTCTATATCACTGAGTATGTTTATAATAGCTCTAAAAGTCTTGATTAAATCTAACATTTGGATCATCTCAGAGTTGATTTATATTGACTATTTTTTCTCTCTTGTTCATTCTTTTACTCAGGGTCTTACAAGGCTAAAAATCCAGGGGTTGGCCAGATTGTGTTCTCATCTAGAGCTGAGGTTCTCTTCTAAACTTATATGATTGTGGTAGAATTCAGCTCCTTGTAGTTGTATGACTAAGATGCCCATTTCCTTGCTGGCTGTCCAAGTATATCATATAAGTGCAGTCATGCAGTATTCATCTTTATATGACTTGGTCATTTCACTTAGCATAATGTCTTCAAAGTTAGTCCATATTGTAGCATACTGTAGAATTTCCTTCCTTTTCAAGGCCGAATAATATTCCATTTTATGTATATATCACATTTTGCTTATCTCTTCATCTTCTAACGAACACTGGGTTGCTTCTATGTTTTAACTATTGTAAATAACGCTGCTATGAACATGTTCAGAGTACTCTCTTATAATCTTTTTTATTTCTGTAGAATTGATAGTAATGCCTTCAATTTTATTTCAGATTTTAGAAATATGAGTCTTTACTTTTTTCCTTAGTTCATCTAGGTAAAGGATTGTCAATTTTGTTGATCTTTTCGTAGAACCAACTTTTTGTTTCATTGGACTTCTGCATTGTTTTCTATTCTCTATTTCATTTATTTATGCTCTAATCTTTATTATATCCTTTATTCTGATAACTTTGGGTTTAGATTGTTCTTCCTTTTTTTAGCTCCATAAATTATAACATTAGGTTGTTGATTTGAGATATTTCTTGTTTTTTAATGTAAGAATTTAATTATGAATTTCCACCTTTATGGATTCATGTCTTCATACCTCCATGCCTTCACTGTGCCCTGTAAGGTTTGGAATGTTTTATTTTCAATTTCATTGGTCTCTAAGTATTTTCTAATTTCCATTTTGATTTCTTTTTGATCCATTGGTTGTTTTTGTTTAATTTCCACAATTTTGTAAATTTTCCAGTTTTTCTTCTCTTATTGATTACCAACTTTATCCTTTTGTGATTGGAGAAGATACTTTATGGCATCTATCATTTACAATTTATTGAGATTTAATTTGTGGCCTAACATACAGTCTGCTTGGAAAATGTCCCATGTGCACTTGAGAAGAATGTGTTTCTATTGTTGGGTAGAGCGTTATGTATGTATTTGTTATTATATATCTAGTTAGTCTGTTGTGTTGTTAAAGTTTTCCATTTCCTTACTTATTTTCTGTCTGATTATTCTACCATTATTGTGAGAGGGATATCGAAGCCTCCAATTACTATCGTAGAACTATATATTTTTTCCCTTTAATCCTGTCAGGTTTTGCTTCGTATATTTTGATGGTCTGTTATTAGGTGCATAAATGTTCACAATTACTGTATTTTGTTGCATTGATATCATTACCTTTTATTAATATATAATGTCACTTTTTCTGTCTCCTGTACTTAAAGTCCATTTTGTCTGATACTACTTAGATACTCCTACTCTATTTTGGGTACTATTTGCATGGACTATCTTTTTCCATCTTTTTACTTTCAGTCTATTTTTGTTTTTGTATCTAAAGTGATTCTCTTGTATAACCCTTACCCTTCTCAAAGGATTTTTAAAAATTCAAGAGGAAGGAAGTTTCCCAAGCTCATTTTATGAGGCCAGCATTACTCTGATTCCAAAATCAGGCAAGGATGCTAAGAAAAAAAAAAAATTACAAGTCAGCATCCTTGATGAACATAGATGCAAAAATCTTCAACAAAACATTAGCAAACCAAATTTAGCAATACATTAAAAAAGATCATACACCATGATCAAGTGGGATTTATCCCTGGGATAAATATATGCAAATTGGTTCAATATATGCAAATCAATTAGCTTGATACACTATATAAACAAAATGAAGGATAAAAACATATGATCATATCAATAGATGAAAAAAAAAAAAAATCTGACAAAATCCAGCATCCATTTATGGTAAAAGCTCTCAGCAATGTGGGGATAGAAGCAACATACCTCAGCATTGTAAAAGCCATATATGACAAATCCACAGCTAACATCATACTTAATGGTGAAAAGCTAAAAGCATTTTTCTTAAGATCAGGAATAAGACAAGGATGTTCCCTTTCACCACTTTTATTCTTCGTAGTACTAGAAGTCTAAGCCACAGCAATTAGACAAGAGAAAGAAACAAAAGACATCCAAATTGGAAAGGAAGAAGTAAAACTGTCATTATTTGCAGATGACATGACACTATATACAGAGAACCCTAAAGATTCCACCAAAAAACTATTAGAACTGACAAATGAATTTAATAAAGTAGCAGAATACAAAATTAATATTTAGAAATCAGTTTCATTTTTATACATCAATAATGAACTACCAGTAAAGGAAATTAAGACAACAATTCAATTTAAAATTGCATCAAAAACACATAGGAATAAATTTAACCAAGTAGGTAAAAGACCTGTACTCAGAAAATTATAAGACATTGAAGAAAGAAATTAAAGAAGGTACAAATAAATGGAAGGCTATACCATGCTCATAGATATGAAGAATTAATATCATTAAAATTCCCATACTACCCAAAGCAATCTATAGATTCAATGCAATCTCTATCAAAATACCAATGGCATTTTTCACATAACTGGAACAAGTAATTCTAAAATTTATGTGGAACCACAAAAGACCCCAAATAGCCACAGCAATCTTGAGAAAGAAATCCAAAGTTGGAGGTGTCATGCTATACGATATCAAACGGTACTACAAGGCTATAGTAATCAAAAGAGCATGGTACTGGCATAAAAATAGATGCATACCTCAATGGAACAGAATAGAGAGCCCAGAAATAAACTCATGCACATATGGTCAATTAATCTATGACAAAAGAAGCAAGACTATACCATAGGATAAAGACAGTCTGTTCACTGGGAACACTGGACAGATATATTTTAAAAAATGAAATTAGACTACTTTCTTACACCATATACAAGAATAAACTCAAAATGAATTAAAGACTGAAATGTAAGACTGGAAACCATACACCTCCTAGAAGAAAACATAGGCAGTAAACTCTTTGACATTGCTCTTAGTAATATTTTTGGTATATATCTCTTTGGGTAAGGGAAATAAAAGAAAAAACAAACAAAAGGGACTACATCAAACTAAAAAGTTTTTGCACAGCAAAGAAAACCATCAACAAAATGTAAAGACAATCTACTGAACGGGAGAAGATATTTTCCAATGATACATCTGATAAGGAGTTAAAAACCAAAATATATAAAGAACTCATACAACTTAAAATGAAAAACAACCAAACAATGGGCAGAGGACCTGAATAGACATTTCTCTAAAGAGGACTTACATATAGCCAATAGATATATGAAAAGATGTTCAACGTCACTAATTATTGGAGAAATGCAAATTAAAACAACAATGAGGGATGGCCCGTTAACTCAGTTAGTTAGAGTCTGGTGCTATTAATAATAGCACCAAGGTTGCCGGTTCGATCCCCACCTGTGCCATCCTTAAAAAAAAAAAAAGAAAGATACAAAAAACAAGCAAACAAACAAACAAACAAAAAAACCCCACAATGAGATATCACCACATACTTGTCAAAATGGCCAGCATCAATAAATTAACAAGCAACAAGTATTGGAGTGGTTGTAGAGAAAAAGGAACCCTGGTGCACTGTTGGTGGGATTGCAAATTGGTGCAGCCACTATGGGAAGTTCCAAAAAAAGTTAAAATAGAAGTAACATATGACCCAGGAATTCCACTTCTGGGTATATATCTGAAGAAATGCAAAACACAAATTCAAAAGATATATGCACCCCTACGTTCATTGAAGCATTATTTACAATAACCAAGATATGGAAGTAACCTGTGTCCATCAACAGACTATTGGCTAAAGAAGTGATACATATATACAGTGGAATATTACTCAGCCATAAAAAGAATGAAACCTTACCATTTGTGGCAACATGGATGGACCTAGAGTGTATTGACGTAAGTGAAATAAGTCAGAGAAAGACAACTACCATATGATCTTACTTATATGTGGAATCTACAAAATAAAATAAATGCACAAACAATACAGAAACAAATGCATGGATTCAGAAAAGAAACTAATGGTTGCTAGATGGGGGAAGGGGCGTTGGGGGCCTTGGTGAAAAAGGTGAAGAGATTAAGAAGTATAAATTGGCAGTTACAATATGATCATGGGGCTGTAAAGGGAATATAGTCAGTAGGGAATATAGTCAATAAAATTGTAATAACTATGTATGGTTCCAGGTGGGTACTAGACTTATAGGGGGTATCACTTTGTAAGTTATATAAGTCTCTAACCACTATGTTGTACACCTGAAACTTATGTAATATTGAATGTCAATTGTAATTGAAAAAAATTTTTTTTAAAGATTTTTTTTAATTGGGGAAGGGGAACGGACTTTATTGGGGAACAGTGTGTACTTCCAGGATTTTTTCCAAGTCAAGTTGTTGTCCTTTTAATCGTAGTTGTGGAGGGTGCAGTTCAGTTCCAGGTCTAGTTTCCATTGTTAGTTGCAGGGGGCGCAGCCCACCGTCCCTTGTGGGAGTCGAACCAGCAACCTTGTGGTTGAGAGCCCACTGGCCCAAGTGGGAATCGAACCGGCAACCTTCAGCATTAGGAGCATGGAGCTCCAACTGCCTGAGCCACTGGGCCGGCACTGAAAATTTTTTTTAAAAAACTAAAAAGAAACTAAAGTGAGTCTCTTGTAGACAGCATATAGTTGGATCATGTGCTTTTATTCATTATGCCAATTTGTCTTTTGAGTGGAGAGTTGAATTCATTTATATTTAAAGTAATTATTGAGAAGGAAGGACTTTGTCATTTTTCTATGTGTTTTTATGCTCTTTATAGCTTTTTTTTGTCCCTTATTTTCTGCATTACTGTTTTCTTTTCTCTTGCATTGACTTTGTAGTCAAATGTTTAAATTCTTTTGTCATTTCCTTTTGTGTGACATTCCATAAGTATTTTTTTGTGTGTGGTTACTGTGGGGATTACATTTAACATTCTTAAGGTATAACACTCTTAATTTGAATTCATACCAGTTTAACCTTAAAAACATACAAAAACTGTGCTCTTTTATAGCTGTGTCTCTAACCCTTTGGTTGTTGATATTATGAAATCATATTTTTACATATTGTATTCCTAAACAAGTTAATCATAAGTAAACATAAACTAATAATAATTATTTTAAATGCATTAGTCTTTTAAATTATGTAGATATCAAGATTTGGAGTCATACACCATAGTTGCAACAAGACTAGCTTTTAGGCTAATGGTTACTTTTTTCCCTTATATGTATTATTCTCTTAAATTATGTTGAAAACAAAAAGTACAGATATAAACCACGTTTATAACAATACCAGCTTTTATAATTGCACATATATTGACCTTTTTTGAGATCTTATTTCTCCATATGACTTTGAGCAACAGACTAATGGCCTTTTATTTCACCTTTCATGACTCCCTCGAGTATTTTTTTCAGGGCAGTTCTAGTGGTCATGAACTCCCTCTGCTTTTGTTTATCTGGGAATGTCTTAATTTACCCCTCACTTTTGAAAGACAGTTTTGCCAGATATAGGATTCTTGGTTGACAGTTATTTTCTTTTAGCTTTTTTACTATATTAGCCCACTGTCTCTTGGCCTCCAAAGTTTCCGATGAGAAAGCTGCGGATAATCTTATTGAGGATCCATTGTATGTAATGATTTACTTCTCTCTTACTGCTTTCATCTTTGTCTTTTGAAAGTTTGATTACAATGTGTGTCAGTGTGTGTTTATTTGTGTTAGTCTTACTTGGAAGTTTTTTGAGCTTCTTGTATGTTTATAATCATGTGTTTCATTAAATTTGGGAATTTTTTTTGACCATTATTTCTTAAAATATTCCCTCTGCCCCATTCTCTCTCTCTTTTCCTTCTTGGACTTCCAAAATGTGTATATTGGTCTGCTTGATTATGTACCACAGGTCCCTTGGGTTCTACTTACTTTTCTTCCTTTTTTTTTTGGTTATTGTACTGATAATTTCCATTTTCAATCTTCAAGTTCATGAATTCTTTCTCCTGACTGCTCAAAGCAGCCTTTGAATCCCTCTAGTGAATTTTTCATTTCAGTTATTGTACTTTTTAACTTAAGAATTTCTTATTAGGTTTTCTATTTATTAATATTCCAATTTTCTCATACACCTTTTTCTTAACTTTATCCACATCTTTCTTTAGTTTTCAGAGCACCTTTAAGACAATGGTTTTAAATTCTTTGTATATTATATCTGCTAACAGTTCTTTTTCAGGGACCATTTCCATTGACTTATGTTTTCCTTTGAATGGGCCATACTTTCCTTTTATTTTTGTATGCCTTGTGATTTCTTTGTTGTTGTTGAAAACTGGACATTTTAATCTAATAATATGGTAACTCTGGAAATCATATTCTTCCCCATTCCCTTGGGTTTGCTAGTTTATTTGTTATTATTTATTTATTTATTTATTTATTTTTTATTAAAGTGTTTTGGGGTGACAATTGTTAGCAGTTACATAGATTTAAGGTGTACAATTCTGTAATACATCATCTATATATCACACTGTGTGTTCACCATTCAGAGTCAGTTCTCTTTCCATCACCATATATTTGATCCCCTTTATCCTCATCTACCACCACTCTCCCCCATTACCCTCTTGTAACCACTAAACTGTTGTCTGTGTCTATGAATTTTGTTTCTTTCTTTTTTTTATTTTTATTGTCATAGGCTATTACTATGCTGAGGGTCAGCTTGAGGTGTAATCTTAAATTCTTAATTCTGTTCTGTGTCTTTCCCTGAGCACGTGTGGTCACTTTCTAATTTGCTTCATATATGCAATTTAAAAAATATACACAATAGTCTTTAATATCTGGCTCTCCAAATGGGAAAAAGATAAAAATAAAGAGTTGAGGAGCAGCATTAGCTATTTAAATCCCCTGGAAATCACTTCAGCCAGAAGAGGAACAGCTTGCATCAATGTGGGGAAGGGCAACAACAATGGCTGCCTACCTGTTTGTCTGAACCTCTGTGCTCAGGAGCAACAATCAGTGATCAGAGAACAGATCCCTGATATTTGGAGGACAGAGTTATTTTCGTCCACCCTGGCTCCTATATCTATGTGCAAGCTGCTCCAAAAACATGAGCACATCTGCCTGTCATGTGCCAAGGGGCAGGATATGTAGCTGGTAGTGTGTAAGAGCTGAGAGTGACCAAAATTAACATCAATTTACTATCCAAATATTTCCCTGGAAGTTAAAAGTTTTTGACAGACTCCAGAGTTTCAAAATAATTAACAGCAGACAGATTCTGCCAGTATAATTGTTGTCTAGCTGGTGTTTTCTACTCTGCCACCTTTCCAGGATCCTGGAAAGGTGTATATCTTTGTCTATAACATTTCTTTTTCTATAATATTTCTTTTTCTAGATCTTTTTCTATAATATTTCTTTTTGGCTTTCTGTGTTCTCAGGCTTTAAATATCTTTTGTTAACAGCATATAGCTGGATTTTAAAAAGGAACAGTTCTTAAGTCTGTCTTGTATCTGGTGAGTTTACCCCACTTAGTGATTACTGACATATTTAAAATTACTTTTATCATTTTATTTTGTGCTTCCATTTATTCTTTTTCTCCTGCTTTCCCTCTTTCTTTCCTTCCATGATTTAATCAATTTTGTTCCTTCTCTCCCCATCTACTGGTTTAATAGCTATATATTCTATAATTTCAGTGGATTTCTTAAATTGTATAAATTTCTTAACAAAGCTAATGTTAATATCTATCCTTCAGATAAATAAGATAGGAACTTTAAATTACTTTAATTCCAATTATCCTCCTCTAGTCTTATAAAGAGAAAAGATCAATTGCTTATAAATGAATGCCAGTTTGATGGAAGATTTCTATCAGCACCAATATAATGAAATAATATCTTCTAAGAGCTGAGGTAAAAGAACTGTTACTTAAAAGTCACTAACTTCCCAAAATGTTAAAGAGCAAAACTCACAGATCTTTTCCAGAAAGAACACTGTATTTTTGTCAGAAAAAATCTGAAGAAAAGGAGTGGTGTGTAAGAAACATTGTTGATCAAAGAGACTGGTAGATACATTGGTAAAAGTTTATAAGCACTAACTATCAAATATAATATTAAGAATGACCCTGTGAGGCAGTTGGTTTTTCATTTTTACAGATAGAGAACAGAAGGATGGAGAAGCTAAATTATGAAATTTGTGTGGTCACACAGCTAAAGAAGACTAGATCTAGGAGAATGCCCTTTCATTCAGAAATGCTTTAGATTCAAAAAGCAGCACTAGCAATCTGTGTTCATTCTTAGGCTAACTTGTGACTCAGAGAGTTTTTGTGTCTATGACATCTATTGGGTTGGTGCAAAAGTAATAGGGGTTTTTGCACATATTTTTAACCGTTTAAACCGCAATTACTTTTGCAACAAACTAATAGAATGATATAAGAAAAATTCACTCAGGTATTATCCTTTAAACAGAACATGGAGCACTAAAGATAAATTGTGAAAGTTTATCTTACTTGAAATTCCATTTGTGTAGTATAACTTTTAGTCAATTAGCATGATTACATAAACTTTGAGAAATATTAAATAACTCATGATGATATAACCATGTTAAGAAACCAAAGGTGGAGAGAGAAGCCAAATTGAATCAACAAAATTACTCTTAGTAGATAGAAAAACATAAAATTGCTCTGCATTTGGGGATAAATTCTAAACCCTAAAACATATGTGATGTTGTTGTTTTATTTTTTTAATCACCTGATTTGTTTTTTGACTAGGCTTATAAGATACAATATAATCTTTTAAAATTATAGGTAATTACAAGAAGGTACATTAAACCTCAGTTAATCACGGTTGTTTCAGAAATATGTCCTTTCTCTTAACAAAGCAGTAACCCAGCCAAAGCTTGGATAAACTGGCATTTCCCTAGATCACATGTTTCATTCCTAAGCACAATGCCCCTTGTGTTTCTTTCAGGCATCCATACTTTCTCTGAAAAATAGATCTCCCCTTCCAAAGCTTGAGCATTATCTGCTTTTTGTTTGAAAATAAATGCATTGTTCATGTGTGGACTAGTAGTGCAGGTGTTTTACCTCTCTTTTCCCAGCCAGGCTGACTCTTAAGCCTTTCATGAAATCAGTTCAATTTAGTTAAATCTCTGACATCCACTTTTCATTGTTGTTTCCCTTTATGGACATAATATAAACCCCAAATACAACCAGATCATCTCTCATTCCATTATGTTTACATTTGTTTTATTATCTCAGGAGTTGCCAACACTCTACTTCTTCCTCAGTTCCGGAAGGATAACTCTAGGGCAAGGCCAAAGTTCTGGACAAGCATTAGCAGCCCAGGTTGCTTTCATTTTCCCTAAACTTCTAAGTGCTGTCTTATGGTACCTGGACTTGCTCCTGCCACTGGAAAGCATTCTCTGGAAGCTTTGCATGAAATTAAACTCCCTGAGGTGTAACCAAACTGAATAAAGCCACAGAAGCGTGTATTGAAACAACTCTTTTCCTGAGTGGAGCATGTGAAACACTGACATTCTTAACACAGTGAGGGTTGGTATTGAATGTCAGGTAACTGATTCTGTCTTCTGAAGTACAGTGTTTCAATCCCTCATTTTATTTTCAAACAATCACTTTCATGTTATTCCCTAGAGAATGAGGACAGTATGAATCTCAGGTCACTGGGAAAGTTATAGCTGAGAAAGGGAAAAGGGGGGCAGAACTACTTAAAGACTTCATCTTTTCAATGCAAAAGGTAGTAATTGATATTGCTTATCAAAGTTTCTGTTTTCTAGCTGTGTAACTTGAAGTTTCAAGCAATTTGTTATTGACAATCATACTTCTAGATTTTTTTCATAATCCCCATTTTCTGTCATTTACTCTTACTGATATTTATTTCAGTACAATATAGTGCATATTTTAGGATTTCATTACTCCTATAGCGTTCATGGCTAAGAGTTTTTAAAATTTCATCTTCCGTTTTAAATGTTAGAAAGTTTATATGAAAATAGTGAATAATCAGTAAAGAATCTAGCGTCTTTACTTTTTCTAATTGCAGTGTTCTGCTTATCACAATGTGCTAAATGCTTTGTTGATTAAAAAGAAGAATGTAACACACTACATTTTATTTCTCCAATTACCTAATGTAACTAATCTGAATTTATTTGTGAAACACATTGTTCTGTTCTGGGTGTCTGTAGAGTTCCTATACAGTGTAGAAACTTCATTTTAAGAAGTGCACATTTCTTAAGTTGTTTTAAAATGCTGTTTTGTAGCAAATAGCAATCAATTTTATTTTCTGTTTTAGAATTGGTAATTCTATAGAAGACTTTAGACCAGAGATTGGTATTCATTATATACCAGCAATTCTCTGTAATGCTGTGGCCTGTACAGTTCATATGGATTATAGAATGGAAATCAGCATTATGTGAAGATATTAAGGAGATTTTACCTACAAGGAGGTGCCATGTTTGTGGACTTAACAAAGTGTTAATCAAGACATTCCAGTGTTTTGAGATTTTGACATCAATGGCTGATGTGAATTTGCAAAATATAATCATAATATAAAACCTATACTTAAGATAATCTCTCCTTTTATAGTTAGGCTTGAGCATATGTGCCTTATGCTTGAACCAGATGATTTCAAAACTCCTATTTCATATCCCCTTGGGACAACTACAGAAAGGTCTACCTATTAGATATATAGGAAATAGCACTCTGAATTTTTCTTTTGCTTGAAATTTTTTAGAATTGATATGAAGTCTGGATATCATAAGAATTAGTGCATGGACATATAGACTATCTCCAAAATATTCATTCTAAATAAGGTGTTAATTTTGGGATCCCTTTCTTTCTTGTCTTTGCAACCTTTTTTTTTTTTTTTAAAGATTTTTTATTAAAAACTATAGCTAACATACAACATTATATCAGTTTCAGATGTATGCCATAGTTGTTCAACATTTATATACCTAAAGAAGTGAGCACTATAAGTCCAACAACCATCTGACATCATACCATGCTATCACAATGTTATCGACTATATTCCCCATGCTGTACACTACATCTCTATGACTTATTTGTTTTATGCCTGAAAATTTGAACCTCTTATTCCCCTTCATCATATCCCCCTTTTAAATTTATCAATTACAGTTAACATTCAATATTATTTTATATTAATTTCAGGTGTACAGCATTGTGGTTACACATTTGTATAACTTAAGAATTGATCCCCCTAACTAGTCTAGTACTCATCTGGCAATATACATAGCTATTACTGTATTATTGACTATATAGCTATGCTTTAATTTATATCCCCATGACTATTTTGTAACAACCAATCCTTTCCCTTTTTTCACCAACCCATCTGGCAACCATCAAAATGTTCTCTGTATCTATGAGTGTGTTTCTGTTTTGCTTGTTTGTTTATTTTGTTCTTTAGATTCCACATATAAGTAAAATCACATTGTATCTGTCTTTTGCTATCTGACACATTCTACCCAGCACAATACCCCCCAGGTGCATCCCTGCCGCCACAGATGGCAAGAACACTTCCTAGCTGAGCAATATTTCATTGCATATATGTACCACCTCCTCTTTCTCCATTCATCCATTGATGGATACCCAGGCTGCCTCTACATCTTGGCTATTGTAAATAATGCTGCAATGAACATATGGATACATACATCCCCTCAAAGTAGCGTTTTGGGTTTTTTGGATAAATACCCAGAAGTGGGATTACTGGGTCTTGCTTTGTCTCTTGTTATAGCCTTTGTTTTAAAGTCTATTTTGTCTGGTATAAGTATTGCTACTCCAGATTTGTTTGTTTGTTTGTTTCCATTTTCATGAAACATATTTTTTCATTTGCGTACTTTCAGTCTCTGTGTGTCTTTTGATCTGAAGTGAGTCTCTTGTAGGCAGTATATGTAAGGGTCTTGTTTTCTTATCCATTCAGCTAACCTATATTTTGATTGGAACATTTAATCCATTTACATTGAAAGTAATTATTGATAGATATATATGAAGTTATTGCCACTTTATTATCATATTTTCAATATTTTTTTTGTCTTGAAGTCCCTTTAACTTTCCTTGTAATACTGGTTTTGTGGTGACGCATTCCTTTAGCTTTTACTTGTCTAGAAAGCTCTTTATATGTCTTTCCATTCTAAATGATAGCTTTGCTGGGTAGAATAATCTTGGTTGTAGATCCTTGCGACTATTTTGTGACTATCCCTTCTGGCCTGTGGAGTTTCTGTTAAGAAATCAGCTGACAGCCTTCTCAGAGCTCCCTTATAAGTTACCTGTGTTTCTTTTAGGATTCTCTTTTTGTGTTTATCTTTTCCATTTTAATTATAATGTGTCTAGGTGTGGGTTTGTTTGGATTCATCTGTTTGGGATTCTCTGCACTTCCTGGGCTTGTATGTTTATTTCCTTTGCCAGGTTACAAAAGATTTCAGTCATTATTTCTTCAACTAGGTTCTCAATCCCTTGCTTTCTCTCTTCTCCTTCTGGTACTCCTATGATGCAAATGTTGTGCGCTTGATGTTGTCCCAGAGGTCTCTTACTCTATACACATTTTTTAAAATTCTTTTTTCCTTTTGCTGTTTCAGTTGTGTGTTTTATGCTACCTTGTCTTTCAAACTGCTGATTCGATCCTCTGCGTCATCTAGTCTACTGTTGATTCTTTCTAGTACATTCTTCATTTCAGTTATTGTATTTTTCACTTCCGACTGTTCTCTTTTGTGGCTTCTATGTCATTTTTTATGCTTGCTATCTCTTTGTTGAAGTTCTCAACAAATTCCTTGAGCATCCTTATAACCAGTATTTTGAGCTCTGTCTTTTGCTTCCAGTTTGTTTAGTTTTTTTCCTGGAGTTTTCTCTTCTTTCATTTGGGATGTCTTCCTTCCTTCCTTCCTTCCTTCCTTCCTTCCTTCCTTCCTTCCTTCCTCCCTCCCTCCCTCCCTCCCTCCCTCCCTCCCTCCCTCCCTCCCTCTCTCCCTCCCTCCCTCCTTCTCTCTCTCTCTCTTTCTCTCTCTCTCTCTTTCTTTCTTTTCATTTTGGCTGTCTCTCTGTGCTTGTTTCTATGTATTAGGTAGATCTTCTTTGTCTCCTAGTCTTGGCCAGGTGGCCTAATGTAACACCTGCACTTGGTGCTCCAGGAGTGTCCCTTGTGTGGGTTGTGCCCTCCTGCTATATTTGAGCCTTGATTGCTATTCTCACCTCATTGGGTGGGATTGACCTTCAGGCTAAATGGCAGTGGGGTTTGGCCATGTCCACAGCTTATGGGCTGCTGTATGAGGGTGCTTACCACACAGAGCGGGATTTACCCTAGTGGGCTATAGTGCCTGTTGAGACCACCCTTTGGACATGCCACTTGTGTAGCTAATTGTGTGGTGCTCTGCTATGTTCTGAAGCCAGCCTCCAAATATGTTGGTTCTGGAGCCTCTTGAGAGGGTCTCCAGTGCAGGCCCAGGTCAGCCACTGCCTGTGGCCAGCTGGGGACTACCTGGTAGGAGGTACAAAGTGATCCAAGATTGCTTGTTGTTTGTGCTGAAGCTGGAGGTGCATGGGAGAGGTCACACTGCCAAATGAGGACAGCTGCCACGAGTACTGGGTCTAGGATAGCTCTGCAAAAAGCCAGGACACATCAAGGCCTGCTCCCAGTTGCTAGCTCCTGTAAGGTTCAGCTGCTCATTAAACCTTGAGTTGGTTTGTGGTGAGGTCTCAGTGAGTCACTAGGGTGGAGGGAGTGGAGCTCACTAAACCAATTCATATTCAGATTTGGCCATGGGACTAGGGGAGAGCTCAATACAAGAAAGATGGCACCCACCTGCTGGCTGCATGGGAGGAGGACCCCACACGGGGGAAATGCTGACTATCTTCCAACCCTTGCTTGAAGCCACACACCTCAGTCTGCCCTCCGTATGTCTCTGATGCCCCGCAAGTCACTGTCCCTCTGCTGGAGCCCAGGGTGAGTGCCTGTGAGTGAGTCTCTGTTGGCCCTTTAAGAGGATGTCTGGATTTCCTACACACTTCTGTCCCACCCAGCTGGTCGGAATTCCCATTGTTTTTCACAGCCAGATATTGTGGAGGCTCCTCTTCCTGGTTCCTGGACTCTGGGCTGGGGAGCCTTGTGTGGGGATGGGGTCTCTCAATGCTTCAGGGGAACCTCTGTAGCCAAGATATCCCTCCCAATTTTCATCTGCCACATGGAGGTTTGGGGCCAGCCCATTTCGCATCTCTGCCCCTCCTACAAGTCTTGACGTGACTTCTTCTTTATATCCTTAGTTGCAGAGCTTCTGTTCAGCTAGACTTCAGATGGTTCTTCAGGTTAATTTTTCTATAATTTAGTTGTAATTTTGATGTGTTCATGGGATGAGGCAAGCACAGCATTTATCTACTCTGACATCTTGGACCTCATTCTAAAATTTCTTGAGATTGAGAAAAGGAAAAACTCTTTTTTTCTAGTATCCTGGAGTTAAGATTTGCAAACACAATTTATCCAAAATTTCTAAAGTGTTTTACTTAACCTATAAACACCACTGGTAAATTGACTCAAATATTTTTTCTTTTCAACTTTATTGAGGAATAATTTGTGTACAATGAGGACAATTTGTCTCTTCTCTCAATTTTATTTGACCATTTATATATGTCAGTATAAACACATGTTTATTTATTTTATAATTTGGGATTATAATCCAATACTATGTTATTTATTTTGGTAAAATTGTTTCAGATTTGGTCATTAAGAGCTCTTTCAGTTTGGCTCCTGTGTCCCTTTGACATGCCTCATTCTTTTTTTGTGTGAGCTTCCTCACTTTCTGGTATTACAAGATACTTCAGGCTTATCTCTTATTTTCTTTCCCTGACCCAACCCTAGAAAACCCATTTCCCCAAGGATCCCTGGTTTCTTTTATTGAAAAATGGTATTTAGAAACCAAGATGTGGGTACTGGGTTTGCTTTTTGCTGCTGGAGTGTGATTGCATCTAAGTCTTTTCAGTAGCTGAGCTAGGTAATATAGGTATATACAGTAACCCATGTATACACATACATTGATGATTCTATCTATCTATCTATCTATAAATTAAACTAAACATGAGTTCATTCTGATGTCTTTCACTCTAATCTAGCACCACAGATTTCATTCCATACTTCCCTTCTTATTTATCTGCCACTTTCATCTCTGACAGTGAGAAATATGGCTCATCCTCCATCTGTTCACTTAATTGTTCAACCTTAGTATACATTTAAAGCAGTTACTATCAACATTTCAAATGCAATTCTAAGAATTATCTTCCCATACATTCACACTGATGTGCAAAAATGTATGGATAAGAATTGTTCACTGAAGCCCTAGATTCTTCATTTTCCTTTCCGTTTCTTTTCTTTTATACCATATTAATTTACCTTTGGTTTTTAAAAACTGTTTTATTATGGATATTTTCAAGTATACACAATAGTAGAGGAAAAAGTATTCTGAATGCTATGCAACCATAATCTAGCCCATAACAATTTTTAGTATTTTGCCTATCTTATTTCATTTATTTCCGTTATTCTTTTAAAAATACGTTTTAATGCAAATATCAGATATCATATCCTTTCACCTATAAATAATTCTGTAAGCATCTCCAACAGGTGGCCAACACTAAAAACAAAATGCCATGATCATACCTTAGAAAGTTAATAACAATTCCTATATATGATACCCAATCTATGGTCAAATTTTGTCACTTCTGTGAAAATGTTTTTTTTATCATTGCTTTGTTTGAATCAGAATCTGTGGTAGACAGAATAATGCCCCTTTTCCCTCTCCCACCCTTCTAATATCTACATCCTAATTCCTGGAATCTATGAATAAATTAACTTACATGGCAACAGGGACTTTGCAGATATTATTAACTTAAGGATTTTGAGATGGGAATGTCATCCGGGATTATCTGTGTATGCTCTATGTAATCACATGGGTCTTTATATGAGAGAGGTAGGAGGGTCAGTCAGAGAGGGAGATTGTGGTGGAAGTAGGTGCCATTGCTGGAATGGGACGACTAGCCAAGGAGTGTAGATAGCCTTCAGAAGCTGGAAAATTCAAGGAACCAAATCTCCCTAAAGTCTCCAGAAGTAGTACTGTCCCAACACCTTGGTTTTAGTCCTGTAAGGTCCATTTTTGGACTTCTGACTTCCAGAAGATAATAAATTTATAAGATAATATATTTATGTTGTTGTAAACCACTGAGTTTGTGATAATTTACTACAGCAGCAGTAGGAAAATGCAGGATTCAATCAAAGTCTATATGTTGCATTGGTTTGTTATATTTCTCAAGTTTCTTTTTATCTGTAATAGTCCTATATTTCTTTTCTGATTTGAAGAAACTAGGTCATTCATCCACAGTCTTCTGTATCCTGGACTTGGCTAATTTTTCCTCATGATGTCACTTAACTTTGTTCTTCTATGCCTTGTATTTCCTAAAAAGTGGTATTAAGTTATAAAGGATTTTTTTTTTTGAAATCAGGTTTGATTTGGGCAGGCAGGATATTTGATCGATGGTGCCTTGAACTTCCTATTACATCACATCAGGAGACAACTAATATTCTCCCATTGTTAGTGCTGCTAGCCCAATCTACCCACTAGAATGCTTCCATTAACTTTTTACCTAGGGTTTTGGCACCTATTGGTAATTATTACATCATTCATTATTTCATTAGGGGTTCAAAAATGGTGATGTATCAGCTAGAATTTTATAAAGAAGAAATTTTTCTCATCATCTATTTGGTTATTCTCAAGTATAGCTTGTATATGAAAGCAGGATAAATGCTTGATTTTTTCCCTTCATTCATGAATGTTTCAGAATAATAAATGTGTGTGCCTTAGCAAACTTCAAATGGTGATGAATAAAGTTTATTAGTTTAATTCTGAATTCATAGATTTAAGTGTATTTGTTGTGTTTTAATCAGTTAGAGTTAGTGTTATTTTTTTATGTTCAAATTATCCTTCTTTGTCCGGTGAAAACTCTTCAAGGTGACTCCTGATCATTTTAATGCTGTAAAATAAGGTACATTAAAAAAATTTTGTTCTCATGTCTTTTCCTTCCACTCTGTACCTCTACCTCTGAGAATATCATTTATATTTGTTTGGGTTTAGCTTTTCATTAATTCACTTTGAAAAGAAAAGCCAATATTCCTCCTTATCCTTTACACAAAAGTTAACATAATATATGCATTGATGTGCATCTTGCTTTTTCATATTAAATATCTTCTGGATATCTTCTGGAGATTCCTATATAGAGAGAAGCCTCATTCTTTTTTGCTGCTGCACAATAGTCCATGTTGGATATACCATAGCTTAACCAAAAGGTTCCATATTGATGAATATTTATGTCACTTCTAGTGTTTGGAGAAGAACAAGGGAATTGTTCCTGTATATACTTGCTGTGCTGTTTTGGGATCACTTCTCCTTGGGACTGTGGCTTCTCTCTTAGTGAGTTTTGGGTCTGAGAATTGGTTCAAATCTTGAAATCAAGCAAGGGATTGCATCTTTTTATTGGGGTGGTTAGCTTCAGCCTCTTGTTTCATCCATCTTTGATTTCTTTTCATCATTTAGATTGAGAAATGCCTGTGTTGGCTGGCCATGCATACAGCCCCAAGGGTACTGTGCTCTATTAAAAAATCTCTATATCTTTCTGTGGTTCAGGCTGCCTGCCCCCTCCACTTCCACAATCAATTTGCTGTTCCTTGTGACAATTGCCTACCTAGCTCCTAGTGGTTTAACTTCGTCACCTAGCCTCTGTAATTTGGGAGCTTATCATCCCCATTGTCATCAATAAGACTAGTTCCCTAACAGTATTTCTCCTACCCTCAGTATTGGCCTATAGGGGATAATAACACTGAGCTTCTCCTTGATTTTGGTGCTCCTCTCACCAGGTCATTCTTTATCTCTTGGAAAACAAGTTCTTCTCTAGGCTCTCACATGGAACATATTTAGTTCTGAGTCAATGGATATGCATACACACACACACACACACACACACACACACACACACACACATATATGTCTCCAGCCATTCTGGCCTCTGACTCTTTTGATCACTTCTTCATTTTCAAAGGCAATTCTGGCAATTTCATTTCACTTAGTATAAGCCATTGATTTTTCTGCCTCTCAGAGTTATCCTGTCAGCATGGTAGCACTATCTCCTGGGGTTCTGGCCAAGCTGCTAAATGCTGTATCCCAGGAGAGTGCTTCCATTGAAAAATTATCCATTGTTTAACCAGATGTTCTATTTCCATTGATCCATTACCTACAGAATCCAATCCTATGCATACTTTCCCAGCTCCTTCCAGTACATACTGGCTAGATCCTCCAGTTCTTTCAGCATATAGTCACTTTCCTCTTTTAGTAGGCCCAACACTTCCTATCCTGGGTTATATTGAAGCTTGATCATAGTTATTGGTGAAGGTCATAAGGAGAAGAGGATTCAATTTTGAGAGTGGATGTGGGGAGGATGTGCCTTTTCTCCAAGCAAGGATGGTGGGGCATAAGGCTAGCTTTTAACTGAGAGGAGTATGTCATATAGTAGGCCCACAGGGTTCAGGGAGATGATCATATGTTTCAAGGTTTTCGAGTGAATCAATTCAGATACTTGCAGACCCAAACAGTGCTCTGTCCTGACATCCGCACCAGGGCCCTGAGAATTCACCTTTCTGTGGAATTCTGCTACTCATAATTAAATCCTGAGACTGATTCTCAGGTTCTTCTGTCCTCTGGCTACAGGAGATGAGTCTCTTCATCTGCTACTACCAAGGAGGATCTCTGAGTGCTGAGTTTTCATTTCTCTTTAAATTCATAATTAACCTTAGCCTTTTTTCCCCAGTTTATCAATGGCAGTCAACAACAGTGATTTGATTCTGTTATCTTACAATTAGTATCCTTACTTTCACAAAAGCCTGAGGTATTACAATCGTTAGTACCTTCCCTTCCACTGGTGTCCTATCTCAGTTCCCCACATATTAAAAAAATAAAATGCTTTAGTAATTACATTGCTCCAGCATACCAAGGAATATCAGGGCTTCACCTACCAGCAGTCATGTGGTTCTCATTGTCAGCCATCTGGCTGATGAGCCAACTCTAAAATCCCATTTTAGCATCTGCTTTCTGGGACCAGTTTGGCACCAATTGATTAAGTTCCCTGAGAAACAGATTCTGAGCAGAGATTTACATGCAGGAAGTGATTAGTGAGTGCTTTTGGGATCAAAACATTTGAAAGAGTGAAGGGATTAGGTATTGGGAAGAGTTGAACTGCAATGAGGTTGCACCAAAGGCCTCAGGAAATCCCATGGAGAGCTCTGGGGCTAGATGGCCCCTTGGAGTTGTTCTTTCTTGAAGCAAGAGGGCCAGGTCCATATATCCCTGAATAGAACAGTCACGGGATGTAGATTGGAAGGCAGTTTTTTTCAACAAAAGGCAACCCTTAAAGAGAATCGCAGCTGAGAATATTCTGCTGCCAAACTCGTAAGAATGGTGTCTCCCATAGCTTTTGTCATAAAGAGGACATCTGGGTAATCCACCACACAATCCACTATAGTATTTTTGCAAGTATATTTGTGGAATAAATTTCTAAAAATGGAAATGCGGATGATTGGGAAAAATGTATATATAATTTTGCTAGACATTGCCAGATTCTTCTCCATAGATGTTGCATTATTTGGCATTTCTACCAGCAATGTCTGAGAATGCCTATTTCCCTAAGGGCACAGTATCCATTTAGCCTTAGTTCTCGTTGGGATTCCATACTGCTGTGGAAGCCCCAACATGTCTAGGGGTCATGGTAGCCAAACAATGGCTAGAGTTGTGCTGTTTTTGTGCAATTAGAGCAAAACCGCTGTTTTCAGAGGAGTAGGCAAATAAAATTGTGGGAAGAATTGTCACGTCCAGCACGACGTGGGTTGTGGGCGCAGGGTTAAGAAAAGACAGTAGCCACGAGTAGAGTGCAAGCACGGGCCAAGGGGAACAGTCTCAGGGACTGAACCCCGAATTGAGCCAACGTGTAGTTTTTACTTCTTCTAAAGAGGTAATGATTGTTAATCTCAAGATCTCTGTGTTACGTAGCCTGCTGGCTGTCTCTCTGAAAGTTCCCATTGTGTTCCAGCCTGAACTTTGCCTTTACACACACGCACATCTCCAAGGAATCCATTGAAGGGGAGGGACTGATATAATTCCATCGGGTCTCAGTTTGCTGAGACTTCCCCTGAAAGGAGCTCTTCCAATATCTCTCCATTGGGCCTCAGTTTGCTGAGGCGCTCCTTTGTGAAATCCTGGGAAGAGAGCAGGGGAACAAACATTTTGACAGCTGTAAGGCAACAAAGAATGACTTAAAATTGTTCATCTTTGGACTGAGCTGATTTCTGTTATTTGGTCAAATTATCCAACTTAGTGTGTTTATTACTGGATATTGCTGCATCGATTCTTTTTCTATTTTTACAGCATCGTTTTGATCATAATCCAACTTTTGAACGAACAGCTATTTCTCTCTCTCTCTCTCTTTTTAATTGCTTTATTAACTTTACATTTTTCCATGCAAATGGGTGAAACTACTGTTGACAGAAATTTAAAACTGGGTGCCAAGGCAATCTCCAGTTAGAAGCTGGTAAGACAGAACCCACCTGACACATGGAAATTACATAAGGTTCACAGCAAACAGATCAGTAAAGGCATATGAGGAAATCCAAGGAAAAAGAAAACAACAGTGGGATTCACAATATTAATCTCATGGAAAATGGCAGGAGTCAGAGCATAAGGCAAAATTCATCATGATGGTCTTGGTGAGAATTCCTCCATACGGATACGCAGACAATTCCTCAACTGCAGCTCCTTAAGTTTTCTCCTGATTTCTCTCATCTCCTCTATCTACATTTCTATATCATCTCCACCTCCACCCATCCCATCATTGACCTGCCTATTAGGTATGGCCCATCAGAAGTTAGGGGCAAGTCGGCGAGCCTGTCCCCGTCTATTACTTCCTGCTAGCTGGTGGCCTTCGCCCCCTCCGAAAGGGCAGTCTTCCTCTGCATTCTACATGTGGTGCTCCATGTCTTAGATTTCCTGGTGGATATTTGCCATGATATTTTTTTCCTGGTTGTTTTTCTGGGCCTATCCTTGCTGTCTCTGCCTCCTCCCAATCCTTGTCTGGAGTACGCAGCCCCAACGCTTGGACCCGTAGACCTGCTTCCCTTTCCCCGGGCTGATGCAAGCCCACCATGCACAAGGTAGCGGGGATCTGGTCTATTTTTCTCTTTCTTAATGGTACTACTGTTAACTTCTCCTCGTTGGTATTAAGACATCATAAAATAATGTGTGCAATCATCCAACTAGGTAAGACATTTAGCAAAAGAATATGAGTGGGTTTTAACCGTGTCTTTTGTCTCAATGTGTGTGTGACCTGTGCAATCACAGAGGGCCCTGTACTTAAAAGGGCTTGTTCTTGGTTTAATGCTCCGTTGTGAAATATTAAAGAATTTTTGAGCAAGGGCTCCACATTTTCATTTTGCCCTGGATTTGGTAAATTATGAAGCTGGTTCTTGCTCTGCCATATTCATATTTGTTCAAGATGACCAACTGAATATGAGCACTACCAAAAATAGGGTCTGATTGTTAGTATTATTATACCTAGTAATAATTGCTTTATTCATACTTGTTTCTTGATGAAAGGTGCTAAACCCCAGCTCTGCCAGTTGTAAACAAATATGTCCCTCTCAAAGACTGAGAAGTAGTATCACCTGTGTCATTATTTCTATCCAAATGCAACAGATAAGGAAACAAATGAGATCCAGTACACAAAGGCTTCTAGATAATGTTGAAAACACTGAGAAGCTAACATCAGTCTTGAATTGCTATTCTACTTCGTCAGGCAACTAAACCCTGAGGACTGACTCAAAGCTACAGACATAAATGAAAAATGTTTTTCTCTGAGAACAAAATAAGAAATAGGAGATGTCCTTTGTAACTCAGCAATAGGTAAATATCACCTAAGCAATAACAAAGAGTCAGAGACTTTTCCCTGAATAACCTAAACTTGTTTCTGGACATAGAAATATCTTGGGTTTGAGGAGAAACTTTTCCTACAGGGTTGAAACTATGAAATTAGAACTAATTTCTGGTTAAAAATTATTTCCTGAAGGAATAAATATCTACTACCTGACATAAGGGTGACTCAGAATGTCACTATTGCCATTTTTGGCATCCAATGTACAAATCTGAGAAAAGGCTACCTGTGCCAATGAACAGTCTTTTCCCAACATGGTGAAGAAAAAGTCCATTCAGTTATGGACTGAATGTAGTGCAGACTCTGTCACTCTCTTTACTCTGATCAGTCCTAGTGGGACATGCATACTATACAATTGGGTCCATTCACAAAAATTTTTTTCCCCACTGTATATTCATAATACACGGAACCTTGCCATGGCAAGTCAAGCAATCTCACTACCCAAAGCAGCTGTAGGCTAAACGAATGTCTGGGCTTGCAGAGACAGATATTTTTGAGGCTTACAATGTGTGGGTAGAGTTGTGAGGTCTCTTGTGCTGGTGCTCAGTTACATCATCTAGAATTAAATGCTGAAGAATTTGCTTTTCAGTGCTTTCTCATACCTTAACTTTTCTCCTTGTACTCTTAGACTGGACTCCACCACAGGAAATTTACAACATTCAAACTTAGTGTCCATTCTGTCATAGGGTAAACCACCCAGCAAGTGTTTTGAAGAAAAAAAAAGTGAATGAATGATATACCATTTCTTCCTTATATATCACTAAGCAGACCCTTTGCAAGCATAGAGACTGTGATGAAATGGGATTTGGGCAGCCCGTGATTGAAGATTTCTTGTCATTTACTAGACTTTAAAAGGTCTTGTTATAGGTAGCTACCAATGTGCCTTAGCAGAAATTTCTATTTACTTCATAGGATTTATTAGTATCCAAATTCCATGTTCTAGCGGAAGGGCTTTTGAGAAACTAAGTAAAACCACCAATGAAAAATTCCCCAAGTGGAAGAGTTTAAAGATAAACTACACTTAACAGTTTAACTCAATTTCTCCCCTCTTTTAAAGGTTCTGGAAAGTTACAAACATTGGATTCTGCAGGGTTAAGATATCTATTCCTAGAACAAAGTTGTTGGTGTGCATTTTAACAACTCTGATATGTATAACTCAATGGTTTGAACATCCAGTTCTTCAAAAGGACGTGTTGGGGGTGGTTGGTTGGCTCAGTTGGTTAGGGTGCCACGCTCCTAGCACCAGGGTTGCCGGTTCGATCCCTGCATGGACCAGTGTGAGCTGTGTCCTCCACAACTAGATTGAAACAACTGCTTGACTTGGAGCTGATGAGTCGTGGAAAAACACACTTAAAGTAAATAAAAGTTTCTTTTTCTTTTTTTTTAAAGAAGAAGAATGCCTATAATTGTTCAAATCATTTATCATAATAAACAATCCTGGCTTTTTGTTTTGTTTTGTTTTAGTCATTTAATTCTATGTGAGATATTATGCTGTGTGAAACATACATGTACTTTTCAGGATGAGAAATACCAAATTTCATGGAGAGAGTATTTATGTCATATTGTATTCCTTAAGTTTAGTAGGAGAGTTCTGCCTCTGGACAAGATGAAGAACAGAGTCCATATTTACTTTCCTACTGAAACAACTAAAACAACTGAAACAACAACAACAGCTGCAGACTATATGAAAGGACAGTTTCCAGACAACAGAATCAGGTAGTGAAGCATAGAGAGAAAGGAAAAAAATGAGGAAAGCCCTAAGAAGGGCAGAAGGCCATGTGAAGATAGAAGCAGGAGATTGGAGTGATGCACCTACAAGCCAAGAAATGCCAAGGACTTCTGGCAACTACCAGAAGCTAGGAGAGAGGCATAGGAAAGTTTCTCCCTTAGCGTGTCCAGAAGGAACTTGCTAATACCTTTATTTTGGCGTTTTGGCCTCCTGAACTGTGAGAATATAACTTTTTGTTGTTTTAAACCCCAGTTTGTGGGAATTTGTCATAGCAGTCTTAGGAAACTAATACACAGAGATATTTGAAAAATCAGTAGTGCATCAGTGAACCGTGGGAAACTTCAGGCGGTCTAGTATGTATGGACTTGGAATTGCCAAAGGAGAGAAGTGACAGGGAGGAATGAAAACATTATTTGAAAAAATAACAACTGAAAACAATAAACCTAGAAATCGAAGAATCTCAACAAACTCTAAGGATAAGATTTATAAAGAATGAACACCATGAAAAAAAAACACAGTGATAAAAGGAAAATATTAAAAACAATGATAAGGAGGGGGGGCTGGCCCAGTGGCTCAGGTGGTTAGAGCTCCATGCTCCTAACTCCGAAGGCTGCAGGTTTGATTCCCACATGGTCTGGTGGTCTCTCAACCACAAGGTTGCCAGTTCAATTCCTCAAGTCCTGCAAGGGATGGTGGGCTGCACCCCCTGCAACTAGCAACGACAACTGGACCTGGAGCTGAGCTGCGCCCTCCACAACTAAGATTGAAAGGACAACAACTTGACTTAGAAAAAAGTCCTGGAAGTACACACTGTTCCCCCAATAAAGTCCTGTACCCCTTCCCCAATTAAAAGAAAAAAAAAAAAACATGATAAGGGGAAAAGATTAAACTTGTGATAAAGAAAACATATTAAAAGCATTCAGTAAAAAAATAAAACACGTTATGTCCAGAAAAATAAAACATGTTATGTCCAGAAGAATCCTTGGCATTTCTTGGCTTGTAGGTACATTGTAGGTATATTGACAGAAAGAATGCCGATGACATTTTATCTCCTTGTGACAATGACACAAGACTTCTTGTTGGAATGATGGCAGACTACTTGTTGGAAACAGTGCAAGCCACAACATAGTGGAGCAGCATTTGCAGTGCTGAAAATAAAAATCTGTCAACTTATAATTCTCCATTAAGTGGACATATTTTTCAGAAATAAAGGCAAAATGCATTTCAGACACACAAAAGCTGAAATAATTCATCACCAACAGATCTACATTATAGGAAATGTTAAAGAGGAAAATGATACCAGATGAAAATCTAGATCTATATGAAGGAATAAAAAATACTAGAAATGGTAAATAAGTGCGTAAATAGAGATGACATTTTTTCTTATTTTAAAAATATCTTTAAAAGATAACCGACTGCTTAAACATATTAATAACATATTGTGAGATTTATAACATATGCAGAAATAAAATGTATGAAACAATAGTACAAAGGCCAGGTGGAGAGAAATGGAAGTATACTGCTGTAACCATCTTGTACTATAAACTAGTCCTCCTTATCCATGGGTGATATGTTCCAAGACCCTCACGGATGCCTGAAACCATGGGTAGTATTGAACCATGTATATAAAATGTTTTTTTCTATACATACATGCTTATGATAAAGTTTAATATACATGTGTAAATTTGACACAGTAATTAGTTATTACTAATTAGTAATTATATTAGTTATTAACAATAACTAATAAAAGAGAACAATTATAAGAATATACTGTAATAAATGTTATGTGAATGTGGTCCCTCTTCTCTCTCTGATAACCAATCAAATAACTGAGGCAGCTACTAAGTGACTAATGGGTGTGTGGTGTACACAGTGTGGATATGCTGGACAGAGGAATGATTCACGTACTGGCCAGGACAGACTGGAACACACGAGATTTCATCATGCTACTCAGAATGACATGCAATTTAAAACGTATGTATTGTTTATTTCTGGAATTTTCCATTTAATATTTTCAGACCATGGTTGACTATGGGTAACTGAAACCACGGAAAGTGAAATCATAGATAAGGGGGAAGACTATTGTATATGAAAAGATATAATATTATTTGATGGTAGTTTATCCTAAATAAGATTTAGGATTTTAATAAATCCTAAAATAACTGCACACACATAAATAGAAACATGTAAACTGGAAAAAAGAATTATAACTGATATGACATCAAGGAGATAAAATGGAATAATAAGAATTAATCCAAAAATTAGAAGATGCAGAAAATTAGAATAAAGAAGAAAAATGGTACAAAGAGCAGGTGGGCTAAATAGAAATAAAACAACAAGATGGAAAATTTAAACCCAATCATATTAACAGTCATGTTAAATATAAATAGTCTCAAGAAGGCTACTTTAGATATAAAGACACAAATAACTTTAAAAATGAAAGAATGGAAAAAGAATGCTAACACTAACCAAAAGTACAATATACTGGCTATAATGGTATCAACCAAAATACATCTCAGAGCAAAGAATATTATCAGGGATAAAGAAGCTCATTTCATAATGATAAAGGGGTTAATTACCAAGGGGACATAACGATTCTAAATGTTTATATGTCTAATGACAGACTTCAGAACACGTGAAGCAAAAACTGATAGAATTGAAAGAAAAAAATAGACAAGTTCACAGTTTGAGCCTGAGATTTCAACATAGTCTCTATATTGATAGAACAAGTGATAAAACATAAATAAGGGTATAGAAGCCTTGAAAATTGAAGCACAGGGAATATTTTTCAATTTATTCTCTAAGAACAGCATTATTCAGATATCAGAACCACACAAAGACATTGCAAGAAAACTACAGACCAGTATTCTTCATAAACATGCATTCAAAAAATTTTAAATTTTACCAAATTAAATCCAACAATATATAAAAAAGGATAACAAATAATGGCCAAGTGTCCCAGGAGAGCAAAGTTGGTTTAAAATGTGAAGGTTAATGAATATCCATTTTCCTTTCTCACTCAGATATTGCCCACACCAAATTTCCTAGGTTATTTCTTCTGGAATTACTGTGTCCTCCTAAATCTGAAATTTTTTTTTCTCAGGGTAGAATAGAATACCCTTTTTAAAGATAGTCTGACCTTAGGTAAATCTTTTGGTTTTGCTTTTTTTAAAAAACAAAACAAAACAAAACAAAACACAGCTAGAGGAATTCAGTTGAACTCTTACATGTTATAATTTTAAATTTCTTTTGTAATAGTTTTTTGTTGCTTTGTAAAAGAATTATCACCAACTTATTGGCTTAAAATGGCACACCTTTATATTTCACAATTTCTGTGGTCAGGACTCGGGCATGGCTTAGCTGAATCCTTGGCTTAGGGTTTCACCAAGCTGTAATCAAAATGTTGGCTGGCTGCATTCTTATCTGGAAGCGTGACTGGGGAAGAATCTGCTTCCAAACTCACTCAATTTGTTGGCTGGATTACTTTCTTTGTGAATATAGGACTGAGGGCCCTGAGTCTTGCAGGCTGTTAGTTGGAGGCCACCCTCAGCTCCTAGCTGCTGCCTGCAGGTCTTTGAGGCTTCCCTGGGTTCCTTGCTATGTGGGTTTTTCCAACATAGCTGTTTAGTTCATAAAGCCATTAGGAGAGGCTCGAAAGTGAGTCTGCTAGCAAGAGCGAGTGGTATATAACATAATGTAATCACAGGAGTGATAGGACATCCCATTATTTTGTCCTATTCTATTGGTTAGAAGCCCACACTCAAGAGTAGGGGGTTAGGCAAAGTGTGAACACTAGGAAGGGAACATATTGGGTGCATTCACAGTCTGCCTGCACATATGCTTAAAGAAGTTCAGGCAACAGACTCTAAAAAAAATTGAAGCAGTAATAATATAACAATAATTATAAATGAAGTAAGTAGAGCGATGTAGGAATCTGGACTGAACGATTAATTGGTTGGGTTCAGTTTTGTTTAGAGATAAAAAAACACTATAGGTTTGATTAGCAGTGCAAGTTAATTTATTGAGTATTCAGACTTTTATTATGCTCTAATTATTTCTTACATAAATCTCGTCTTTCAAATTTGACTGTAAGTTCTCAAAGGCAGGTACGACTTCCCACCTTTTTGGTACTCACAATATCTTTTAGCAGGTTAATGAGTGCATTACAGATACAGTAAATTTTATTTGGAATTTTATAAACACACAACGAATGATTTTGTTGCACATTTGAAAACAGTGCTAAACACACCCTACCAAACTGCATTGGCTTCATCTATTAGTCAATAAAACATTAATTGATTGGGTTCAGCTCAGTTGGAGTTTAGAAAAACAATGTGATTTGTTTGCTTTAGGGTAAATTAAAAACAAATTCAAAAGTACAAAGTAAATAATAGCATAAGGGTTTATGTTTTAAAATTTGTTAAGTTTTAGAAAATTTCTTTTATGAATTAGAAAACGTTCAAGATATTGCTATAAAATGTCACTATCATTTATTTACATTCTTGTATGGTTTTATTTTTTGAAAGAAAATAGTTGTTACTGGAAATTGATTTGAGTCCTGGCTCACCCTATCTATGCTCAAACCTATGGTGAATAGTCATATTAACTTACTTAAAGAAGTTTTATTGTGGAAAATTTCAAACATGCAAAAGTGAAGGAAAGTAGTGTAACAAAACCTGACATATACCCATCTTAAGCATCAGGCATTATCAACACACGGACAATTATGTTTCATCTATACCCTCACCAACTTCTCTCCACTTTATATCATGTCAAAGCCAATCCTAGGCATTATATCATTTCATTTACAAACACTGAAGTATGCATCTCTAAAATATATATATCATTGTTACACTTAAAGGTTAATAGAAATTCCTTAATATCATCAAATATTCAATTGGTGTTCAATTTCTCCAATTAGTTCATTAAAAAAAACACACACAATTGCTTTGTTAGCTTTCAAATGAAGTCCACACATTGTACGTATTTGGTATATCTCTGAAATCTATTTATCACCTCCTCTTTTTTATTTGTTATATTTTGGTTTAGATCCCATAGTAGAATTCCTGTCTTGAAGGTGGTTAGAGACCTTGGAAAGTTACCCAATCCATTGCCTCACTTTCATGTCAAGTGAGATCACACCTAAGCTATCATGGTCAGAGAGGTGCTGTCTGATTTTGATGAAATTAGCTCTCTTGGGGTCTCAAAATTCTACATTGAGATAATTGAGACTATTTTGTTACTTTGCTGAAGGGAGCTATCTAAATAAATTAAACGTGCACAATAGATTGAACTGCTGGAAACACCTCTTCCTTCCTTCAACTCCATTAACTAGGATTCACTTTTGCTACTAATCTGACAAGAGGTTTTCTTTGTTAGATATGAGAGGTTACTATAAAAGTACAAAGAACTCTTGCTCATGGAAGAATTTGTCCAGCCACGATGTGTCCCTTCTGTGGGTCTCTGGAATTCTTACCTTAGCCAGAAATTTAGTTAAACTGTGTTTATATGCTACTGTATATTATCAAAGAGTAATTGATGTTTTCCTTAGAATCCTGGCCAAATTCCAGCTCTGATAAACACATTCTACTTCCCAAAATTTCCCCTGCAATTTCAAATGGATTTCATATCCTTAATTGCCTGTCCCAACCTGTTGCTTGGTGTTGAAGTTCACCTATTAAGCAGCTGTTGCTTTTGGCCCCAGAGGCTTGTAACTTTTGGGATTCAAAGAAGGGATCTGGTAAACTTGGTAAATGAGTATGTATATATGTTAGTATGAATGACTCTGAGGGCTCCAGAACTTAAACTTATCCTCTAATATGAAAACATTGGAGAGAGAGAGAGAGAGAGAGAGAGAGAGAGAGAGAGAGAGAGAGAGAGAGAGAGAGAGAGAGAGAGAAAGACACTGAACCATACAGTCACTCCAGAAGTATGAGGCCTTTAGTTTGCTCAGTAAACTTTTATTAAGAAGTTTGTATGTATGAGGTGTTGTTCTGTGTATTGTGGGGATACAAATATGAAGGAAATAATAGTTCTTGCCTTAAAGGAATATACAGTCTGGTAGAGTGGATGTTTTCAAAATATTAGGCAGTGCTAATTACCCTTTTTAAAAAGTCTTCCTTATAGTGGGTGAAAACTTCAGCAAGTTCCATTCCTCTTTAATCCAAGGTTTTCTCATGTGTAAAATGGAGATAAATATCTACCTCAGAGTGTTTTGTACAAATATTATGATGCAAAGTACTGAAGATATCGCCAGGCATATAGTATTGCCTGGCTTAATGAACATTAGTTATTGTGGATTTCTAAATGTGCCACTTGGGTCAGCTGCTGGGGGAATGTTAATGCCACTGAAACCTGTTTTGGGTTGTTTATATAGATGCAGATATCTAGACTGGATGGACAGCTCACTCATCCCATAAAAACCAAGATTGCGGGAGAATTCTACACCCAAATGCTTAGCAGGCTCCAAATCTTTTATTTACTAGTTCTTTGGTACAGATCATAAAAGGAGGAGAAGGAATTAGGATTCTCCTGTTCTCACCCCATTATCTAACTTAAAATCCTGAGTGGTTTTAGGGACCGAGATTTGGAAATTCAGACCTTTAAAGCTGTTACAACAGGAGAAAATAAAAACTTTACTGTTTGACATTGGCACGTATTCCAAAGTCCCTCCCTATTTAACTAGCTCTAAGCTTTCATAGGAGACATAAGACACTTAAGGGAAAAGTATTGCCACAAGGCTAATGATGACAACAGCTGCCAGCGCACCTTCCATCAAAAACATGTGAAGACTTGAAACAAATCTGAGCTCCGGTTTGTTTTAGAAGCATCACTGTGACATGCCTGTGCCGGCAGAGGCTCAGAATGCATTCCTTAACACTAGGACTCTAAGACGTGCTGGATGCCAGAAGCCCAGTGGTAATGAGAGAGCAGTTGTGAAGTTTCATTCAGAGGGTGTTCTTTCATCATGGGCGTGCTGGCTCTGAAAGTTGGGTGCAGGGAACCACAAAAAAAGAATGGGTCAATTCCTTTCCTTCATCAGAGGTTATAGTCCGGCGAATTCATCTATTTATACCTTTGTCCTTCAGACACTTAATGAATGCCCACTGCATTCAAAAGCACTGTGTTGATGATTAAATCAAGTAAAGTAGTGAATTTAGGATTGGCAGTAAATTATAAACTTCATAACTTCTATGCGTATTTTGGAGAAAATCCACTGGGATACTTTAAATGGAATCAAAACAACAGGTATAGATAATATGACTACAGAGTGGTGAACTCGATTCTTTCATACCAAGATTTATAATGTGCAGAACACTATTCTAGGTACTTAGGAAATCCTAAAAATGAAATGGTTGGACTCTAATAAGTAGGTTGGTGTGAGAGCAGATGTCTTCAACAGCTTCACAAGGAGAAATCTGTGTATTTTTTTTTGGGAAACACTCTGCTTTTAAACAGATAGTCTCTTCTACTAAGTCTTAGCTCCCTACCTATATACCATGTAGCTAGCTCATTCTAAAAAGCCTAAATTTGGAATGTTGTGACCTCAACTTTCATAGTTATTTGTGGGCTTTCCATATGTATTCTTGACAGGATCATTTTCCTACCATCAATTAGAGTGACTGGTGTTAGCCCGTCTTCCCCCTTTCAGCATTTCTTCATTGCATTGTAGTCCTGTAAGTATCTGTTGGGATAAACAATGTGTATTTGGTATCTCCACTTCAAACTACATTTTTTTCTTTCACTTGTGGAGTGAGAGGGAGACTTGGGAAAAGTTTATACGAATTCTCTTAAAAATCTATGCTATACATCAAAGTTTTATTAGATAAGGAATACTTTACATAGTAAAGATGTGCTGTATTTCTAATTGCTACAAGTTCCTGAACAGAGATTATTAAACGAATGTCATCAGGTTAATACACTAAGACAGAGTCATACATTTTGTTCTTTGTTACCCGAAAAGCCAGGTATATTCATTTGCAACTACTCTTCTTTTCCTACCACAATCCTCAAGACACTAGGTAAATTTCATTGAACTCTTCCTCCTCACTTCTAGCCAATTCCATTGAGCCTTGAGACATACAAAATCTTCTCCTATCAGCAGCTCTTTCTGCACGGTCTGTCTTTATGTGTCTTCTTTAATGTCCAGGTTTATAATCCATATTCCTTTCTATCTTTGGCAGTTTCATTTGCCAGGCATTATACTTAACCCTATAGCATATATCAACAAAGATGTGATTTCTGCTCTCAATGAGTTAGCACTCTATTTGGGAGAAGGAGCTCTTGCCTATATGTCCTTCTTTCATGAAATTTTTGTTTTATGAAAAACCAAGGAGGTCTTAAGATTTAATAAGTGTAAGTAGCATTTAAAAACTAGGTACACAAAAAGAAAGATTTCTTATAAAAAAGGATATAACATTGTGGTAGCATTAGAAGGTGGCACACACTTTAAAAATATTTCCCTATTTGTTTCACTGATCATTCAATTGGCTAGTCTTTGGTATTTTGGGACTTTTTATGTTGTTATTAGTTGCTTTAAATGGAATAATCAAATGGTCCAGCCATGCAGGGATTTAAATTGCTGTCAAGTCAAGCAATGTAATACTCTATTATTTTTTAATCCTAAATACAAATTATGTCTTCATATAACTGAATGTATTGTATGTAGTCTTTCAGCAAAGTAAAACAGAAAACAGCAGAAGAAAGTGGAGACAACATTGGCAAAATGTTTTTGGAAATCATGAAAAAGAATGCCTCTGATATCTGAAAATAAAACAATATCTCTGGTGGGTTAATGAATAACAAACTTTACATGTAGTTGGACTAGGTTATTTTCTTATAATTAGGCGAATGGAGAAACAAAATATTAGTTTAATGGAAGCAATCCTGCAATTTTAATCTGTTGAAAGTGCAGGCATAATTTTATGAACTATCTGTTAAGTTTCTGGTTGTAGGTAAGATGGAGCAAGCACATTTCATCTTGTCTCTTCCAAAAATACATGGAGCAGATATCTGAAGACTCTGAAAAGTGAATAGTAGTAAGCAGATGACAGAAGAAAAGAATTCAAAACACCACCAAATAGGGTGAGATGACCATTTCTTGTTCTCTGGTAACTTCCAGTTTGAACGTAAGGTAGCCCCAAATCAAGAAGCAGATGTGGGCATGAACATAGCTGTGGGAGAAAACCTACCATGTTTCCCCAAAAATAAGACCAGGTGTTATATTAATTTTTGCTCCAAAAGACGCATTAGGGCTTATGTTCAGGGGATGGCATCCTGAAAAATCATGGTAGGACTTATTTTCTGGTAAGGTCTTATTTTCAGGGAAACAAGGTAATTCTGACTTGAGGATCAAGAAAAAGATCAGCTACCACTCAGAAAAAAGTGGGGGAATCTTGCTCTTCTTTACCTCTTTGGACTCTTTTCCATTCTCTTATGCCCCAGTCCTTAGTCAATCATGCTATGGTAGTGGCAGTGGCAGGGAGAAAAGCAGCAGCTGGAACCCTCAGTACCTAAAACAGAGAGGGGAACATTTTTTTTCTGATTGAAGGAGCTGTGGTCCCAAAAGGGTGAGGTGAATTCCTGTTGCTTTTTTTGTTTCTTTCTGTTGTTTTGCTCCTCAGCCCCAGAGAGGAGCCAACCTCAGGAAGGGTGAAGAGAAATCCAGCTTTATTAGAAAATTGAAAAGGGAGCTTCAGGATACAAGAAATACCATGGAGATCATAGAGAAAGTGGGAACATTGGAAGAAAATCCATAAAGTTGTCTATGAACTCCTGGGCTCATCTTTGAGCTATGCACTCGTGGATCTGATCCTAAACAGAATATCAAAGACTTGTCCCAGACTTATCACTGGATGATAAGAACAGAACTGAATAAAGGAAAATTTCAACTTGCATAAGAATTGACAGATGTTAATGTGTCATAAATGCTGGCTATAACTGACAAAATATGCTCAAAGAAGTAAGAGCATACAATTCTTTTTAAAAAAATTATTCTCTTGTGGTATGAATACTTAACACGAAATATACCCTTTTAAAAATTTTAATGCACAATACCTTATTGTTGACTATAGGTATAATGTTGTACAGCATATCTCTAGAGCTTCTTTATCTTGCTTAACTGACACTTATGCCTGTTGATTAGTAACTCCCCATTTTCCCTTGTACCCAGCCCCTGGAAACTGCCATCCATTCTTTTTCTTAGTTTTAAAAGATTTTTATTAAAATACAGCTAACGTACAATATTATATTAGTTTCAGGTGTACATCATCATTATTCAACAGTACCCATCTAGCACTATACAGAGTTATTATCATATTATTGATTTTATTCCCTACATTAAAGAAGTGATCACCATGATAAATCCAGCAACCACCTGACACTATCATGCTATCCATTCTCTGATTCTATGAATTTGACTGTGAATTTGTATGAGTTCATGTAAATGGAAATCTATGCCTAAACCCATCACATTTAAAACTGTGACAAATATTTTGAAAGCAGCAAGAGAAAATTGATGTATTATTCAAATGACTACAATTTTCTCCTTAGAAATTGTATAGGCAAGAACAAAATGGATAATTTTTAAAGCACTGAAAGCACAAAAATTGTCAACCCAGAATTCTATATCCAGTAAAAATAGCCTTCAGAAATGAAGGTGAAATAAAGACATTCTCAGATGAAGAAGAACTAATAGAATTTATCACCAATAGACCCATTTTAAAAGAGTTACTAATTGAAGTTCTTAAGACATAAAGGAAATAATACCAGAAAGAGATTTGGAGCATCAAGAATGAAGGCAGAGCAATATAAATGACAAATACCTAGGTAAATATAATATAATAGATAATTCTAATCCTTTTAAGTTCTTTATCATTGATAGTTAAAAGCAAAAGTTATAACACTGTGTAATAGGCTTTTCAGTGTTGTAAATCTGACATGCACCACTCCTCCCTCTTGTACCAACTAAACATTACTTTCTTCAGAGAATTTCCCTTTTTCTTTTCCATATGTTCATGGTAGTGCTGCCAATCACAACACAGCATTCTTCATAGGCACTAGGGTAAGCAAGTGGTCTACATTAGACTGACTGGATTTTCTCTGCCAGGTATCTGATTCTGGAACAGAGGTTCCAAAGGGCAGAAAATCAATTGGTGCCAAGTTACTCAATGATAGAACCCAGGGAGAAATTCCATAAATTCCTACTGTTGACAATCTGAGTCTTCCTAGCTCCGTACCCTTTCTGAGGAACAATTGTTCACCTTTTTCTTCAATTCAGTAAACTCACCAGTCTCCTCACAATATCATGACCTTTGCTTAAGTTAGTCAAAATCAGTTTCTGTGTGTATAACCAAAGGCACTCAACTAACACACTACCACCCTCCTCCACTTCTACCTTCATCCCCTGCCAGAGTGGGGGGCAAAGAAGATAAATTTTTAAAGAGAAATCCAAAAGGGAAGAAAATCATTCATTTAAATAAATAAGATTCTCCTAGTGAGATAGAAAAGAAATATATGTAGAAAGAACTTTGGACTGAAAGGTAATATACGTAGATGTAATACTTAAGACAGTTACAACATGAAGATGGGAAACTAAAGGAATGTATGTTGTAGAAAAGATGCTAAGACGATTCAATGGAGAAAGGATCATCTTTTTAATAAATGGTGTTGGAACAATTGGATATATATGTGCAAAACAAACAAACAAACAAAAAAAACAACCCGAAAAACGATTAACCACCTAAACCTCATACGTTATACAAAAATTAAATCAAAATATATCATAGCTCTAAGTATAAAATGTAAAACCATAAAACTTTTAATGAAAATATAGGAAAGAATATTCATGGCCTGAGGTCAAGCAAAGAGTTCTTAGATACAACATTGAAAGCATAATCTATAAAATAAACAACTGATAAATTTAATTCATCAAAATTCAAAACTTTTGCTTTGCAAGACACCATTAAAAGAATGAAAAGTTGGGGCGGCCGATTGGCTCAGTTGGTTAGAGTGCAGTGCTCGTAATACCAATGTGGCCGGTTCGATTACCACATGGGCCAGAGAGCTGCGCCCTCCACAACTAGATTGAAAACAGTGACTTGACTTGGAACTGATGAGTCCTGGAAAAATGCACTGTTCCCCAATATTCCCCAATAAAAAAAAAAGAAAAAAAAAAAAAGAAAAGTTAAGATCTGGACATTATTCAAAATTTGCTAATCTACTTATATAGGTAACCATTTTTTCCCCCTTTTAATTTCACTGTGCTAGAATTTAGTCCTGCAACCTCAGGACACATCTTTACTCATCTCCCGGGCAACCATTTTTAGTTTTTTTCTTGCCAGTATATAGGTAGGCACCCTAAAGGGGTCTCTCTCACTCAGGCCTGCCTTTGGCCATGAGAAACATGTGCCTTTGACTCTCAGTCCATGAGAGTACTGCTAATTTACTCTTTCATTTGAATCATTCCTTCCAAATATTTGTCTAATAACTAGAATGAAAATACTACCAACCAGTTATCTGATATCTAGAATTGAGAATAAAATTTTATTTTTGTCATGTGTATAATTCATTTGTATAATTCATCTTTAGCAAATTTTGACTCGTAGGTTTGCTATAACCTAGTTTGCTATAACCTAGCTTGCCTCTTATAGACATGTTCCAAATAAGGAAAATAAATCTTTAAATTAATCTAAGCAAAAACATAAGAAGATTGCACTGTCGCTGCTAAGAAGTCCTTACCTGAAAGATTCCAAATAAACTCTGAATTTTTGCTTCTCTACTGTTAGATTACCTCTGCAAACAGTTTTACTCTTTGCAGAGAAAATTAAGTTAATATAATGAGTTAATGTGATACTCAAGAAGGAGGATTTAAATACGATATTAGAATTTTTTCTCACCTAGAACAAATGTGTTTTGGGTAACCACTTTGTCATAAAAACCCTTTCATAAGCTAAAAACTTGCTCTTTGTCTCCCAGTCTAAATGCTTTTATGGCAATTAATGAACAGATGATTATGCTGTGCCACAAAAACTGGCCAATTTGTTGAAAAAAACTAGTTAAATCAGTTGTTTTGGCATTATACAGATTCAGATCGATCAATTTGTGAATAGATGGAACTCAGGATTGAATGAAACACATGAATGATTTTAAGTTTCTGGGAACTAGTCAGTGGTGGACTAGAATGTTTTACTCTTTTAAACTTAGCCCTTCCTCATCTCTTTTCCACACTGTCAGAATGGCCTTTTAACTGATCTCGATGCCTCCAACTTAACTCCATTTTCAAATTATCCACACTGTCATTTGATAATTTTTCAAATTTTTCTAATTTGATGATGCTACTCTACTGCTTAAAGGTAGCCTCAGTGGTTTTCTATTACATACAAAACAGTTCATATTCTTCAGCTGGCCTTTAGGACTACAGAAGCTGGTTCCAATCTACCTAATTAGTCTTATTTCCTTTAATATCTTTGCCTCACACTCTATACCATATAAGTGTTCCCACCTTCCTATGAGTATAGAATATTCTTTCAGGTGTTCATGTTTTGCCCACCTTTTTAAATTAGCCTTTCCCCACCCAACTCCCCGACCCCTACTGCGTGGTGAACTTTTTATATCTTCAAATTCCAATTCAGATGTCACCTTCTTTGTAAAGTGCTCCAGTGCCCCCCTCCCGCAATTCTCTGTCATTATAGCACTTTGCACAAACTTGTCATACGGTTGTGCAAGTATATGTTTACTTATCTGTTTTGTCCAACAGAGTGTGATCTCTTTGAAGAGAGGAACTTTTTAGTTCCATATCTCAAATCCTAACCCAATGCCTGACATAATAAACACCCAAGCAATGTTTGTGGAATGAATGATTGATTGTCTAAAAGAGTTAGTGCATTTTTAATGATTTATCACTTATTCCTAAGAATGAGCACCTACTCAGGGAGAATCTGGCGCATTTATAATTCCATAAATTACTCTTTGTAATGAAGTGAGTGCTTGAAAGAAGTTGTGAAACTCTTATGGGGCAGCTTGTTCCTTCTAATTCATAGACTCAGCCCAGAGCTCCAGAAGGCACTGGAAGAAAATTATGATTGTAATTGTTAAGTATTTACTTTTAGAGTTTCTAAGCAAGAACAAGTGTTTGACATACACAAAGTTAAATTTGGCTTAAAGCTCAAAAAATTCAAGCACAAAAACATTTTAGAATTTTCTCTCCATAAATAGCCCAATAACCTCTAACGTTTGGATATCATAAAAGTACCTACTTAGTAGGGCCTTGTCCAAAGTAGGTGTTCAATAAATACTTGTTAAAGGAGTTATTTTTCCTTCTGTATTTATAATAGCAAATGGTGCCAATGTATGCATTCCCCTGTTTATCTGTGTATGAACTTGATCCTATAACTCTTATAATCATAGAATATTACACATAGAATCTTTGAACTCATCTTGTTGAATAGCCTCAAATTACAAATGAAGATACATCTAGAAAGATGAGACCCTGTTTGAATTAAACCATGTGAAATTGCTGTTTTAATAGGTCAAAAATGGTCTAAAACTGGCAATTTCATTTGTTGCAACCTAAAAAATGTGAAAGTGTTCATTCCATATCATGATACAGAGCTCTCCCTGAGGATAATAAGAAGAAAGGAGTTACTGTCTAAAGTAAAAATATAACATCAAATAGGTTAAACTCCAAGTTATAGAAAAGGGATCATATCTGCCGCTTTACCTGTTAGTTATATATGATCAGAGAAAACATTTGGATCATGGGATAAAAGGTAATGGTTTCCACTGAATGGGTTGGGAAACTTTATAAGGTTGAGAACCTTAAAAAAATATTTGACCAATTTTTTTTTAAGCTCCTGAACTATAAAAATTTCCTCGCTGAGTTTTTAAAAAACGAGATTGGCCAAATTTAACGGGTGTGGCTGTATTTCAAAGTATCAGAATTTCTCAAATTTTATCCCCTGATTCCTATTCCCTGAATATTCTAGATCCTACCTAAAACCACAAATTGTAACTGAAAGGGAAGATTATTTTGTTTACTCTGTCCTGCCTTTGTGGGAAGCTTGGCTTCCCATGGAACTGCATTTCGTTTTTAGAATGAGCTTTCAACAGGAAGCATTCTGCTCATGCATGCATGACAGGAGAGGAATGTGCCCTGACATAATGATATTTTTACCTAAGAAAGAGTTTTGGCTCAGGGATTTCTTTGGGAAATCGTTTGTGGTCTTTTCCCCCATGACACATGTGGTCACGTTGGCATTTTTCTTCATAAACACAGTTCAACGAAGCCATCCCTTGGACCTTTCTCTCCTTGTTTTCTCTTGTTTCTGTAGCCTTTCTGTCATAGGAAATGAGACATTAAGCTTCAGGCCAGAGAAGTCATCATGTTCTTAAAGTAGTCAGAGGTTTCTAATCTTAGAATTTGGGCTCATGAAGACCTGTAGGTGAAAAGGGAACACAGATGCAATTTCCTAGACAATCAGAATAAATGTTTTTGTTTGTTTTACTTTTGAATTAGATAATTACGTTGGCTCTTACCTTTACCTCAAATGTTCTGGTAATTATTTCTGCTTTCTGTTTTGCTTTATGTCTACTGAAAAAAAATCAATATTAGTTATGTTTCCGATTTTCTTAATGAACATATTCAGATTTACTGGACAGCCTATCTAATTAATTTTATAGTTAGTTAAAATAAAGTCTTTATGGTTGCCTGCAAATATAGCCTATGTTTACATGCATAATCTATATATTCCATAAGAGTAGGAATTGTCTGTTTTGTTCACTGTCAGATCCCCAGCTAGTACACTGCCGGCCCATAGTAGGGACTCAATAAATATTTGTTGAATAATTGAATGAAAGTAGAAGTATTAAAATTGAGTTCTAATGAGGTAGTTATCTAAACTTATAAAAATTAACCTAATGAAATATTCAAATATGGAGGATAGAGAAGACATAAAAATTGTTATTCTGACATGAAGCAGAATCTAGGGAGGGAAATGCCTGCGGGAGGATTTAACCCCACAGTTCTTATCCTTCCAATCTGGGTGTCCTTGAGCCTTAGAATCTGAAGGAAACTTTAGAGATCATATCATATCTAATCACTTATTTGACAAAAGGTTATGCAACCCTTGATTGATCACCATTTATAATATAGTGACTCATTACTCACTAGTTAAGAAGCAATGCACTTTTTTATAGGAAAATTCTGATGCTAGAAAGTTTTGACTTTCAATTGATCCAGAACTTACCTGTCTGCTATTTCTGTAAATTTTAAATTCTGCTTTCTGGGACCGCATGTGATATGCCTGGTGGCAGACCATCCAGACCTGAATTAAGGGTATATCGTTTATGTCAGCACTAGTCTAGGTTTATTTTGAGGCAAGGCCCAAACTAGATAATAAACCTCCCCAATTCTTGCCAGGTACACCTGAACTAGCCTGCTTTGCACGGCATAGTGTCCTTATCTCATACATAATTTGTGGAAATGTAAATTGTTAACACTTCCTTCGGGAACAATTCGGCTCGAAAAATGAAATTGTACCATTTCATCCAGAAATTCAATTTTTAGAAATTTACCTTAAATAAATATTTCCAAAGTTGTACAGAAATAGATGAACAAAGATGCCTAGAGATGATACAGGATTCCCATTATAAAAATTTTAAAACAATTTAAATGTTCAATAGGCAATAAATAAGTTGGATACATCCGTTCAATGGAAAAGTATAATGAAAAAGAATGGGATAGAGCCACATACATATCCAGTTGAAAGATGTTCATTACATATTATTAAATGAAAAAACAAATATCATAAAAGTATGTATGACACACCCTCATTTTTATAAAATAATAGTAATAATAATAATACCTCTATATAAGTATTTCAGTGAAAGATTATATACCAAGCTTATAACCCTAATTTGTAAGGGATAGCATTATGATGGACTTTTTACTTAAATTATTTCTGTAGTCTTTGAACACTTTAAAATGAGTATTACCACTATAGTCAGGAAAAAAAAAAATGCAGATATTTAAAAATGTCACCTGGAAGAATTCTAGACGATTAGGATTGAAATAGGACTTAGACTGCGTAAGAAGTATCTTTAGAATTAATCTAACATAACACCCTAATTTTACAGATAAGAAAACTGAGTTCTACAAATGTGAAATGAGTTACCCAAATCCCCCAAAGCAATTAGTAGCAAATCCATTTTTAGAACACAGGTCTAGCACTCTGAATTATACCACAATGTCTTTTAAAAAGCAGTACAGATTTTGAGAAAAATGAAATATAAAAGTATTCATTATAAATCTGTTCATATTTGTTTTCTTTTAAGTTGCTCATAGTTAAAATAATGTAAAAGAGTAACAACTTCACAAATTGTGATAGGTTTTTTTTCTTTTAAACTTGAATTTTGTTTAAGAAATGATTAATACCAATGTACTCCTCCTCAGGAGAGAAAATTAAAGCCAAGAGATTTGTGGAAGATTCTATAGTGCATTAATAGTAGAGCTGGAACTTGAACCCTGGTCTCAGGATTCTTAGTCAATGACTTCTTCATTTTGCCAAACTGTTTCCTGCAAGTTGATGTACACTTATTAACTATCCGTCACGGTACTAGATACCTCAGCCAGAGATATACTAGGCGCAGTCCACACCCTTGAAAAATAAAATAAAACGTGCCAATAAAATGTTCATTTAAGAGATTTCAGCATAGATAAGATCAATTAAGTTGAGAAAGCCTAATGAACTGAGCCTCAAAGTCTATCGAATTCTTTGTCCTTAATTTGAAAATGATGTATATGAGAACTTTCCCCCCTTATCCCAATTAAGGATTTCAAGGCATTCCATACCAATATATAAAGTATCACAACCTTCTCAAAGGGAAGGATTATTTTATTCATTAGGAAATTGAAGGCACAGAGACATTAAATGGTTTGTCTACTGGTCACCAAAAATAAGAATAACTGTCAGATCCCTTAGTTCTGGGTGATTCCCAGAAAATCACACGTTTCATGGATCCAAATTAACTTTGGACTACTCCTGAAATCCCGAACATATCTGGAAAGTGAATAGATCATTGCACTTTATTTTAGGTTATGTCGACCACAAACCTGGCAGAACCTGACTCGTCTGAGCAGAATCCACCAAACTATGCCTTCTAAGCCAGGTTTACTCCACCAGAACTGGGGAAGCATTTATTATTCCATGGGTGAGGTTGCATGCATCAACAGCCAAGTCAATAGCAGATGAATGAAAACCACAAAATTAAAGGTGTTGTTGGCACCAATACACAAACTAAAAGTGCTGATCCAGGAATGACAATCTAAACATTTTCAGACAAGTTAGGAATACAAGTAAGACCAGCTCTGGGCAGATCCCATTTGTGTGACTGGCACCAACAGTTTAGTGAGCATTTAACTTGGCACCAAGGCTTCATTTCCCCTTTGTGCTCTGGCTATGTTTTATGCAAATTTTAAGATACAAAGCCATTTTTGTTACAGGCTTATTTTTTTAATGATCTTCAGACTCTGCTTCCCTTACCTGGTTACCTTTATTGTAAATAAAAAACTAAACAAGTCTTTAATCCCCTTGTGTACTTTTAAAACATTCTGATTGTCAGTGGAAATGCAGATTCATTCTCTCATAGTCCTTCAGGCTTTTAGGATGTGTTAGTTCCGATCCACTAAGAAATAGATTTATTGGGGAAGCAGGCAGAAGGTGGGGCAGTCTTTAGATCATGAAGAAGAGAGGGAAGGATGGAAGATTGCGTAGGAGAGGTCTCAGACTGCAGTGCAGAGCCAAGAAAGATATGACCAGGTTGATGGGAAACCCCAGAATCACAGTCACTGAGAAGTCCTGCATATTGTAAGAATGGGCCCATCTTAGCACCTCTGCTGTGCTCTCTCATTGCCTGGGAGCATCCATGGGAAGTGTGGCCTCAGGGCAAATGCGGGGGTGAATCCAGAGAGGCTGGCAGTCAAGTATTCTCCTAAAACAGGTCTGAGAGGAGCATTGTCATAACTGCCACAGTCTACTCCTTGTGCTACACAGATCTACTTCTTCACATAGGTCTGGGGAACAGCTCGTCTTAGGCTCTTCTTTCTGGAGGAAAAGCAAGAAGAGGAGTAGTAGTGCCATGTCTGGCACGATAGCCATGATCAGAAATACTATTTGGTTAAACTTGGTCTATAATCATTCCCCAAGATGGCTTCTATAAGGGCCAGATATAAATGATTTAAATGAAGCCATGCTGGTAACCACCATCTTTGCCTCCTTTAGATCTTTAATGGCAGTACTAATCTCCACATCATCTCCAGGATGCAATATCTATCATTTTGAACTTATTATGTTGGCTGTGAGGAAGGATAATTTAAAAGATTTCTATTTGGCTTTTCCTGCTATGATAGCTCTTCCTTCATAGGCCAAGGGTGCAATGTAGGGGTTACTTCAACTGGCAAGTTTCAGTAGTGTGTCTCATAGGAATCATTGCAGTATGTACTTTCTGTGGTATTTAGTCAAGGGTTTCAGGATTTGAAAATTTGCTCAGGTCTGGTAACTTAGCAAAGGATCACGACTTTTTACAGGTGATGCTGTCAGCCTCTTGCTTTCCCATTCTTGCTGCATCCCCCTTTTGAAGCTGTTAAGTAGAACACTTACTGGCTGCCCTTTTGTTTTGTTCATAGATAACCCGTGCTCTGTCAACCATCCCCACAACTCCCCATGGGTCAAACCTCTTGGCTGCTCTGATCTTGTAGGTCATTAAGGTGATTGCAACCTCTTAACTTCTGGCAGGTAAGTACTGTCACCTGGCCTCTGTACTTTGGGGACTCTGTCATCTGAATTCATCATTGTGAGTATTAATGTGCCCAGCTCTGTGATGGTCTCTCCTACCATCCTTCCTGGCCTGCAGAGGTGCCACCACCAAATTTCTTAGTGATGCTGCTACCCCTCTTAGTGCAGTCCTGATGGCTGGGGGGAAAGATGTGTTTTCTAGGCCCTCCTGTGGATCAAATCCTCTGGGAGATCTTCTGGCCTGATGTAATATGTGCATTCTAGTATGTCCACTTACAGGTTCAAGTTGAGGGTGAGGCAAGAGACTCCATTCTTGCAGAACCCTGAGAGTGAGTGACTCTCTAAATTTTGCCCCTATGTACCTCTCTTGCCTCACCCTCACTTCCCTTAGCCTCTTTATTTTTTATCTCTAGTATCAGAACAACTCAGGCATTTCACTTTGCTGAGTGTTGGTCATTGCTGTTATCAGACTTCTCAGAGCCATCCTAGTAATGAATTTCCCCACACTCTGCAGTCCTTGCCAGGTTTTAAATCCTGTGTCCCAAGAAAAGCACCCTCAAGTCAATGAATTCTTGCTTACCCAGCCCAGTCTTATATACTGGCACCTTTCATGAAGCACCCTTAAAATCCAATCCCTGAGTTGCTCCCCCTGGCTCCTGCTGGTATATGCAAGCTAATTTTTGCAACTCCTTTGATGTAGAGTCTCTTTTTGTCTTTCATCAGGCCAACCAGGTCCTCAGCTGGGTAGCCAAGAGTGGAGGAGAAAGCATCTCCTAAAGTGGCAGCTGTTCCTTTGTCAGAGACCAGCTTCTATAGCATTTTCCAGCACAGTGGAGGTGCTTCCTCTGATTTGGGTAGGCTATCTACAAGCTCTGAGGGTTCAGAGAGATCTACATAGCCGATATCTTTAGGAAGCACTCATCCAGATGTTCCCATCCCATTTTTCTGTGTCCCAGTTTGCCCCAGTGAGTGCCCTTACCTTAGCATAACAGACCTGCCTTGGCTGATGTTCAAACATCACTGGAGCTCCGCAACTTTAACTATGAGATCTACAGCCTGCTGCTCCCCTTTCTTCTTTTCCAGTGCAAGGGATAAGAGCTTCTTTGTAAAAGCAACAAAAGAGGCCCCTTTAACTGCTTGTCAATAGCCCTCAGTGTCTCATTACCCCTCTGCTGGGCATCGATATAACTGAGTAATAGCCTGCCAACTCTGTTGTTTTCATAGTCATTTTGTTGTCTTTCAAATGCCTGAATGATTGGACCTGTACCAATGTTCTCTTCCACTGGGACATTTCCCTAGGTCATTGCTGGTGAAATCTTTAGCAAATGACCCCACCATCTCCCCTTGTGTCAGAGACTCTCTGTGCCTTTCCTACCACATGGGATGACACCCTCTTAATCTACTGTTTGGGGAGAGAGCCAGTCCCAAATCCCCACCTTCCTGCCTGTTTTCTCAGACCATTCTGTGTACTAAGTTAATTGTGTTAGTTTGGATCCACCCAAGCAAACGCCTAGGTGGGATTAGACATGAAAGAGTCATTTATTTGGGGAGGGAGCAGGAGGAGGCAGGAAGAGTCTTCAGAGTGTCCGTGTAAGAGGGAAGAGGGAAAGAGGGAGGATTGGGTAGGAGAGGTCTCAGACTGCAGTGCAGAGCCATGAAAGATATGGCCAGGTTGACGGGAAATCCCGGAATCACAGTCACTGAAAAGTCCAGCGTATTGCCAGAATGGGCCTGTCTTAGCACCTCTGCTGTGCTCTGTCATTGCTCGGGAGCATCCATGGGAAGTGTGTCCTTGGGGCAAATGCAAGGGAGACAGAATCTGAGGCTGTCAGTTAATTATGCTCCCAAAATAGGAGGTCTGAGAGGACCCTTAGGACTTACCCATTGCCACCGAGCTGCTAATGATTTCTAGTCTTCACTGGGTTAGAGGTTGTTGAGATTTACAGTTGAAAACACCTGGGAGGATAGACTAAGTATTTTAGCATCATTCAGATGACCACTATCCATTCTTTTTTAAATTTTAAAGAAGAAGAAGGCAAAGGAAATAAATGTATCTAAACAGTTTGCATCATAGTTAAATGGAATAACAAATCTAGCTCAGGTTAGATAATTCAGACCCAAAACTTACGTTCTCTCCAGTTCCATAGTGGCTTTTTTGGGCCTGCTATATGTGGGTGTCATTTTGAAGACAGATGTGCTATAGTATCACCATGTTTCAGCTCTAGTCACACTACCAATATCACTGTGGAATTTTGGACCTACTGAGGGGACTATCAGGGGCACTATCCTGCGCCCTGGACTGTAATGCAGTGCGATTGCTTTAGGCAGAGGGCTTCCTGACGCCTGCATTCTCTAAGTAGCTATTTGCCCTGCTTTTTCTTTCGCTCATGTTTTCTTTCTCTCTTTACCCACCTAAGTGGCATTGTTAGAGTCTAGGCACCATACAAAAAAGTTTGGTAATTATCAATGAGATTCATAATACGGATTTTATTTGTTGTTTGGCAATCCATGGTATTTCTTCGGCTCATGTTGGGCACCTTCAATCTGTGTCCTGTCAGGTAACTTTCTTGTACTGCTGAGGTCATTCTTTTTCTAATGTCTCTTCAAATTCATTTTCTCTGTTGGTATCTCTGTTTTCTCTCCTTTGGTATTTTGAGAGTAGTGACAAATGTTGGGTAGAAAAAATAACGGTGGAGCATAGTTTTGCGTATGTCCATTGTACTTTTGGGACTCCTTTGCTCTTATGGTATTATCAGGAGAAATTCCCCAGATGCCTGTATGACCAAGCTAAGTCAGGTAACTTCGTACCTATCTAGCTCCAAAGACACCGTGGATTTGTAAAGGAGATAGGGCAGAGAAAGGAGAGATTACAATTTCAATGACCCCTGTTCAGAGCTGTAGGAATTCCCTGAGTCTAAGTGAATAAGCAGAAATGTGATCTTAGGGTCAAATCAGAAGTTATGTGCTAGAGTCAGCAGTTGGGATATGCAGGTAAGCTGGTAAGCACTATCAAGTTTGAGTTCACAAACTGGAACAGATAGGGCTATGGAGTATATGTGGTTTTTGAAGAGTACCTTTTGTGACATAACTAAGACGCTTCTGCCCTTTTTGTGATCTGACAGCATATTATAAAACATTTTTAATGCACTTTCTCACATACTTCTTTTTTTGATTACTCAATCTAAATGGTGTAAGCAAGGAGGCATACTGAAGAAACCAAGTCAAAAGAGGTTGAGAAGTCTTCCTTAAAAAATGAACCCACTTAGCTTTCTAACAGTGTTTTGACTTTCACAGTGTTTCATCGCATGAGCCTCTCTGTCCTACTATTCCTCGCCCTACCCATCCCCAAGAATACAACTTAATCCAACCCTCTCCCCGCCAACCACAAAAATATACAAAACAAGTAAATTCCCTGTGGAGGCTTCAGGCTTTTGAAATGAGAAGAGCAATTGTAACATTTTTGTGTTATTGGGGGAAAAGTGGTAATAGGGATAACATGTTGGAAGAGGTCAGACTATCAGCAGTTAAGACAAGAGGGTGTGAACTGTGATACTGTTGGGGAAGGAGCTTTGTCTTAGGAGTTACATTATCTTTATATCCAAAGAGTTATTTTGATCGCCATTGCTCTAACTCGACCCACTTATAATTTTTCATTTTCTCTTTCTCACCCTCCCACCATTTAGTATCAAAGCACCCTATTTAAGGAATATTTCCTTTCCCTAAAAGAGGCCTCATAGAACAAGACAAATCATTACCTCCTAAAAATCAACATTTGGAATAAGTTTTTCTTTATAAAACCATTCAAATCTAGTGGAAGGAAAGCCAGCCAGCAGGAGATATTCAATTTTAGCAGGTGAAGAATCATCCAGATATGGGCATATTCCTACATGTCAGGAAGGGGCTAGGAACAAACATTTCTTGAACTCTGTTAGTGTCTTTACATACAGAAAACTATCTAATTTTAGCAGTAGATTATAAGATAGGTATAGTATTATTAAGCTTATTGTACACACATGGAAACTGGGGCTTGGAGAAGTTAAATAATTTGTCCAAGGCCACACAACTAGTTTGGATGTAGTGGATTTATCGCCAAAATCCATGATTTGCCAATTCTACTTCTCAGTATTAGACTATAATGCCACACACAGACACACACACACACACACACACACACACACGCACACGCACACGCACACACACGCACACACATGCACACAGAGACAGCAGTAGAACCATGTGTAACCCATTATGATTGTTTCTTATGGACAAGCTTTTGGATTTAATAACAAATTATAGTTGAGGAGAAAACATCAATTACGAGGTGACGGAACATCCCAGAACTAGGAAGAAAAGACAAAATATTCTTTGACAAAGTTGATGCTTTTTCTTTAAAATACTCATCACTTGGCTTTCCTGATTTTCCTGCCCTATCAGCCACAATTTCTGTTTATACTGGTTCTTACTCTTCTTCCCAATCTATTAATGTTAAAATGACCCAAAACTCAGTTTTTGACCTCTTCTCTTATATACATATACTCTCTTTATCTCAGTTATTCCCAGAGCTTTCAATAACAAATCTATGAATATATGGTGACAGAAGGAGACTACACTTTGGGTGGTGAGCACACAATGGAATATACAGATATTGTATTATAAATTTGTACACCTGAAATATATAATGTTATTAACTGATTTTACCTCAATAAATTAAAAAAAATAACACATTTATGATGATGACTGTATATTTTTTAATTTTATTTTTTGTGCCTTTTCATTTTTTTATGTAGTCTACCTTTATTTTTTATATTTTAAATAAAATTTATTGAGGTAACATTGGTTAATGGAATTGTATAGGTTTCAAGTATATAATTCTATAATACATCATCTAGTATATATTGCATTGTGTATTCACCACACAAAGTCAAATCTCCTTCTGTCACCATATATTTGATTCCCTTTACCCTCTTCTACCTTACCACCCCTTATTTTCTGATAACCTATAAACTGTTGTCTGTGTCTATGAGTTTTTGCTTGTTTGTTTGTCTTGTTTGCTGCTTTAAGTTTTTTTTTTCCATCCCGCCCCCCCCCCCCCCCCCCCCCCCCCCCCCCCGCCCCAAGCTGTTGTTCTTCTATTTGTGGAGGACACAGATCCCTGGGCCATGCTGGTGTTATGAGCATGGCGCTCCCCTCCCCCCGGCTGAGGCAGTCGGTTGCCTGCAGGCAGTCAGCTGCTCATGGCATCTCTTGCCAGTTGCCGGCAGCCCACGGCAGCCCAAGGCAGCCCAGGGTAGCCCAGCTCCAGATCAAGCCATTGTTCTCCATCTTAGCTGTAGAGAGCGCTACTGGCCCAGGTGGGATTTGAACTGGTGATCTCAGTGTTAAGAGCTCACCTCTCCAACTGCCTGAGCCACCCAGCGGACCCTGCTTCCAGTTTTATATCCCACGTATGATTAAAATCATATGGTTCTCGACTTTTTCTGTCTGATTTATTTCGCTTAGTATGATCATCTCCTGATCCATCCATGTTGTCACAAATGACAGTATTTCATCTTTTCCTATGGATGAGTAATATTTCATTGTATATATGTACCACATCTTCTTTATCCAATCACCTATCAGAGGACACTTTGGTTGTTTCTATGTCTTGGCCACTATGAATAATGCTACAGTGAACACAAGGGTACTTTACAGATGAATGTTTTCAGATTTTTTGGGTAGATTTCCAGAAGAGGGATTGCAGGGTTGTATGGTAATTCTATTCTTAATTTTTTGAGGCACTACCATACTGTTTTCCATAGTGGTTCTATCAATTTACATTCCAACCAACAGTGTACGAGTGTTCTCTTTTCTCCACAACCTCTCCAACACTTGTTAGTACTTGTCTTGATAATAGCCATTCTGACAGGTGTGAAGTTGTATCTCATTGTGGTTTTGATTTGCATTTCCCTAATAGCTAGTGAAATTGAGCATCCTTTCATATATCTGTTGGCCGTTTGTATGTCTTCTTGGGAGAAGTGTCTATTCAGGTCCTCTGCCCATTTTTTAATGATGATGACTATAGATATTTATCTCCTGTTTGAACCTTTCCCTTGAACTTCAGACTCATATCCAATTTCCTTGATCTCGTCATTGAAGTGTATAGTAGACATCTCAGAACTGACATTTTCAGTATTCAATTTCTGATTTCCACACTTTCCATGCCCCAAATATCTACAGTTTTTCCCATTTTAATTAAAAATTCAGGACAAAATTTTGTTTGGATCAAAAGTGAGTGTATTGTAGCCAGCATATAGTTGGGTCATGTTTTCTTTTCTGCCAATCTCTATCTTTTAACTGACAAGTTTCATCCACTTATTTTTAATGTGACTACCGATAGGGAAGAACTACTTCTGCCATTTTTCTATTTTTTTCTATAAATTATATCTTTTTTGTTCCTCATTTCCTCTAATATTGGCTTCATTTGTGTTTGATTGATTTTTTCTAGTGTATTGTTTTGATTCTCTTCTTATTTTCTTCTTATGTATAGTCTTTTATAATAGTTATTTTTATAGTGATTACCATGGGAATTACAATGAACAATCCTACATTTATCACAATCTAGTTTGAATTGATAACAACTTAGTTTCCATGCCATACAAAAACTCTGCTCCTATACAGCTCTGCTTCCTTTGTATTATTGTCACAAATTACATCTTTGTATATTGTTTACCTGTTAGTACAGAATTATAGCTATTTTTTTGTGTGCATTTGGCTTTTAAATCACATAGGTAATAAAAAGAGGAGTTAGAAACCAAAAATAAAATAATATTGACTTTTGCATTTACCTATGTAGTTACCTTTACTGGAGTTCTTTATTTCTTTATATGGCTTTGAGTTAATATTTAGTGTGCCTTGATTTTAGTCTGAAAGAGTCCCTTTAGTACTCTTATAGGGCAGGTCTACTATTAACAAACTCCTTTAGCTTTAGTTTACCTGGTAATGTCTTCATTTCGCCTTCATTTCTGAAAGACAGTTTTGCTGGATTAGATAGAATTCTTGGTTGACAATTTTTTCCCCCCGCAGCCCTTTCAAAAGTCATCCCAATGACTCCTGGCCTCCATGGCTTTTAATGAGAAATTAATTGCTAATCTTTATAAGGATCCCTTGTATGACAAGTTACTTCTCTCCGTCTGCTTTCAATATTCTGTGCTTTTGGCTTTCAAGTTTGATTATAATGTGTCTCAGTGTGGATCTCATCCTATATGTGACATTTATCATAATTAGAGTTTGTTGAACTGCTTGGATGTGGAGATTCACATCTTTTATCAAACTGGGGAAGTTTTCAGCCATTTGTTTTTTCAAATATTCTTTCTGCTCCTTCTTCTCTCTCTTTTCTTTCTGGAACTCCCATTATTATGTATATGCTGGCATGCTTGATGGTGTCCCACAGGCCTCTGAAGCTGTACATTGATCTGTATTATTACTGTTTGTTTTTTATTTGTTCCACATGCTCTTTGTTCCTGCCTTATTTTAAATTAATTGCACATTTTTAAGAATTCTATTCCATATCTATATTATTGTATTTCTTGTTTTATTTTTTAGTGGTTGCTCTAATGTTTCCAATAAGCATCTTTAAGTTATAACAGTCTACATCCAAGTTATATTGCACTACTTCACATGTAAGGCAATATCCTTACAATGGAATAATTCTATTTCTTTCCTATTGTCTTTTGTGCTATTTTTGTTATACATATTTACTTTTACATATGATACATACTCCAAATACATGGTTATTATTTTTTCTCTGAGTTCAATTGGCTTTTAGAGAAACTAATAAAAGAGAAAACATCTTTTCAATGATGATTTTTGATATTATTCATTCCTTTGTTTAGATCTAAGTTTTCACCAGATGTTATTTTCCTTTAGCTTTAATGTTTCTTATAGTGCAGATCTTCTAGATATGAATTATTTCAGCTTTTGTTTGTCTAAAGAACTCTTTACTTCACCTTCATTTTGCTGCACATTTTTGCTGGAAATAGAAGACATGTTGAAAGTTTACTCTTTTATCAGTTTAAAGTTTAAAGGTGGCATTTCATTTTGTTATCTTCTGGTCAGGATATCTGCTTCCATTCTTTATTCATCCATATGTTATTTTTCCTTTATTCTCTGATAACTTTTATTTATTTATTTATTTTTTCTCTGATAACTTTTAATATTTTCTCTTATTCACTTAGTTTTGGCTATTTATTATGATGTGACTTGGAGTAGTTTTCTTTATGTTAATTTTGTTCAGTATTCATTGAGCCTCTTGAGTATGTAAGCCCAGTTTTCATCAAATTCTGGGCATAATTACTTCAAATATTTTTTCTATATCCTCCAACCCTTATCCTTTTGGGACTTCAATTACACATATGTTAAACCACCCAATATTGTCATAAAGATTAATGAAGATCTGTTCTTTTTTATTTTTATTTTTTGTCTTTCTTCTTTCTATACTTCAGTTTGAATAGTTTCAATTGCTGTATCTTCAAGTTTATCGGTCTTTTCTTCTGCAGTGTCTGTCTATTCTGCTCTTATTCCACCCAGTGAATTTTTTATTTAGAGTCTGTATTTTTCTTCTCTATTTGTTTATAATTTATTCATTTTCTCACCTCTTTAGGTTCCTGCTTTTCTTTCAATACTTTCACATATTTATAACAGCTATGCAAAATTCCTAATCTGTTAATTCTATAATTTCTAGGTGTATTTTAATTGATCCACTTTTCTTTTTCTGGTTATGGGTCGCATTTTCCTGATTCTGGTATATCTAGTAATTTTTGACAGGCTGTTGCACATTGTACTTTTTACACTGTGATGTGCTGTATTTTGTTATGTTCTTTAAAGACTGTTAGGTAGGCTTTGTTCAGTTAAGCATTTAAGTTACTTGCATATTATCAGGATCATTTTTGACAATTCTTTATAAGTTTTGTTTGGGGGAGTTTAGAGTAGGCTTTATTTTAAGCGTGGTTTACTTCTGCTATCAGTACATGACCTTTCTGGCATTTCTACTGAATTCTCAGGTGTTTAATAAGGACTCTCCACTCTGATGGTCAGAACACAAACTTCTCCCAGTCCTTTTTGAGTTCTGAGACTTTTTCACTTTATTGTTCTCTGGTAATTCTTTGCCTTGGTCCATGACATTTAACTTTAGCCATATGTGACTTGGTATTTAGAAACAGACTCAAGGGTATCCCTATGCATATTTCTGCAGGTCTTCCTGTACACAGACCCCTTTCTAGTACTCTGTCCCTCAATTCCCTTGAATTCTGATTCTGTCTCAATTCAGAAAGACTGCTATGTTCTGCTTGGGATCCCACTCTCCATATCACAGTAAACAAAATGTCTCCAGACAGAAATCCAGGATGATTATTGATTGGGCTGTTCTCATTTGCTTCCTTTTTTTTTTTTTTTTTTTGGGGTATCATTTGATTTTTTTTTTTTCTTTAATTAGTTTCAGGTGCACAAGACAAAGCAAAACTTAGACATTTATCATTTATATCCCTCACACTGTGTGAACCCCCCTCCCCCCATCCACTATCCCTCTGTACGTTCCCAATGCTTCCTTTTTTTTTTTTTTTTTACATATTATTCTTGCATTGTCTGATATCTAGTAACTGAAAACTTTCATTTCATATATTTTGTTTAGATTATGATAGAATAAATCTGGTCTCAGTTACTTCATCATATTCTGAATTGAAAGTCAACATTTAGGCTCTTAGATACTATTTTCTAGGATCAAATAATATTTTCAAGGAGAAAATATGGCATTGTGGTTAAACATATGCACTTGGAAATGTAACCGTTAGAGTCTTGGTTCTAATACTCACTAGCAGGGTCCTTAACATCCATATTTCTACCAACAGTCTGTTCAAGGCAATCTAGACTTTTTCTATCATGCTTCTCAAAATTCTTCTGGCCTCTTGCCATTGCCCAATTCCAAAGCCACTTCCACATTTTTAGATATTTGTTACAGCAGCACCCTACTTCTGGCACCAAAATTTGTGTTAATTCCCATTGTAATAAATTATAGCAAATGGTGTAACAAATCACAACAAATTTAGTGGATCATAACAACACAAATTTATAATCTTATAGTTTTGGAGGTCAGAAGTCTAAGATGGTTTTCACTGGGCTAAAGCTGTCATCAGGATTGCATGCATTCTGGAGGCTCTAGTGGACAATCCATTTCTTTGCCTTTTCTACGTTATAGAGGCTGCCAATGTGTATTGGTTCATGTTTCCCTTCCTTGTTCAAAGCCGGCAATGGTAGATTGAGTCCTCATATCACATCACTCCAACCTTCCTTCTGTCATCACATCTTCTTCTCTTATCCTGACTATTTTGCCTCCATCTTTCACGTATAAGGAGTCTTGTAATTACATTGGGATTACTTTGGGTCCATCCAGATAATCCAGAATAATCACCCTATCTCATGAGCCTTAACTTAATCACATCTATAAAGTCTCTTTTGCAATGTAGGGCAACAAATTCACAGGTTCTATGGATTAGGATATGGACATCTTTGGGGGGGGCGTTACTCAGCCTACCACACCATTGTATAAAACATTGTTGTATATCCCCCTACTTCCTTCCCTTCCATTAAATCACTCATTAAGTTATTACATGCAAAGATTATTTTTAACACAAAGGTTACACATGGACTAAAACAAATGCTATTTTTCTTTAAAAATAATTTAACTCTCTGAATCTCTGTTTTCTTATAAGGGAAAATAAGTAGGAAGTCTCTTAGATTCTTCTGTCTCTACAATTTAATAAATTTAATGTACCCTGCAGTGTAATTAAAGCAGGATATGAAATGTGTTCATTGTAAAGTAGATTCAAGGCTCATAATCCAGAGCCTTCTGTAGGTTTCCAAAGAAGTTCAGGTCTTTGGATAAAAGAGACCTACATTCTGCTTTTGCTACCAGAAGAGAACAGTACAAATCTGATTACACATGAAGTAACATAACCTAAACAGAACAAAACAGGTAATTGGGGAAAGGCCTAGGAGTCAGAGCAAAGATGAGAAGAGAGACAAAGGGCTGGCACAGGCTCAGTGCTCAGGAGGGATACCTCCTAGCAGTTTTCCAAAGGGATCCAACCAAGGGGGAGTAAAAACCTCATCATCAAACACTTGCAAAGCCCTTCCCTGAGGTTATGCAATGGAAAAACAGACAGACAATGACTCAGAGCCTTAGCTGTGTGTGGGAGCCACTGAAACAAACTGTCAAAGGGGAAAGGTGGATTGCAACAGCTTCTACCAATGGCAGTATGGCAGTATACAAATTAGGTGTAGGGTGGAGGCAGAAGTCTTAGTCAAAATATTGTCAATGATAAAGGAGGTGCTTGCAGGTTACTAATCAGCATGTGGGGCTGCCTGCCTGAAAGGGGGTCAGGGAAGATGACTTTGTCAGCTGTATAGGTGCCACACTGAGAAACAGTTTGTTGTGGCAAGAGAGCCAGAAAATTCTTCATTCTAGACTTGACCCATCACCTGAGAATTTTCACCATGTCTCTGGCTTAAAGCTGATAGTGGGTAATAGGTTGCATGTTGAAAGAAGCGGGGATGGGGAGGCCGGATGGCTCAGTTGGTTACAGCGCAAGCTCTGAACAACAGAGATGCCGGTTCAATTTCCACATGAGCCAGTGAGCTGTACCATCCACAACTAGACTGAAGACAATGAGCTGCAGCTGAGCTTCTGGAGGGGCAGCTGGATGGCTTAGTTGGTTAGAGCGCAAGCTCTCAACAACAAGGTTGCCGGTTCAATTCCCACATGGGATGGTGGGCTGCACCCCCTGCAACTAAAGATTGAAAATGACTGGATTTGGAGCTGAAGCTGAGCTGCCTCCTCCACAACTTGATTGAAGGACAACTACTTGGAGCTTATGGGCCCTGGAGAAACATACTGTCCCCCAATAAAATTTATTAAAAAAAAAAAAAGAAAGAAAAGAAAAAGAAAGAAGCTGGGAGCATGTCAGCCACATTTCATACTGAGTTTAATGAAGAGGTCAAACTCATTTTTCTAGAGTTCTGTCAGAAACCATGAGGGAACACAGAAAGCAGAACAAAGCAATGGATCATTAGAGATGGGACCAATTGTTTGGCTGGAATAATTTGAACAGCATAGCTGAGGACAAATTTCTATGTGGAAGGATAGAAAAGCCTCCCACTCTCATAATAGAGAAGAGGTTATAAACAAAGATTTGTCATGTTTATTTCTACTGTAAGATTACAGAAAATTTACTTTCTAGATTTTTGGTAGGCATGCCACATACTATGTAAAATTCCTGGAACATGTGACTGAAATAATTTTCTTTCAGGTGGTTTTTATCTCTAACATGTGGGCACTGGATCAGTAGGTTCTCTGGGCTATCAGTTCACTGAGGAACAAGTGAAAAAAATAATAAATCATTTAGTTGTAAGCCTAAATTGCTCTAACAGTGTGATCAAAATGGTATATCTGGTATGTCTGGGTGGAGATGTGTAAAATGTCCTTTTATATGAGAAAGAGGTAAACAATACCAGTGGTATAAATTAAACTCCACCAAAGAATGGGCCTCCTGATGGCTTGCTCATTGGCAGAATAACAGATTTCTTTTGGTTGGTCCTATTTTGTGGATGGTTCCTCCCCCAATTTGTGAATATAATTGTAAGACAGAACCTATTTTCTTTTCTAGAATTTGAAAATCCCACGCAGAGGAGCTAGTGATGCAAAGGAGAGGAGGTCATAGAAAAATGTTTCTGGTTTTCTAGTTGCATTAACAGTAATAGCAAAATCAAGCTTCTGGCTTGGCGTTGGCAACGGTTTGTAGTAGCAGTTGCAACAAGACTGAATCTACAGGGTAGCAGTGGTAGCAGTGCTAGAGGTGATAGTGGTGGCCCCAAGATTGAGTTCCTGGGGGCAGATGTGCAAGTCATAGTGTTTAGTTTAGTGTTCTTGGGCAACCTCAGAGACTGCTTCACTAGATAAGTTTGGCAGTGTGATTTTGGGCTTCATTCCTCTCTGTAGCTCCAGGCTTGGCTTTCCAACCCTCCTATGTATTTTGTAAGCTGCCTAATACCCTTTTAATCAGTTCTGTTTACTTGAGTTCTGCTAGGCTTTGGTTTGCTGCTTGCAACTCAGAACCTGATGGATACTTCTGGGGACATTACTAAAATACAAGTTGCATGGTCTAGACATAATCAGTCAGAATATCTGGCATTGGGTTTCAAGAATCTAATTTTTTAACCACTCTGAAACAATCAAGACTTTTTTTTTCTGTAACAAGTGACAGAAAACTGAATTCAAACCAGTTTAAGCAATAAAAGAATGTATTCACTCATATAATTTAAAACTCTAGTTTTAAATTCAGGGAGCACTGAATTCAGAGCTCAAGTAATGCCCTCAGAATTGGTTTTCTCTATTTACTGGTTCTGTCTGCTGCGGTGTTTTCTTCAGTCTATAATTTCATGTGGTAGCAAAACGGTGGCAGTGACTCCAGATCTTATATCCTCTCAGCTTGTGTTCTAATAGATGGAGCACTTGTCTTTATCCTAGAAGTCATGGCTCTGACGGAGATCCATGTCTGAAACTGTCACTGTGGCCAAAGGGGTGCAAAGCTCCAAGCAGTTGGCCTGAGTCTTCTGCCTCCTCTGGAGCCCAGATTCTCTCAGGAGTAGATTTTCTCTTTTCACTTGGCTGATACTGTCAACCTTTTGTTAACCATCTGTCCTAAGGACTATTTGACCTCATTCTTGTAGGTGAGTTGTATACTCATTCACTTACTTATTCATGAATAGATTGAACACTTACTAGGCATTTTGCTAGGCAAAGGGGACTTAAAGTTGAACATGATATGGTCTCTCTTTTAAAAGAACATAGATTCCAGTGGGGGAAGACACATAAGTAGAGCAGTATTTAAATACATTTGATTTATTAGTGAATATCTATTGTTCTTGGCCATATTTTAGTGCTGGGGATCCAGCAGTGAATAAAATAAAGCACTTGTCCTGATAGAGCTTACATTATAATGGAATAAGACAGATGATAAACCAATAAAGAAACAATATAGGAGACAGTGATAAGTGCAATTGAAAATAATCAGACAGACATCTCTGTGAGGGTGGCAGAGATGTGAAGGAGGTAAGGCAGTGAGCATGTAAATATCCCCGGGGAAGAACATACTAGGCAGAGGAAGCCTCCTGTATAAAGGGCCTGAAGCAGGACCATGGTTGGCCACCAATGTAGTTGGAGAAGAGCATTGGGGAGAGTTGTTGGAGATGAGTTAGGAAGGAAGTATCGGGGGTTAGATTATGTAAACCAATGGTTCTGTAAACCATTGTAATGCTCCTTATATGGGAATAATGAGGATTCTGAGCAGAGAAGAGGCATGATACAACTTATTTACAAAGCATCACTCTAGCTGCTGTGTAAAGGGAGACAAGGACAGAATCTGGGAGCTCAGTTGTGGGCGCTGTTACAGTAATCCAGATGAGAGAGAATGGGGCTGAATATGGTGATGAGTAAAAAGTGGCTGGATTGTAGATATATTTTGAAGGTAGATCTTACAAGATTTGCTGGTGGATTGAATGTGAGGTGGGAGAGAAAGAGGGAAGTCAAGGATGACTCCAAGCTTTTGGCTTGAGAAACTGGAAGAATGAAATAGCCATTTACTGAAAAAGGAACATTGCTGAAGAATTTGGTAAGATGCCAATCAGACATTCAAGTGCACGTATTAAGTTGGCAGTTGGGTGTTCTGGTTTAGAGTTCAGGGTAGAGGTTTGGGCTAGGATACTTATTTGGGCACTGTTTATGGGTGATATTTAAAGCTACGAAATTGATGACATCATCTAGAAAGTGAATAGATAAAGCATAGAAAAGAGCACTCCAGGTTTTAGAGATCAGGTTGATCAGGAGAAGCAGCAAAGGGGATGGAGTAGTGTCTGCAGTGAGCTAAGAGGAGAATCAAGAAAAGACGCTGCCTAGAAACCAAGGGAAGAAAGTCTTTCAAGAAGGAAGGTGTGAGTAATTGTATCAAATGATGCAACGGCGATAGGTTAGTCAGATGAAGACTAAGGACTGACTATTTTTTATGGCCATGTTGAAGACATTTGTGACTTTGTCAAGAGTAATTTTGCTAGAATAGTCAAGATGAAAAGATCGATTTAAATGCATTCCAGAGACAAAAGGAGGAGAGGAAGGGATGACAGTGAGTATTGACAATTTTTGATGGGGTTTTGCTACAAAGGAGAGCAGGGAAACGGGGAGGTATCTGGAAAAGGTGTGAGGTCACATGAAATCAATGTGATAAGTGAGTATAAGTATAGTCTATTCAGGGTACTTTGTGAGTGCATAGAAGTTTGCCTGCAGTAGATGTTAGGATGGAGTTTTAAAGGAAGGTCCAGGTGCTGGTAGTAAGAGCACATGAGAAGAAGGTTTTTCACATGAAGGCTGTGTTTGAAGTTACATAAGTGTGGCACAACGTGAAGTATGGCAAACTGCAAGCAATTTGGAATGACTGAAAGAAAAGGCCATAACGCAAATTGGTAGGTTATTAAACTAAAGGATAGTCAACATCACACCTTAAAGTGAATTTTACTTTTTGAGCTGAAGAGACCTTTTGAAATATTTTAAGTAGGGGAGTGAGGTGATGAGATTTGCATTTTCCAAAGAGAAGTCTGGAAGCAGTGTGGAAGGTGGATTGAAGTGGGCATAGACTGACATCAAAGTGACAGGAGATTGTTGCAGGAACGCAAGTTCAAATTGGTGAAGGACTGAATTTAGGGAAATGGCAGTGAAATTAGAGGGAACAGATATGCAGGATGTGAGGAAAGTAGGATCACAAGAATTTCTGACTGTTCGGAGGTCAAGGAGTGGAGTGTATGAGGAAGAAATGTAGCAGGACGTTCACTCCTCCTTTAGGTATTAGATAGATGGTGGGTCGTTAGCAGAGCTAAGAATTATTGGAGTAGTTTTAAAATTCTATTTTAGTTTTGGGTATGTTGAGTTTAAGAGACATGTGGAGATTTTAAATTGAGAAATCTGGTAGACATTATGAGTCTGGAATTCCAAAAAAGAGGCTTGGCCTAGAGATACAGATTTTTCATTTTTTTTATTAAAGTTTATTGGGGTGACAATGGTTAGTAAATTACATAGGTTTCAAGTGTACAATTCTGTATTACATCATTTATATATCACATTGTGTGTTCACCACCCAGAGTCAGTTCTCCTTCCATCACCATATATTTGACCCCCTTTACTCTCCTCTACTATCCCCTCTCCCCCCTTACCCTCTGGTAACCGCTGAACTATTGTCTGTATCTATGAGTTTTTGTTTCTTTGTTTGTTTGTCTTGTTCCTTTGTTGCTTTCAGTTTTATATCCCACATATCAGTGAAATCATATATGGTTCTTAACGTTTTCTGTGTGACTTACTTTGCTTAGCATAGTCATCTCAAGATCCATTTGAGAATCATGAGACATGAATGTTGGCTAAGTCATAGATTTGGATGAAGTCACTCAGAGAGAAGGTGTAGAGCAAAAGTTGTTAACGTGAAGTTCAGCTGAATGTAGCTGGAGGACAACATTCAACTGTGTTGATTGGTCTCACTTTAAATCTATGAGCACATATTTTAAGCAATCTTTCCATTGCAGGGCAGCAATCTTATTTCTCAAATCTTGAACAACACTTCTCTCCTCATACTCAGCTGACGACTTTTCATCTAATTAACTGAGAAGCCAGGAGCAGTTATAAGAGAACTACTTCACAGGCTCACCGTCAAATCTACCAGTTACTCTGCATCTGTATATATACTCAGCTTTTTTCTCCGTCTTGCAGCAGGTGAACTGTTCTGACTCCTATCTAACCCCAATTAGATCCAGATCTTGTCCCCTCTCATCTGCTAAAGAACTCTACTTCTGCATTCATCCTCTTTTTCTTTTGCACCATCAGTTTTACTTTGTACTCATCATCCCATCTCCATGATGTAATATGTTCCATTTCAAAAAGGTTTCTCATGACCACACATTCCCATCCCACAACCCCTCTCCCATTTCTCTGCTCTTCTTTATAGCAAGTCTCTTAAAAGAGTTGCTCTCTCATCTCTCATTATTTCTGGAACACACTCCAGCCAGGCTCTTGTACTCTGATCCCACTAAAACCAATCTTATTATGATTGGCAAGAGTCTCTTTCTTGCCAATTTCAATAAACAATTCTTAATCTTCACCTTACTCTTCCTCTCAGCAGTATGTGACACAGTTGATTCCTTCTTCTTTCTTGAAACACTATTTTTGTAGTTGTTGGCTTCCCGAATTTCACATTTTCTTTGTTTTCTTCTTATCTCACCAGTTACTTCCTTCTCAATCTCCTCCACTGGGTCTTTCTATTTTTACTGAAATTGAAAGGGTGAAATACCCCAGGGATGAGTCCTCAGCTTCCTCTTCTCTATTTGCTCTCCTCCCTAGGTGATCTCATCCAGAGTCATAGCTTTAAATAACATCTGGTCAAATATATGTCTCAGAGAGTTCTTTCTTCTCCATGACTCCTACTCTGCTTTGTTTTTCTTTGTGGCAGTTGTCACTATTTGAAATCATATATATATATATATATATATATATATATATATATATATATATATATATATATATTATATATATATTTACACTTATTTGTTTATTATCTGTCTTCCCCATGAGAACAGGGATCTTGTCTGTTTTGTTCTGTGTTATATCCTCAGCAACTAGAACAGTGCCTGGCCCATAATAGGGTCTTAAAAATATTTAACAAATGTATGTTCTGAAGAGACATTCATAGCTTTTTTTTCTTTCTTTCTTATTCTTAGCTCCCCAAAGGGAGGAATCATTAGTTTCTAGAGTGAAAAGATATAAGAGCCAAGAAAAGACACCTGGGGGATATAGATATTTAAGAGGCAAGGAAGAAAAAGGCTCCTGAGAAGGTGGGCAAGAATTAATACAGAGAAAGAAAGGGAGAATCTAGGAGGCTAACATAAGCAAAATTTCAAGCTAAAGAGTTAAGAGAAGAGTAGAAAAGTATTTAGGTTGGATATGGAAAGGACAGGTGTGATTTTTTAGGTAAGTGAGAAACTTTTGTTATTTTGGAGCTGTGGAAAGAGGAAAAAAGACAAGTGTGAAATCCCAATCTAGCTGATGGGACTTTGCTTGGAGGGAGAGGTGGTGCTGGATGTAAGAGATGGTGCTTGTGAGGAGAAGTGAGGTGCTGCTATAACAAATACCTAAACATGTGGAAGTGGCTTTGGAACTGGGTAATGGGTAGAGACTGAAAGAATTTTGAGGTGTGTGTGAGAAATATGGACATTAACGGAAATTCTGGTGAGAGCTCAGAAAGAAAGGAGAGCTGGAGAGAAAGCTTCCATCTTCTTAGAGAATATATATATAATCAGGAACATAATTGGTGAAACTGAGGGCATTAAAGGACATTCCTGTGAGGTATCGGATGGAAATGAGTAACATGTTACTGGAAACCAGAAGAAAGGTAATCCTTATTATAAATTGGCAAAGAACTTGGCTGAATTGTGTTCATGTTTCGTGTTTTGGAAGGTAGAACTTGCAAGCAGAGAAACTGGATATTTAGCTGAGGAGATTTCTAAGCAAAGTGTTGAAAGAGGGTCTTGGTTTCTCCTAATTGCTTACAGTAAAACATGAGAAGAGAGAGATGAATTGAAAAAGGAATTGTTAAACAAATCCAAAATCAGAACTTGAAGATTTAGGAAATTTCAGCCTATCCATTTCACAAAAACTGAGACATAAATTTATGTTGTGTAAGTCACCCAGTCTATGATATTTTGTTATAACATTCCAAGCAGATGAAGACACACTTTGGTGGCCAGTGACACCCGGAAAGGAGTACTGTGCGTGTCGTGTGCTGGCTGTTTTCCCCCTATGGATTCAGTTCCAGGTTTTGCTTTGAATCAGAATGGTCTGCAAACTGGTTCTTCCAAAGGTTGAGTCTCTCACTTGGCCCTTGCTAGATAATTAATTGTCAAGGTAGTTCATTTTCTTATTTCCAGAGGGCAGGAAGGTCTTTTGGGACAAAGGGGAGAAAGCCTGACTGAAAGCCTGTTTGGCCTAGAAATGAAGGCTGTCTCTGCCTGACCCAGGAAGAAGAGCTTGCATTCCTGCCTCAAAGGGAGGTTTTTAAGCATAGAAATGTGGAAATGGACAGGTAATTCAAGGGCCTCAGGGTAAGGCAGAGGTGCCAAGGCTATCCAGAGGTGGGAGTTTATGAGAGGAGAAAGACATCCTGAGGACAAGTTTATACAAGAATGCTCAGGGAGGGACATAAAAGGAGGTGAGGCAAGAAACCTCAAGATTAACTTGGCATCATGTAAATCTTTTTGAGGAAAATCTCCAACTAGGGGCTGTCAGACAGCCTTCCTGTGTTAGTCTCAGGTGCTTGCACTTGCCCCGAACCTGCTTCCTTGCTCGATGTGCAACTCGAACCAGTCTTTAGATACTCAACCTTGGCAGCATTTGAAGTAAATTATTTCTTGCTTAGTACTTCCCCCGTGCAGGGAGGAGGACTCTCCCAAGCAGGTGCTGGCATGGCTAATGCAGAGCTGCGGCCCTTTCGGGTAATATTTTGAGAAGAAAAGCAGAGTGATTGCCTTCCTTCAGACATCTTGCCTCCCACCCCACCATGAACAATTCTGGAGGTTCTGTTGAATAAGCAGATTAAATGTTCAATGCTCTATTTTACTTGTCTATTGAGCTATATAAAGCTACTAAAGAAAGTGATACCTTTGAGAGAAAGTTATAGATTAGTAAATCTACTAGGCTAATGTTCTTTAATTCTTTCTTTTTTTAAAAATTTATTTTTTAAATTTATTGGGGTGACAATTGTTAGTAAAACTACATAGATTTCAGGTGTACAATTCTGTATTACATCATCTATAAATCCCATTGTGTGTTCACCACCCAGAGTCAGTTCTCCTTCCATCACCATATATTTGATCCCCCTTACCCTCATCTCCCACCCCCCACCCCCCTTACCCTCTGGTAACCACTAAACTATTGTCTGTGTCTATGAGTTTCTGTTTCTCATTTGTTTGTCTTGTTCTTTTGTTGTTTTTGGTTTATATACCACATATCAGTGAAATCACATGGTTCTCTGCTTTTTCTGTCTGACTTATTTCGCTCAGCATTACACTCTCAAGATCCATCTATGTTGTCACAAATGTTCCTATATCATCTTTTCTTATCGCCGAATAGTATTCCATTGTGTATATGTACCACAACTTCTTTATCCATTCATCTATCGAAGGACATTTTGGTTGTTTCCATGTTCTTTAATTCTTGTGAAACTTTCCACTACAGAAGCTAAGGATCCTACCAAGTTTGTTTAAAAAGCTTTACTAGAGTCATACTTCTAAAACCTGCAAGAGGTTATGCTTTTGCTAAGAGTATTACTTAACCTTTATGAGGCACCCGCAAAATTCTTAACATAGATAAGTATGTCCCACTGGCTAGGCTCCAAAGATGAAGCTAGAAATTTTAACAATATTACTATAAATGTAGTTTTTACCAACGTGCCACTATTGTTTTCATGTTGCTTGTTACTATTTGGAGGTATTAACTATTAATGCACCTCAGTGTGATAAACAACAGCTGTAGTTTGTTAATGCTTTTACTGACAACAATTACCTAGAGAGTGTCTTCTAAGGAGAAGGACAATTAAACCTAGTTTAAGAAATAATGCCTAGCAAAGCAAATTACATGTGGGAATGTTTGGACACTCTTACAGTGTCAAGAAGAACGGTGTGCTTGTAGAATTTCTTCTTGCCACCTAATTGACAGGTTCTAATTGGACTAGAAAGATTCACTGTCAGATACCATCCAGGATAATGGACACAACATGAATTCCAGAAAACTGATAAGATTATGTTATATGTACAAGCAATCTACTGCTTATAAACATGATTTCTGCAGAAAATAAATCAGTCAACAAAACAAAAGGCTATCCTTACCAAGTAGTCTGGTTCTCTTAACTCATGGTTCTCCAAATGTGGTCTCTGGACCAACAGCATCAGCTTTACCTAGAAATGTGCTAGAAATGCAGATTCTCAGGCCTACCCAGACCTACTGAACAGAAACTCTAGGGCTGGGGCCCAGCAGTCTGCATTCTAACCAGTCCCCCACGTGATTCTGATGTATGCTCAAGTTTGGAAACCACTGTCTTGAGCCTAAATCAGTACTGGAGCCAACAGCACTTTTTCAGTTCTATAATTACCTAGGGGTGTTTATGTTGGGAGAGCTTGAGATATCAAATGTGACTGGTCAGATTTTCTATACACAAATGTTTTGTCTGGATAGATAGGCAACTGATAATAATTTTTTCATTAATTAACTCATTCAACAAATATTTTCGGAATGCTGACGGTCTAGGCACTAGATAAGCAATTGTGAACAAGACAGAAAAGAGTTTTGTTTCACAGGGCATCATTCTGGGCTAAATGTCACACACACACACACACACACACACACACACACACACACACCCTGTTACAGGAAATGAATTCTTTCTACACTTGACCTGATGATACAACAATGTTGCAGTCACATTAAACTCACACAGCCAGGTGGAAAGTGAACAGCTCAATCAATCAGTTGTTTCATTCAACAATCCCAAGTGACTGGGTTTTACTCTACTAAATTGTTCAAACCAATTAGTAGTGTTGGAATTATGTCGACTTAGTATGAATCTTCAAGTATATGGAAGATTATATCTGAAGAGTTCAGGTGGAAAAAACATTGATGGATGAAAAGGAACATTTGGAACATAAATGATCCAGCTTTGTTATTGCCTGATTTTCCTAGTTTTTTTTTCTTCTCAGCATTCCAGTTTCTTTTGTAATATTATACACAGCCTACCTGGATGAAATGAGGTCAACATGTTAACGAGAGATGATATAAAGAAAATTTAAGGCCAATACTTAGCTTCATAAAATTTGTTTGGTCGCTAGGAAATAAATGACAATTCTAGTTTTCATTCAAGTTTATGGTTTTGTTACAGGCAAAATATGAAGTAAAGCATATCTTAATTCTCTCTACATTTCTTGCATTGATTAATATGCATATAGTAGGAGAATAACAACCTTTAATAAAGAAGCCACATTATCTGGATTTGTTTATTCACATAACAGAACTAAATTGTTCTATTTGCCACTGTGAATATTTTTAACAGTAATTATTAAACACCAGTTGGCGTATGAGGTGTTCGTGAATATTTTGTATGTTAGTCGGTCATTCTTTGTGGTCCCAAAGATTCCTCTTTTCTCAGACAGTAATAAAAAACAAAGGATCATCTTTTAGAGGAAACTGTCAGGCTCACTCTCTTGCCATGCACGGGGAAACCAGAAACACTTGTCGTAGAGTTTAGACCAACCCAGTCCACTTTTTTCTGGGGCAGAAAAAAACAAGTATGATTTCTAATTAAGGTTTTCAAACTCAACCTGGACAGTGCATGTTTTGTCTAAAAGTGGTTCAACTTTAATTGTTTTAGTCACATCTTGTGCATGGAGATATGTACTTGACTCATTTCTCAAAAGTAGCAGATTAAAGGCCACAGAAGGAGGTTAAAGGTCAGTGGTCTGGCCCAGACTTCGATCTTTGGTATCAGGATACTGCTCTCTCCAGGTTTGATATTTTGTGAACATATGTCAAACCATTAGAATGTATCAGGATACTGCTCTCTCCAGGTTTGATATTTTGTGAACATATGTTAAACCATTAGAATGTATCAGGATACTGCTCTTTCCAGGCTTGATATTTTGTGAACATATGTCAAACCATTAGAATGTATTATGTTGACCCATATGAAATTGTCACTTTTCTAAGTAAAAATGGTCAGATATTGGTTATCCCATATGATTAAACCTAATATTTTTCTATCAAGAACAAACAAAAATAAGGTACATATTCTTTTATCCCTTCCTTCATTCTCTAAAGAAGAAGTGTTTTTAGTTTATATGACTGTTTATTTTTCTTTCTGTAAAGCTAAATTCTCACACTGTGGTCTTGATTCAGTCATTCAAAATATGTTTAGTCATTCAAAAAGTATTTTTTTAGAAGTTGGGAACACAACTGTAAACAAGATATATCACATACTTGCGCACATGTTTCTTACAGTCCAGATTTAGAGAAGTAAACACGCAATTCTGTTATAGTAAAATGTGTTAAGGGAAGTTCAGTGTTCTGTTAGAGGTACTTGTATGTGTGTGGGGAGCGGGGGTGGGGGAGGACATCTAATTTGAAACTGGGATTCAGAAAGTCTTCCCGGAAGAAGGGGCTTGAGAGCGGAAGGATAATTAGGACATAACTAGGCTAAGGGGAAGAACAAGCGTGATCGAGGGAGATGAATAACATGTGCAAAGCGGAAAGGAAACCTGACTATGTTCGGTGAACTGTAAAGAGTTCAGATTGACTGGAATACATAATATGAGGAGCACATATGAGTTTAGAGAAGTACGGAGAGAACATAATCATGAAGGTTAAAATATTTGGAGGTTTCCTTATAGGCAATGACCAGTTATTGCAAAGTTTTAAAGGGAACAAGGTGTAGTGTGATCAGATTTGAAATTTTAGTAAAACTACTTTGGAGAATATTATAATAGCAGTGGAAATAGAAAAATAGTAACTTGAAAAAGGCAATGGCAGTGGTACAAGAGAGTAGCTTAGAGAACTTTATAAAGAGTTAAAATCAGTAGGCCTGGTGATGAGCTGTGAGAGAAGGAATACACACAATTAAAGAGGGTTCCCAAGTATCCAGCTTTGAACAACGGGTTGGTGGTCTTTAGAGAAGCCAAGAACTCAAGAGGAGGAGACGGTTTGGAATGGAAGATTATGAGCTCACTTTTGGACCCGACGAGTTTGAGTTGGTTGTGGAAAATCCAAGCTGAGATGTTCAATAATGATTAGATAGACAGGAAAAACATTTGGCAATGGAGGTATAAATTTAGAAGCTAACAGCTGATAGATGCAATAGAAGGCATGGAGTAGATAGATTCATACACCGAGAGTATGTGGAGTGAGAAAAGGTCTGGGCATGATACTTTTGGAACAGAAAATTTAAGCGACAGGCAGAGAAAGTGAACACTCCAAAAGACAGAGAGCTAAAAGGACAATCAGAAGAGGGTATCTTAATGGAAGACAATGGAAGAAGGTTGAGAGGATGGTGTCACCAGCCACCACAAATGCTGCCAAGAGTGCAAGACAGATTGAAGTTCATTGTATTCAGCAATAAGGACGCCATTGGTGACCCTCTGTGAGCAGTTTTTGTTAGAATGGTAGGGTCAGAAACAAACTGAAGTGGTTAAGGAGTCAGAGCTTAGCAAATGGAGATTCTAGACAGATCTTTAAGAAATTTGGCTTTGAAGGAGAAAAAGGAAGGTGACACTACAGGAGGTTATTTATTTATTTTTAAAGGATGGCCTAGTCTTGTTGGGAAGGAGTTAGTAGAGAGACAACAGTTTGAAGATTTGTGAGTGACAGGAGACATTGAAAGGCTAAGGTTCCTAAGAAGCCTGGACGAAGTGAGATCCAGAATATAGAGGAAAAGTTAGCCTTAGACAGGAGGAGCTGGAGGTAAGAATTCTGAAGTTTTGAATTATTTCTTCCGAACCTTAGAAAGATAGGAACAATCCTTTAGGAAACAATATATCTTATACTGAAAAAAACATTTAGTTGAAGTTCAGCAATTATTTTAGTGTGCTTCAGTTTCTTTTTCTTCTTTTAAAATCAATGATAGATTTAATGCTTTTATGAAAATGTAGCACGTACAGTGTGATTCTATCTTAATAAATTTTAATCGATATGCTTATATAGCTGTCATTTATCTAATTTATATGTCTATGTGTATTTATGCATGTAGAGCTATCTAGGATAATGCTCAGATATTTGGAATGAGGATCATTTAATGAAAAAAATGATTACTTTGAATGGCAGATTTGGGGGTAATTATTATTCTTTCTTCTTCATACTTTTTGTGTTATATACATTTTTAAAATAAACATTTTTAAAATTGACATATGCTCATTTAAAACAATTAAAAATTTACAGAAAAGCACAATAAAGAAAAAAATAATCTATAATTTTACCACCTAGAAATAATTATTATTTTGCTACATATCCATCCAGACTTTTTCCTGAATGTATTAATACATGCATGGTCACACACGTGTACACACATTATTTTTAAACAAACAAATTGAGGTCATATTTTTACACTTTTAAAAAATGCACTCAGTATATTGTGGACATCTTTTAATGCCAATAAATGAAGATCCACACGATTATTTTAAGTAAAATTTTATTGTATGTCTATTCCATAGCTCCCCAAAGTAGAATTTCTGGGTTTAAATCTATAACTTTTTGGGAGGAGGGCAGAAGCAAAGTGTGTGTGTGTGTGTGTGTGTGTGTGTGTGTTGTGTGTAACCAGGCATCAAGCAGTGTGCTGCAGACTTTTCCACTAAAGAGAAAGAGTGAGTGTGCATCTCCTGGGGTCTGAGAGTAAGTTTTCAAATGCCCAGCTGCAAGTGTGAGTTGTTTTTGATTTTCATATTTTTACCTTCAAATTTCATGCTTATTGTTGGATTCTATTTTTTAAAAAATATAAACATAATGTCTTATGTCTCTAGATCTGTGAGTGAATTTGACATTCGCAGAAAGTGTGTCAAGGATATCCTGTTGCTCAGGTAAACCCCATTACACTGCCCTATTTTTTCGTTTGTTTGAAAAGAACATAAAAGTGATAAATTAACGTAAGCTAATGTTAACCAAGGAACAACTGTCAACCAAGCATTGGTCTAGGTTAGCATGGGGAATTACAAAGAAGTTGAGAACATAGTCTTTGCCTTTGAATGGCCTCCAATTTATTTGTTTCTCTTTAACAAGTACATCAAAGGATTATGCTTAACCTGGTAACTGACTGCGCTAAGGTCTATGATGAATTTGCTTGGGAGGATGGAAAGTCCCTACTGGTATTTTTCGCACACTTCTAGGGCGTGCTAATGCATTTGTTTTGGACTCTGAGGCATCATTGTTAGCATCTGTAGCATTTTAGACTCTGGGAAGGGGATCATGTACCCTCCTGGCAAGAGGACAGTGTAATGAAGATAGGAGTTTTTAGGCTTTCACATTTGGGATAAGTATAGTACAGGAAACGTAAATGAACTGGATCTTAAATTAACCAGTATTTCCAATTCAGTAGACTTTTTGAGACACATGATATTAAAAACTTAAAGTTAAGGTGATGGAAGGAGAACTGACTCTGGGTTGTGAACACACAATGCAATATATTGATGATGTATTATAGAACTGTACACTTGAAACCTATGTAGTTTTACTAACCAATGTCACCCCAATAAGTTTAATAAAAATTTAAAAAAACAAACAAAAAGTTAAGAGGAGTGAGGAAAATGTCAATAATAAAGGCTCTTACCAGAGATATAAAAGTCACATTCAGAGTTCATTCTGTCCATTGCTATTTAACTTCTGGGTCTCCATCTCCTTTTCCTTACAGTGACCCTGATTCTTAAGATAATCCCAAGAACAATGTAGGTATGCGTTTGCTGAATAAATGTATGCTCTGAATAATGAATCAAAGGCATTAAATTGTATTTAGCCTGCATTTACTAAAAGAACTAAAACTTGCTCCTTAGTTTTAAGAGCTTTAACATCAAGGATTGATATAGAAAATGTTTGCTTGTGAACCTTAAGCAAAATAAGAGACCCCCCCCCTACCCCACCCCACCCCTGTCTTCTGAGCTATGTCTCCCTGTAGCTCGGTCCCAAGTTTTTGCCATTGCATTCCTTGGGTCTGGTTGCAGAGGGTCTCTGGCAAAGAGGGTGGCTTATCTCTCTCTTTATTTTTCTCTCCTTACCCCATGCTGGGATTCCTGACTTTTGCCTAGCTCCCTTGCTTTACGTGCTTCTTTGGAATCTCTCGACTTTTAACTTATGTTCTCCATGGACAATTTTGCTGTTTCTTCTGACACAGGCACACATTTATTTAATAAGAAGACACCTATCCCCTTTCTCTGACCTGACACCTTGTAAGATCATCAGCATGTTCCCATGAGACTAGATACCCTTATTTTGAAATATCTTTGCCCAAGTTACCATCCAGGACTGAGCTGAAGAACTGGTAGGACAAAGGGTAAGGATAGAGTTACACTGATGTGCAATAAATTGTGCTGCCTTTGACTTGTTTTATTTATTTAAGTGAACAGTATTGGATTAATCATAGTCCATGGTTCATAAAATACTATTGTCATTGTTTCATGAATGGCTCTTTCATTATTTAAATTGTGAATTTGTGCCTTTAAATATAGTATAATGGACAATGAATCCATTACCCACTCAAGAACTAATACATTACCAGTAAAGTATCTACCTGTGTACTTCTTTTCTGTTTCTTTATTTTTTAATTTCTCCTTTTACTGATGACTTAAATATAATCTAGTCTACAAAAAAAATAAATATGTTCCTCCAGGCACCAAACTTCAGGTGCGGCCATTCACAAAGACAGCTTCATGAGTTATAGAATGGAAACTGAAGACCTGGTGTGGAAATTCCACCAGGCAGAGGTGTTACTAAGAATTGGAACAATTATTGTTTTGACCTTCCTTTATAGGGACACATCAGTGTGGTATTGCAAGGATGCTACCTGACACTGCAGCAGCATCCATAAAGGACAAAGACAATAAAAGCTGAAGTGTGTGTTTAGTCATACAAATGAGCGAGTTATTTAAGGGTGAGAGGTACTTTTAACATTTACCAATTAGAACTATTTTTTCCTGTCCTACAATTAGGAGGAGGAGATATGATTCACTTGAATCTTCCTTTGTGCTTCCTCTTGACACTGGATTACATGCTGATTGCTAGTCTTTGAACAGTTAACTCAGACATTCTTTTTTTTGTTTAAGTTTCTGGCCATATTAGACAGATTGGTAAAGGAGCCCTTTAGTTTAGTGATTTCGTTGTTTGTTTATCTGGACTAGCAGAGGAATTTTTTTCCTCTGCAGCTGGCTGTAGTCTTATGTTCTTGCCTGAACATGCCTGGATGTGGAAGAAAAATTCTCTTATTCTACAAAGCACTTCTCCATATTGTCAGTCCTCCAGGACTGGTGCCTTTCTAGTTTAGAAGATTTCACTCAGGCTACAGCTTTTCTTGAAGATAAAAATTGCATGACAATTTCTGCAGAATTAGAACTGAATTCTCTCCTTGGCAAAGTAGCTAATTATAAATAATTTGGAAAGGAAAAAGACCCATGATCATTCTTAACCTAAAGAAGTATTTTCCCTTTGTGTTTTCAAGAAGTATAGTTATTAATAATTAATATTTACCCTTCTGATCTACATGTATAAAAACATCTATTTCAAGTGCGGTTTAGTTGGCATTTTACCTCCCTGGAAAACGTGTCCTAGCTCAGATCAGGCCGTTAGCACCACCTAGTGTATCACGCAGGCACAGAAACACAAACTCCAACTCCAGGAGAAAGCATCCAAAAAGTTCTTTAGACATTTGGAAAAGTTATAGGTAGGGCCATCTGGGACTAACTCCTTTTCTTTTTTTAATATTTTTAAAAATTTGTTGCAGTGACATTGGTTAGTAAAATGATATAGATTTTGCTTTTCACCTGGACAGTGGAGCTGCCTCCCAGCACACGCAGAGATGCAGGTCTTTGTGAAGACCCTGACGAAGTCGAGCCCAGTGACTCTGTTGAGAATGTCAAAGCTAAAACCCAACACAAGGGCATCCCATCTGACTAGCAGCGTCGGACTTTCGCCGGCAAACAGCTGGAGGACGGCTGCACTCTCTCAGACTAAAATATACAGAAAGAGTCCACTCTGTACTTGGTGCTTCGTCTGCGGGTGGCATCATCGAGCCCTCCCTCTGCAAACTCATCCAAAAATACAACTGTGACAAGATGATCTGCGAAAAGTGTTACGCTCGCCTGCATCCCCGTTCTGTCAACTGCCACAAGAAGTGTGGCCACATCAACAACCTACACACGAAAAGGAAGGTCAAATACGGCCCCTCCACCACCTCCTCGGCCCACAGGGCAGCTTCCTGCCCAAACTCCTTTCGTTGACTGGAGCAGTGAAAAAAAAAGGAAAAAAAAGAAAAGAAACAAATTATGTAGGTTTCAAGCGTGCGTGTCTATAATACATCATCTATATATTGCGTTGTGTGTTCTCCACCCAGAATCAGTTCTCCTTCCATCACCATGTATTTGATCCCTTTGCCCTCTTCTACCTCCCCCCTCCCCCCTTACCCTCTGGTAATCACTTAACTGTTGTCTGTGTCTATGAGTTTTTGTTTGTTTGTGTTGTTTGTGGCACTAACTCCTTTGTGACTCATACTTTCAGCTTCAATATTTTTTATAAAGTTGGAAATATGGAACATAAGACAATTTATTAAAGAAAAGAGTAAATGAGCACCAAGATTATGTGGGATAACATGTGCAGGGAGATGGCGAAGGGAATCAGCCTTTGTTGAATACCTACTGCATACTGTTACTGAATACCCCCTGTGTACCAGACTACGAGCTCTGCTTATGTTTTCTTGACAGAGGGAGTGGAGTTGAGGTTTCCTCTCACCAAATCTTCTTTGGGGCAAATGAATGATACGATAGGCTAGTGTTGTTATGTGACTCCAGGTCTTTGCCAGAACCTGCTACGTCATTGTTGGGAGACAATTCTGCATCGGTCTCTTGCACATCCAGTGAACAGAGGAACTGACAGTCTTTTGTTCCAGAATATGTTTTCCAGGCTGTTTTATGGTGAACAGGCTTGGAACATAGAGATGGTGTCTCCACCCAGAACAGAGGTTTGCTTTTGTCAAGTGTAATAAAGTCTGCCCCCAGAGCAAAGGTTGGGCAGGTTTGCTTACAGCCCATTATAAGATTTGGGTTTCCTAAACCTGGGATTGCTCAGCTGTGAGGCAAACCCACAGTGTGCACAGCACTCACCTGGGCATCCCCAGTTTGCCCCGTGGGACCCGAGGGGCAAGGGAAACCGATGCAAATATGCAGCTCATGCTGCTTGCTGTGGCTTGAGTAAAAGTCCTTTCCTCTGATCCAAGAATTTGTATCTTCTGGCAGCATCCACGGAACTGTGGCAGGCTGACTTGTTAACATGCAAGTGGAGTAAAATCTCAGACCTTTTGCAGTTCTTGACATCACCACCCCAAGTGACCACCCAGTTGCTAGATGCCTGGTCCCTACAGTCATGTAGTGCCTGCCATCCCCGACCCCAGAAGGAGGGCCTCCCAGTTGACCATGGACTTGCCCTAAGTACAGTCTTGCCTCATTTTAAGAAAACCAGATATTAAGAATACTCCAAATATTAAAAACGGAAACCAGCAGATGATTAGGTACACAATATACAAACATTTGTGTTACACTTCACAGAACACATGTGTAATTACATAACATTGGAATTTCAGAAGCTGAGTTTTTTTATAGGTTTAATACAGTTTTAGTGTTTATAGCATGGTGAATTTCCGGGACTTGTTAGAAGTCTTAATTATGTTTAGCATAAAAGAATCCTGGGAGGTTAAAGGCATTTCTGCTGAGCCAGGTTTTCCCAAAGGTATCATAGTTGTTTTAATTCTTGGGAATCTGAAAGTCATTCTCAAACTTCAGAATTACAGTGTAGGAGTGGGTTAGTTGTGTGTGAGTGTGTGTTTGTTAAAATGCAAATGATGCAGTTTCATTCTCAGAGATTTTAATTGACCAAATCTGGGCTGAGATCCAGGATTCTACATTTTCAAAATGTAACTTGGGGTAGGTTCTGAAGCTCTTGAGAAGCTCTTGAGAAGCACATTCTGAGAACTATCTTGAGACATAAAAGACTCTTCAGGTGAAGGAATGATTTACAACATGCAAATAGCTTGTGCAGCTGTGGCCTCTGAAAATAAGAATAAGTTTTGGGTTTTTTTTGTTCGGTTGCTGGTGGCCTTCGTTGCAAGGATAAGTGAGTGCCAGCTGGGTGGGGGCCACTTGTGATTAACCGGTGCACAGGATAGTAAACGGTGGCTAAAGCAGTTGTACCTTTTTTGTATTCACTTAATAAATACTTATTGAGTGCTGGCTATGTGCAGTGATACGCCTGTTTCTTGAGATGGTTTCATTTTCACATCCATGGCGTTCCCTTTCTTATTATTTCTGATTCTTGTAATTGGGTTTTTTTGTTTGTTGTTTGTTTGTTTTTTAAGTGTGTTTTTCCAGGACCCATCAGCTCCAAATCAACTAGTTGTTTCAATCTAGTGGAGGGCGCAGCTCACAGTGGCCTATGTGGGGATTGAACCGGCAACCTTCTTGTTAAGAGCTCAAGCTCTAACCAACTGAGCTAACTGGCCGCCCCAGTAATTGGGTTTTTATGAATAGGGTTTGAAATCCCAGAGGACATGGACTTAGTTTTTCTTCATCCAACTCAAAAACACTTTGTTGGATGCTCACAAAAAATAAGGTAGTTCAAAAATTCATATTATGTTCACTTTACAGATGTGAAACTATTGAGCAAAGAGATGAAATGACTTGCCAAGACTCACACAAGCAAGAAGCAATGATTGAACTAAAGCTTGAATCTTGATTTTCTCACGCCCGCCCTGCACTTTTTCCTACACACAACATCACCTTCCATATGAGTTTCTACAGGGATCCTATTGCATTTTAGATATGATTTGATTGTGACAAAATATGATTTACAGGTACATTTTCAGGACAAAGACTCTCTTATTGTCTAAGCATGCTATACCTGTACAGCAAAGAAACACACTGACATTCTTATGATATCATTAAAAATACCCCAAAGGAAAAGACAGGGTTCTGTTTTCAAAATGAAGTGGTGTCAGCAATAAACAGAACCAAGCCTAATTACAGAACATTATGCTCTGTCCCCCAAGACATGCACATTGAATTATCCTACCAATCTTCTAAATGCCCCGTGAGAGGGGGAAATGGGAACGGCGGTGAAGAATAGGCTCAGGAATGTGGACACACTGCCATGTTAATTCTGAAGGGGACTTGGGAGCCACACCTTTGGTTTCTTGTTCCCAAGTACCATGCCAAGCATTGCTCTGGGTTTCCTGCCTTTCCCAGAGACTTCTCTAGATTTTGTATTTTCCAGGGCACCAAGACCCTGTCTGGCTTTCAATAAATGTTCGGCAGCAACAATAACACAGAAGTGACTGTTTATTCAGATGGAAAGTAACATGGATGAGATAACATTCTGGATTTCTGTTTCCCACCCCTAAGATTGTAGGTTTAAACACCAAGAGAGAGAATGGATTTAATACACATTTCTATTGCTCATTGAGATTGGCAACACTTACCTTGGGATAGGTTCTTTATTGTTTTCAAAATGCTCTCACATGCACTAGCGCCCTTAATTAACCAAACATCTATGAAGTGAGCGAGACAGATACTTATTTCATTTTACAAATGGAGCTCAAAGAGATTAATTGATTTGTCTAATGTTTCAGTAATTGAGTTCGTCTGAATTTGAACCTGACTCTTAACTCACTTTTAGTTTTTTACTCACTGAGCCACACAGTCTGGATTCTCCTCTAGCCAGAAAGAGGGCATTATCACCTGCCTTGGTCCAGTCATTTAACTTAGCTAAGGCTCAATTTCTGTTTTAGTCAGGACTTCTGGTTATTTGGGACAGAAACTCAACTTGAACTAGCTTGGATCCTGGAGGGGATTCACTGTTGATATAACTACTAAGGCAGGAGTGTAACAGCAGAAGGGAACCAAGGTTTTATTGTGACTGGGGCACCTCTCTCTGCTTCTCATGGGCCTCAGTTTGATTCCTTTCCACCACAATTCTGTCTCTCTGTGCTATGTGCTGGTAGTTAGGTGCTGACATATGTACTACTTTGTCATGAGAGAAAGGGCCCCTTCGTCCCAGTTACAATTCAGAGAAATCTAGGTAAGGGTTTCCTCCTTCTGGTCATGTTACCCTAAGACGATGGCTAGAAATGTAAGCTACTGTAATGGCCCAGCTTGGGTCACTGGCCCTGGAGGGCACAGGGCATTGCATTGGCTCTACTTAAACCACATGGGGGAACCACATGTCAGAGGGAAGAGCAGTTTCCTAAAAGAAGGGGGAGGTGGTTACTAGATGAAGAGGGAAGGGGTTCTGGCAGATGAAATCAATAGATGTGCATTATAGGCTTTTAATCTGCAAAGTAGGAATAATAAAACTGACTTTTCTAGATACTTTGGTGAGGATTACCGATGCTTTGAAAACTACAAAATCTGTATCTTTGGTGCTGATACTTTACTGAAGTTCTTTTTCTTTCTTTTTAAAAGACCAATGTCAAAATCCTTCATACAGCACCAAGACTCCCTTCATTATTTGCCCTTCAGCTTGCTTCTTGAGACTTCTCTCTTTCCACTCCCTTCTAGAACTCCATATTCTGATCTTATTGAACCATCTTGAAAACATCATGCTCTCTTTTATCCCCAGATCTTAAAATGTGCCTAACAGGTAGTTGGTGACTCTTGAATATATGTTGAATTAATTAATTAACTAATTAATTAATCGGTAATAGTGTCTTGCCCATGGTGGGTGCTCACTATGTAGAAGTTATTGTTATTATTATTATTTTTGTCTATCAATTGCCAACCCTAGTGTTACATTAATCTTATTAGGCAAGTTAACTGTTACCTTGCTAGGCAGACTATCTAGCTTTGGAGTTGAGGGAAGGGGATATGGCTTTTGGATGGAGAAAAAAGGTCAGACATATGCTAACATGCTTTTATTAGCAGAGGGCAAAGAAGAATGATTGGAGAAGGATGAGCTGAGGAAGGTCAGGTGGGGTGTGAGGGCTGCATCAGAGAGGCCAAGCCCAGGCGGTCCAGAGGCTCAGAACCAAGAAGAGAGTTTGGGGCACATGCTAATTTGGCGAGGGTCTAGGCTGTGGCAGAGGGGAATATCAATCACCATGGCAGTGAAAGAGCACTGGATTAGGAGACTTGCGTTCCAGGCTTGATTGTACCTCGAACTGCTAGCTGTGTTCCTTTGGCTAGATCATGTGTTTCTCTGAGCTTTATCCAGGCGCATTGGGGGAAATTACTGTACTAAATCAGATTTGTTTCACTAGAGTATAACATGAGTTTTAAAGCTTTACTATTACACAATTGTAAAGTTAGCACATACAAATTAAAAGTACAGTTATTGAGCTTTCTAGAATTCATTCTTGTGGGACTTTATTTTATAACTTTGCCATTAGGAAGCACAAATATATTAGCTCCGAGATAAATCTATTTTGTCATTTAAAAAGTCATTAAAAAGTTGATTGTGAAGGAATTAGATCATTTTATCATATCTAATTTCTATTCTTTATAAAGAAATGCACAGCGAGATTTACACATTTAGTGTCTTGTAAAAGACTTTCTAAAAGAATTCGGTGTATTAGGAATTTTATTTTTATGACCTCACTATAATTATTTTTGGTATCAAGCTTAAACTACTTTTAAAAGGCAATTTTTAGAAAGTCTTTTTAAGAGTTAATACCAAAAATTAAGGCTCATTACAAGACTGGATTTTTTCATCAGGAAAGGGTGGTGATTGTAATGAAATGAGCAAATTTTTTTCTTAGAAAGAAAGTCACAAGAACCTATTCCTGTAAGACAGAGAACTCCATTTCACATCTCAATCTATTTTGTATTTCTGACTGGCAAAGTATTGAGCTAAATCCCCACAGATCTGATTACAGCAACTTCTTGGACAAGTGCTTATCTCTAATTAATAGTGTGTTCATCCACACTATGGGGTTGTATGACATAGCTTTGCAAATTGTATCGTACCCTGGTAAAACTGAATTGATTTAGTACAATGATTTCCCCAAGGAATTTGGGATAGTCCCAAAGTTAGAATCCAGACTTAGCTGATGTTATTTGGGAAAATGATTTCTACAATCAATCCAGGAACATGTCATCAGATTTCTTACACAGATTTTTTTCCTGGGAGATGGAAACTTATCCCTTTCGGTGATTAACCTTTGGCTCTAAAAGTTCTTGCAATGCTGTGTCTGTTCATGAACAAAAGGAAGGGGTGAGGTGTCAGAGTCTCTACAGTCATTCTGATCACCCCTGCTCCTCTAGGACCAAAACAGACATAGCTAAGTTTATGTTTTATGCTGGTTTGTTTTTCCTTATGTTTCTGTTTTACTGAAACAGGCCATTGCAAGTCCTCTGGAACCAAAGACAAATTTCCACTTGTTTGCATGATTGCCGATTGCTATTGTGGGACCCCTGTCCGTGGACTCTGTGGGTACCCAGTGCCAAGGCATATGGCAATCCCCGGTCTGCCCCAGCTCACCCAGTTTTTGCAGCTGCAGCAACACCTACAGTCCTCTGAGCTGGGGAGAGCATTTTTGCATCAGAAACCATGGCTGGAGAGGATCTCACTAAAAAAAAAATCCCGTCCTATACGTCATCTTTCACTGGTTCCCTCAACTGATTGGGGCCCAGGGAAAAGAACGTTAAGGCCCTGGGTTCTTTCCCACTATGGACCTGTAAGCTTGTTCTCTTAACCCCAGTCACTGCTTCCCCATATCAGTCTGCTGAACTAGTACTACGGGAAAAGCACTCCTCTGTTATAACCCTACTTTTACCCCATCCCTCAGGACCCCAAAGACCTAGATACTAAAATAAAGTAGGATTTAAAGTCATTTTTTTAAAAAAATGTTTGTAGCCAAGCCATGCAGAGGTGTTTGTTTGTTCCCTAGTGGGTGGTAAGCTGAAGTCTTAATTTTGTTTTCATTTTCAGGATCTGGTTTGGGAGCTAAACGTGGGAAATTAGGTGAACATGAATGGAAATAATTGTGCAAGCACATATGTTTGATTTATTTTAAAAGTATGATGAAGAGAAAAATCCCAGCAGTACCTTATACTTACACTGCTACATTCCTGAATATCTGTTTGTCAAGAAGTCATCTACTGTTGAATCTCCCTTTGCACATAATAGGTGATACATAAACATTTCCTGGAATCTCAAATGTAAACTACACTAACAACATGTTCTGTTCAGAAATCTGTTTTAGAACAGCCTTTGTATGCTTCTAACATGGGTTCATTTCATTGTTAGAGCTTTCCTATTATTAGAGACCCCTTTTAAAATGTGAAACAATACTTGCCTCCCGGTAACGTCTTTCTCTGTTTTGAGTGAATTAACAAAGGAAACCTTCAAAAGAAGGCTAAACCCATCCTCTACCGAATTCCATGGTGTCAGGGCATTTATCATCCTTCGAGGATCACTTGAAATGTAGTACATGCCTCCTTGAGCTGAAAGCCACATTTCTGTGGCAGTGGGTGGGTGGGCTGGCAGTGTTCAGTTTGTTCAGCTTGGACAGTGCCAGGAATCCTAAGGGTTTCTCTTTCCAAGGCAGACAAATAGTTTCTCTTTGCAGACCCCAAAGGATAAGGAGAAGAAAGTCACCTAAGGCCCAGGGGAACAGCAAAATATTTAAGGAGACCAGAACAACTCCTCTCCTCTTTATCCTTTTATCTCATTCCAGAACCATAAATCTCTTCTCCATCTTAGATTGCTTCACTCTCTACCAACATGTGGTAGAAATTTTGACCAAAGTATTCATTAAAACTGAAGGAGCCCCAAGGGGAAAACACAGTCTTGAGTCTCCCTCTGGTGGATGATTATAGCAATCCACACACAACTCTGCCAAATTAAGGGATGGATTTCAGAAATAAAAATACAAAGACTATATATAGTATACATAGTGAAAATATTTTAAGATAACACCCCTGTGCATTATCATTATCTATAAAATATTTAAAATTCTTAAATGACATACTCACCTCTATAAATTATATTTTATTTCACAGAATTTACTCCCGCTTTGTAAGTGTAAATTAACAGCTCTTGTAACTCAACAACCTGGAGAGACTCCCACCACACTTCCACCAGTAGATGAAAGAACTATACTATTTTGTCCATTGCTATTTCCATTCAAACAGAGAAGACCCAAGCAAGGAAGATTTAAATTTTGTCATTTGTAATGAACTGCTGGGCAGGATTCCACTGGAAGCTTCCCCCTTACCTTTACCCTTAGTGTTGAGGAGGTATTTACGCTGGAAGCTCTCCTTAAAGCACCTTCCAGGGAGCATTCACTCCAGTGCCTTTTTCTGGAGCCTTATGCCCTAGGCAGCTCCAAGCTTTTTGGTGACGTTTCTTGGGCCCAGATACCCAGTCAGTGGCCCTCTGAATAGCTCCCTTCAAAAGTGGCCACTGAGGAACTGCCTCTGCCTTCTTCAGATCTGCCGTTGTTCATGTTCTTATGTCATGATATTAACCTTCTCTTCCTCGGGCTCAGACCCCACTTGGTATGGTCTGGATGCTGGTGTTTGAGCAGCACACCGTGTTTCCCTCCCAATGAGCCTTCTTCCCACTGTTAGATTCACAGGCTGGTGTTGATTTGTCTCCACATATTTTGCTCTTTTGACATTAGTAAGGTTAACTATAGTTCCATTATTTTCTCCTCTAATGTTCTTTCGCTTAAGTACATCCTCTCTATAGTCTACTTATAATTAGTAGTGATCTCACCTGTTGTGAGATCTACAGTTAGGTTTAAATAAATGTCCTTTCCTGGTAGTTATCTCCCTGATTAGAATTTGATGACATTTTTAAATTTAATTTAATTTTAAATTAACATACAGTGAAATTGACTTTTTGCGGGGAGGGATGTACAGCTCTAGGAATTTGAACACATATGAATTTATGCAATAACTATCACAATAGGGTACAGAACAGTTCTGTCAGCCCACATACTTCCTTATGCTATCTCTTTGTTGTCATAATTTTCCCCATCCCTACTCCCCAGCAATCACTGATCTGTTCTTAATCCCCATAGTTTTGCCTTTTCCACAATATCATATAAATGGAGGCATATAGTATATAGACTTTTGAGACTGGATTCTTTCACTAAGCATAATGTCTTTCATATTCATTCATGTTATTGTATATTGCATGTATCTGTTATGTTTGTGTCCCCCTAAAATTCATATGTTGAAGCCCTAACCCCCACTGTGATAGTATTTGAACGTGGGGATTTTAGGAGCTAATTAAGTTTAGAGGAGGTCATGAGGGTAGAGCCTCCATAATGGGATTAGTGCCCTTATAAGAAGAGGAAGAGACACCAGTGCTACCTCTCTGCCTTGTGAGGCAGTCCTTCACCAAGAACTAAATCTGCCAACACCTTGAACTTGGACTTTCCAGTCTCCAGAACTGTGAGAAATAAATGTCTGTTATTTATGCCATCCAGTCTATGGTATTTGTTATAGTAGTCTATAACAAATATAGTATCAATAGTTGGTTCTTTTCTGTTGGTTAGTAGTGTTCCATTGGACGGATGTGCCACATTTTTTTTCAGTCCATTTACCCATGGAAGTACATTTGGGTTGTTTCCAGATTTGGTGATTATGAATAGAGCTGCTATAAACATTTAGGTACAGGTTTTGGGGTGAACAGAATTTTTATTTCTCTAGGATAAATAACTAAGAGTGTCATTGATGAGTCATATGATAAGTGTATGTTTACTTTCATAAGAAACTGCCTGTTTTCCAGAATGGCTGTACCAGTTTGAATTCCCACTAGTAACATATAAGAGTTCCAGGTGTTCCATCCAGTACTTGGTATTGTCATGATTTTTTATTTTAGTAATCCTAATAGGTCTGTAGTGATATCTTACTGTGGTTTTAATTGCGTTTGCCTAATGGCTAATGATGTTGAGCAACTTTCCATGAGTTTATTTACCATTCTATATTTTCTTGGATGAAGTATCTGTTGAAATATTTTGCCCATTTTTTAATTGTTCCCCCCCCCCACTGTTAAGTTTTGAGAGCTCTTTAGATATTCTGGATACATGTCTTTTAATGGTATGTGATTTGCAAAATATTTTCTCCCAGACTATAACTTGTTCTTTCATTTGCTTAACAATGTTTTTCACAGATAAAACGTTTTTTCATCTATTCTTTCCTTTTTAAAATTGTGGAGACATATATCCATTTTAACCATTTTAAAGTGCACAATTTAGTATATTGACAGTGTTGTGCAAGCATCATCACGTCACCATTACCTATTTCCAAAACTTTTTCATCACCTCAAACAGAAACTCTGTACCCATTAAACTATGACTCCACATTTCTTCCTGTTCCCACCCTGGTAACTTTTATTCTACTTTCTGTCTCTGTAAGTTTGCATATTCTAGGTTCCTCATATAAATGGAGTTATATAATATTTGCGATTGGCTTATTTCACTAAGCATAATGTTTTCAAGATTCATCGGTGTTGTAGAATATATCAAAATTTCATTTCTTTTTAAGGTTGCATAATATTACAGCATTTGTATACACCACATTTTGTTTATTCATTCATTTGATGGTCCCTCGGGCTGTTTCCATCTCTTGGCTATTGTGAATAATGCTGCAGTGAACATGGCTATAGAAGTATTTGAGTTTCTGCTATATAAGTATTTTGGCATATACTTAGGAGTAGAAGTGCTGGGTTATATGGCAATTCTATTTTTAGCTTTATGAGGACGCTCAAAAGGAAGACTTAAAATTTTTGATGTGATGAAGTTCAATTTGTGATAAGTTCAATTATTTAATTTTTAAGTGAATTCTGTGTTCCGTGTCATATTTAAGAACACTGCCTAACCTGAGGTCTCAAAGATTTTCTCCTATGTTTTATTCTAAATATTTTACAGTTTTCTGTTTTACTTTTAGATCTATGATCCATATTGATTTAATTTTGTATAAAGCATAAGGTTTAGTTTGGGGTTCATTTTCTGGATATGAGCATCCAAGTATTCTACCTCCATTTGTTGAAAAGAATATTCTTTCTCCTTGGAATCTCTTCATAAATTTTTCAAAAATAAATTGACTATATTTGCGTGCATCTTAATTTTATTCCATCAATTTATAGCTGCATTCCTTCTCTGATAATACATTGCCTTAATTACCACGTTTATTAGTAATTTAAAAATCAATAGCGTGAGTTCTTCAACTTTGTTCTTCATTTTCAAAATTATTTTGACTATTGTAGTTCCTTTGCCTCTCTGTACAAATTGTAGAAAAAGCTTGTATTTATAAAAAATTCTGCCAGAATTTTTATTGGGATTGTGTTAAATCTATAGATTAATTTGGGGGGAAATTGACACTTTAAATATTTTGAGTCCTCTAATTTGTGAACAGAGTGTGTCTCCATTTATTTAGGTCTTATTCCACTAACATTTTTGTAGTTTTCAGCACAGAGCCTCACATTCTTGTTAAATTTGCACCTGAGTATTTAATTTTTGGAAGGTATTCTAAGTGATATTGTTTTTAAAGTTTTGGTTTTTAATTGTTTGTTCCTAGTATTTAGAAATATATATATTTTTTGCCCCGTGTGTGTTGACCTTGTAGTGTGCACCCTGCATAATGGACACCATTAGAAACAGCTGCCAATACCCTAGTCAAGACCACCTGTTGGCCAGGGGCACCAGTTCTGGAGGTTGTGGGATGGACCAATGGGTGAGGGTGGAAGAGGGGTAGTGTCTGGGAACCATGTAGTGGGGAGGACTTGCAGGGCCCTCTGAGGAACCCATGCATGTGCCACGTAAGAGAGCCTGCTTCAAGAAAAGTCCACGCTAACCAGAGATACTCAGAAAGCCATTACTGTGTCCAGTTAAATAAAGCGATGCTTGTCCTTTCCTTTATCCTCCTCCCAGTCCTGATATATTGAAGGTGTTAGAGTCTTTAAATCAGATATGAGATTGCATTTTTGCGTTGGCTTTTTCTAAGCTTTGAAAAGTAAAAGTACATAGGAAGTTATTATTAGTTAAGAGAGACTCAACACAGCATTGGAGAAAAGATAAAACTATTTCATACAATGACAACACTGACTTAGAGCCACTCATGCTTCAGCCTCAGCTTAGATGTCACTTCCCAGGAATGCTCATCCTCTAGACTGGATTAGGTGTCCCTCTGATAAGCTCTTGTGGTCCTGCATTTACTCTTTCTGTCACCTATCACAGAGTATTTAACTCCTGATTTATTCTGTGTATCATTAGACTGCATGTACATCGAGGGCAGGGAAAGTGCTTCCCTCACCGGTGTGTAGACAGTGCCAGCATGCTGCGTGCCACCTATTAGACATTTTAGTATATGCAATAAGTTAAACACGCAGAGAAACTGTGTCCTTGCTATAAACTATCCCATCATCTCTAAAATTCTGCAAAAATTTCCAAGAAAACCCCACCTTTCTAATGAAAAGAAACACAGGAAAATAGTTTTTATAATGAATTATTTATTTATGTATTTATGTATTTATGTATTTATGTATTTATTTATTTTAAATCAGAGCTGATCGATTTAAAAGATGAAATGCTGCCCAGGGAGATAATGAATTTTCTGTCACTGGAGGGTGTGCATGTCTAAACTGGATGACAGCTGGATTTGGGGCTATGTAGCGATTCAGATTAATGGTAGGACTAGGTCATCTTTAAAGTTCATTCTAACCCTGAACTTCTAATTAGTGTTTATTATGCTTTTAGATAGATTATTATCTGTTAGTTATTGAACTCAGTGCAACATTTATTTCTTGAGTGGATGCTGAGACTCTCTAAGGCTCTTAATTATTACCGAAAACAGAATCTAAGGAACCAGAAACATTCATTCGAAGAAATGTTTAAAGTAATTGGCCCATTTATGATAATTCTGATAATGTGTTTTATCAGTTTCAATATAATTAGTAATCATTTATCATTGCAATAGAGAGGTGAGTCTGAAGTAATCTGGTAAGTGCCCCAGTGATTCTTACACCAGGTAACTTGGGAATCGGTGTCCTTCTAAGAACTACCGGGTCTGGCTTTATTATGTCAGCCTCTGCTGGGGAAGGGGGTCCCCAGGTGGTGGTCTTGAAGGCAAATGGAGAAAAGCAGCTGAGGGGAAAAGAGGGAGGCAGCAGAGCAGTGTCCCCACTTTGGCTGCATTTTAGAACCACCCGAGGAGAACTTTTACAAATCCTCAGAATCCTTGCAGGTAGGACCCAGGCCTCTTCACTTCTGAAGATTTGTAGGTGACCCCAGTGGATAGCCAGGCATGAGAACCACTGCAGTAGAGGGAGGTGACTGAGCCAGGCAGGAACCGTCAGCTTTCAGGAAAGTTTTGTTGAGTAGAATGAGGAAGTAGCTGATTTATTTATATTATAGGTAACTTCTTTATGGATCTGCTGGCCTCTCTTTAATACTGGCTTTCTATAGATGTGTTTTGAAAATAATTTTTACTTTAAGGTCAATCTTCCTTTATCTCTTTTTGTGATTGAGGAAATATTTATTCTCCCCTGGCCCCAGCACATCATTTTTAACAGACATGATGGGAGAATGCAATATTAACTAATGGAATTAAATAAAAAAAAGACTCTGGGAAACCATGGAGAAAGGCCTTGCTGGCAGTGAGTGTTATCCTCAGCTAGCAGAGTCCTTCCTGTTTTCTAAAATGCTAGCTTTCTGGAGCCATCAAACTAGGCAGTGCTTGGAGATTCAAGAAAAGTTCAGATAGTGACGCAGGAAAGTGTCTTATGACTTTTATTTCACTTCCCCAAACCAATGTACCACAAAGCAGAGAGGACCTGTGTTGCATAGCATCCCATCTGATTGGTGTGTTAAATTTCATCCACAGTCAAGGAGCACACCCTAGTGAGATTTACACGTTTTTCTTTAGTAATTTACTGCTTCCTGCTCCTGAAAGTCTAGTAAACCAAATAACAATGGACTGAGGAGAGAAGGAATTGTTCTCATCTTTAAAATAAGAAACAACATGCTTTGGCATAAAGCAGCACTAACTTGCTACTGTAAACATCAGCAATCCTGCACAGACAGCTGCAGGCTGATGGCGCCCCCCACCCAGGGAAATGTGCGCACAGCTCAGACATACACACTGGGCCCAGGCAGCAACAATGGAGAATGGGACCTGAGGTCTTTTCCCAGGTTTTATCTTTAGCAGGCATCAATGTCGAATGTAGTAAGTCAGCCACTAAGTTCTCCCAGAAAGAGTCTGGCTTCCTCTGTTTGTATAGAATTTCCTCCAAGTGTGTGGCTGGAGAGACCCAAGTTCACAAAAAACAACACTGTCGGACGGGATTAATGTCACCTGTCTTTCCTTGTCTGCTCTGCTCCTGGGGAATAATTCACTTCAAGCAATACAAAACAATGCCAAACAACGTGAGAGCAGAAGCTTTCAATTCCCGAAGATTTTTCATTAAAAAGTGTACATATATTATTTTTAAAAAATGACAGGAAAAACATACAAATTTTACTGATGTCCTCAAAGCTAAGTTGAATATTCTGCTATAAAGTTTTACTGGAAATGATTATGAACATGATTTTAAGATACATAAATGTCATTATTGTTTGTGGAGGCTGAACACAGACATTGGGCTTTTGACGACTGACAAAAATTACCAAACAGCGTGTTTCATAAACTTTTTACTCAAAAATAGTACTTTAGTATTATGGAAACTTATAAATAGATATTGGCAGGGACATATTATTGAAGCCTAGATTCACAGATGTTAGAGCCAGAAGATACTTTAAAGAGCATCCAGTCCACTGGTTCTAAATTTAGGGTGAATCAGAATCCCCAGGGAAGCTTGTTAAAGCACAGATTGTTGGGCCTGCTTCAGAGTTTCTGATTCAGTAGGTCTTGAATGAGGCCCGACCATTTGTAATTTTTTCTTTTAGAATTTGTATTTTTAATAAATTCTCAGGTGATGCTAATGCTGCAGTCTGGGGACCACACTTTGAGAAACTCTGGTCTAGTCCAGTGTCACTTTATCATTGAGGCAACTGAATCCTGAAGTCAAGAGTCTGGCCCTCTTGTTAGGCCCTGTCCCTGTCCAGGGTAAACTCCACTCAAGTATAAGGTAGTACCCTCTCTCAAAGACATTGTTTTAATAACCGTCTCTTCTGGCATCAACAACTCCTGGCATTAACACTAGTTATGTTAGTCAGCATACAAAGGCTCTGTCATAGTGTCGGTCTTAAAAAAGGCAGTTCCCTGGGCTCACAGCCTATTCCAGCCGCACCCTACAGAAAATCTCAGAGTGGTTGCCCACAATCATTGTCCCAATTCCTCTCCTCCCATTTTCTCTTGAAGTCACTCTATTCAGACTCTCCTGGGATCACTTTACTGAAATAGCACTTGTCAAGGCACCAGCAACCTTCATAATTGCCAATACAATGGTCAATTCCCAAATCTTGTCTCTTGTCTAACCAGCAGCATAGTTGATTACTCCTTCCTTGAAACCCCTTGTTGGCTTTGGGACACCTCTCAGTTCTAGCGAGTTCGCTTTCAGCCTTCTGTGTTGATTCTTCCTCCTTTCCCTTATTTCTAATCATTGGAGTTCCTTAGGTCTCAGTCCTTAGAGCTTTTCTTTGTCTATATGCACTCTCCACGTGATCTCATCCTGAAATATTGTCTATCCAGTAATACCATGTTTCCCCGAAAATAAGACCTACACCCAAAATAAGCCCCAGTTAAGATAGTCAGTCGGATGGATGCATTTAGTACGTTATGATGATGTTCCAGAAGATGACATGACTGTATTTGAATAAATGTAGATTGTTGTACATGGAAAAATAAGACACTCCCTGAAAATATGCCCTAATGCGTCTTTTGGAGCAAAAATTAATGTAAGACCCTGTCTTATTTTCGGGGAAACACAGTAATTCCCAAATTTATGTCTCCAGTCTGGACCTCTTCTCCTAAACTCCAAATTCACATATGGGTACGTGTAGTCCTCGCTTTGCACAGTAGTGTGGGACTGTAAAAATGAGCATGTGAGCTGAAATTATGCATAGTGTTTTAAATGATCAATGAAAAAATGGGATTGTTCTGGGACTTTTAAAATTTTGTCAAAAATTTAAAACTCTCAGTTGTAAATGTATAGGGAAATGAAAAAATACAAACTAATATTTAAAAACAAACATTTATTTATTTAGTTTACACTAACTTAAAACATTAGGAATATTGAGAATTAGTGTTCCATTTCATTGTAAGATACTTGTCGAGTGTAATTTGAACTGTCATGACCTCCCTGTTGTATCACATGGTGTGGAGTGAGCATCTTTTCTATGCCTTGGTGAATTATCATAGTCCTTTCTAAGGCTGGATTAATTTCCAACATATTAGCCTGTATGCTTTTATTGTTGTAAAATATCTCCAAGAGTTTCTCTAATGTGAAGTTTTTTGCCTGCATCATCAGCTCTGGAACATCTTCTTGTGTGTGTGTGTGTGTGTGTGACAACCACTTTCCTCCTTTGTGTCAATAAGCTTGCCTTCACCTGTGGCTGCACATGTAGTTACTTGAATGGTTGCGGGGATAACATTCCCAGGTTAGCTATTCTTTTTATAACTCCATGTTTGATTCAAATTTCACTTTCAGTGTTACCACTTTTTCCTTTGTTATGCTTTCATCTTTATTGGCCAATTTCTTCTTTTGAGTACCCATTCTGGTGGAATGTCATGTGGGTTTATCACTGGGAGACAAGGAAGCAACACAGTGATACACTTTGCTATCTGTAGAAAATGAATAAGAGATGCACAGCGACCAATCACAGACAGACTGAAAGATGTGACGTGATTTGTCACTAATCCTGACCTGCATCTGTTATTTGCGAGGTGAGGAAGCAGTGAAGTTGTACTGTCTATAGTTACTCACAGTTAATGTACTGTGGGTAATGGAATTTGTTAGAGGACTGGTGTTATTTAATGAAACCATGGTAACTGAGATTTGTGCAGAGAGGACTGCCTGTGTTCCACTGCCTACTTGACACCCCGACTTGTTTAATAAATATCTCATACTTCACATACCCTAAACTGAGCTTTTAATTTTCTCCAATTCTAAGCCTGCAATCCTCCTTGTCTTGTTAAATGACGACTCCCTTCTTTTAGTTGTTCAGGTCTAAAACCTTGGAGTCATTTTTGACTCCTTACTTTCTCGTATGCTACATATCCAACCCACCATCTAATCTTGTCAACTCTATGTTCAAAATATAATTAGCATCCTACCATTTTTTTAGGCGCCCCACTGCTACATCCTCATCTGGGCCATCATCATCTCTCACCCAGTTTCCTAATGGGCCCCCTCACTTCTACCCTAGAACCACTGCCTCTATTCTCCAGAATGATTCTTTAAAAATTCAAGTTAATCATGTGACTCCCTGCTCAAAATCCTTCAGTGGTTCCTGTTTCAATCAGAATAAAAACCAATCATTTTGTAAGGATCTCCAAGGCTCTATAACACCACCCAAGGCTATCTCTCTGACCCTCTCATTTCATATTCCACCTCACCCACTCTGCTGTTGCTGCACTGGCCTCCTTGCTCTTCCATCTCTTCCATGTGTAGGCCAAGCATACTTTGCCTCAGGATCTTGGCACCTGTTTCACCCCTGTGTGGCGTGTTTCTTTTCCATATATCCACATGGCTCATCCCCTCATTTCCTTCATGCTTCTGTGAAAATATCTCATTTTATAACACATACAAAATAATAGTACCCAGCAAGCCTTATTTCCTAATACTGTTTTTCTCCCTCACACCTCTGTCACCATCCAACATATTGCATATTTGTTTGTATATCCCCCATGCAAATAGATTGCAAATTTCACAAGGGCAGAGACTTGGTTTGTTAGTTTAAAACTTTATCCCCAAAATTTAGAATAGTACCTGGATCATAGTAGGTCCTTGACAAATATTTGTTGAATGATTGGATGATGACTAATCCTGGTTTGTGGTAGTTTTAAAAAACCACATCTCCAAGAATGGCTTCTGTCAAAGAAGACCTTGTCTAGAGTGATAAGCAGGGCAATCACCCGAGTGCTTTAGTTTCTTGTGATTGGAGAAGCAGAAGTTTTCTAGAAGTGTAAAAATGTGTTGACATTTTTCTTATGGAAGTTAATTCTTACCTACAGAGCATGAACATCTTGTCTGGGAACTGTTGGTGGTCTTTTTGCCTATAAGTGTACCTTTTTAAGCAGACCTGAACATTGATCTGAAGCAAAAATATTCTTTATAATTCGGATATTTTTTTTCATTTGTGTGTGTCTTTTTTAATGATAGGGGGAAATGGAAGGAGGAAAAAAGAACAATGTTAAAAACCCTGGAGCTGATCGCATGGGCAAGAATCATGGTGCAAAGGACTTAAGAAAAAGGAATCAGGTAGGAACCTTGAAATATGGTGTTAGGCTGGGTCGATTTTCCTTCGAAGGTTTTATTAGACTTCTCTTATGCAAACACTCTCTTGGACCCCTCATTTTACTCTAGCCATTGCTGAGGTTACCAGCTGCACACAGGTGTAACTTAACAACACTGTACCTTAGCCTCACTGTGCGTTTCTTACTTTCTGCCCCAGGCTTACCTGCTTGCACGAAGTGGAATGCCTGCAGAAACCCACTTGTTCATTCTGGAGCATATACAAGCCAGCAGATGTGAGGGCAACCCTTGAATAATGGGGGATGGGAATTGGTAGGTAAATATTTCTCTCTTTCATCTCTTGGGTGAACAATTCTGAGATACATTCTTCATGATTCTCTTAGAGGGACCCAAGGAGACCAAGGCTCAGTTGCTCACAGTGGTGAGGAGCTTGATTGATTGATTTCCCTTCTTCCCTCTTTTACTCTTACTAGTCTCCCCCTCTGGATCCTGGGGATTGCATCCCAAAATAACACACCTGTGTACCAGATCTTGTTTTAGGTTATGCTTTTCGGGGGAGACTAGGCTAAGACAGAGGTCAAAGAAGGAAGACTTTTCTTAATAGTTTTATTCTAATTACTGAGGGGGGTACAATTTCTATAAACACAGTTACCTCTGAGATGCTCCCTTTTCACCCAAAAATCCCCAGTAGCTCTCTTGGCCTATACAATAATGAGCCTTATTGATCATCCAGATTCTTATTATAGAAATTGAAGCAAGGTATGTTACACTCTGACCTTACCTACTTGAACAACTCTAAACTGGTCCTCTTATTTTTCCCAAATATGCCACCTACATTGTGTGTGTGTGTGTGTGTGTGTGTGTGTGTGTTTTCTCCTAAGGAAAAATTCAAGTCTTATATTCTTCCAGAACCTTCCCCAACCACTTAACTTATAACAATCCTGCCTTCTATGCACCCTTACTGCACTTTTTGCTTGGACCACAGATTTGCTACTTACGCTGTGGTGCCTTAACTTATTATTTATCTCTTTATTTACGTGTTCTGGTTCAACTTTATTATAATCATCTGTGGGAATAGATTGTATCTTAGAATCCAATATCTCCAGAAGTACCTCACACAATGCCCTGAACAATAAATGCTACTGATGCTAAGACTGACATTGTGGCGACATGACCTGAATCAGTGTTTATGAAAGTGTGTTTGTGGGGTATTAATAGGCATTGTAAGAACAAAAGTGTTCTGTGTTCAATTAACTTGGGAAACCCTGGAGTACTTCTTTAAGTCTTCAGATTAACCAACCTTCATTGCAAATCTCTAAGATGAAAACAATATATGGTTTTCCCAAACTTATTTGGTCATGAAAATTTTATTCATGAAGCATTACCTTAGGCTAGTCTCTTGAAATACTAAACTATTTCTTGAAATGCTTAAACTATTTCTAAATACATGGATTGCCTAAACTACATAAAAATCCCAAGTAACTAGGGAAAAGTAGGGGTGTAGGGAATAGATGCAGGTCACAGAGGGAAATACTATATGGTATGAGAGAGAGATGAGAGACAAAATATACATGAGAGACAAATATTCACATTCTAAAAATCACGAATGAACATGTGTCAAACTTTGTCAACTGTACCAATTGAGTATATCAGAGCTGATATAATCAAATTTAGACAGGGCAATTCGTTTCCAGGAGGTACATGTGACTATGGAGTTCCCTGGCAAATATAGAGCTCCTGGAAGCTTGCTTTGAAATGCCAAAATGAGAATACAGATTAGATGCACTTGTAAGGACCTATACCAATCATTTCTTACTTGTTTGCAAGTCCATTTCTCACCCCTCTTCTGCAAATTCCATTTCTCTGGCTCTCAACTAAGTTTATCTGCTCAGAGACTGGAGGGCAGAGGAATGGAGATCTCTCTTCACCACAGCCCCTTTCTTTCTCTGCTTCTGTGTGTTTTTCCAGTTTCCATCAGGGGCTGTATCTTTTCTGAGGTTTCTGGGTTCTGTTAACATGTCCCTCTGTGTCCTTCCACCCCTAGGTGTGGTAGTGGCTTTCTGATTTGGTTAATCTCTGGGTTGATTTACCACCTCTATTTATCAATGTTTCCATCACGTGTGTAACCAATTCCCTATTTTAAATTTACTAACCATTGTCACTGCAATAAATTTAATTAAAAAAAAGAAACTATAAAAATTTTTCTTTGTTGAAATACCTAAAGTTTTTTTCTGTTTTTCTCCCCAGACTCTGAGTGAAATGCTACATATTGACATGTCGCATCTCTTCTTGACTATGCTCCATTCAGGGCAATGCCTCCTGTCCTTTTTTATCTTGCTGCAGTGCCAAACACATGGGAGGTTCTGTATGTTTGCTGAAAAAACAAGTGTGACCATATCCTTTTAAACTAAATTTGCATATATTCGTACAAAACTTTGGAATATCTATGTATGATTGTTTAAATGTACAAGAAAGGAAATTCTTTCTATGAATATATTGAGCATAGAAAGAACCAGAAACTTCTCTAGAGAACTGGTTAAGGAAAGCCAGAACTTTTCTCATTTCCAGGACACTAGAGAGAATAATTTTATTAGGTCAACTCTCCCTGAGAGGAGAAACCTTTACTCCAATTGTTCTGTTTGTTTCACGTCCGTAAGGCCCTCACCTCCAAACAGGCTGGAGACACCTCAAGAAAGGAGAGGATACGTTTATCTTTAAATTTCCAAAAGTATGACAGTGTTTTATCTTAGACAGCTGTGCTATTAATTTCTCGAACTTTAATGCCTTAGAATGGTGTAATTTTAATTTCTGCTCAGCAAATATAGGGAAGGTGATAATTAATCACCATTTATTTAACAATGGTGGGTATTTAGATGTATCAAGAGGTAGGAAATCAAGAAGTACACTAGAACATCTTCCAATGGTCCTCGCAATTCTTTTAGACTATGAAAATTTTAATCCTAGCCTTCTAATTTATAAAGCCTCTGACATGTCCTGGTCTATACTGCACCATAGATTTGTCCTTAATGTAACTATTATGTGAAAGCATAAGAGGCTCTGTATTAGTCAGGGTTCTCCAGAGAAACAAAATCAACAGGAGACAGGAGACTGACTGTGCCAAAAAAATGTATGCACATTTTAAGAAAGGAAAAAACTGTATTAAAATTGTAATACTCAATATATACTGAAAACAAAAAATGAATACAAGTCATGTGTATATATTTTTTGCCCCCCCCCCAGTATATATATTAAGTTTACGAACTTGTTGCAATGATGTTGCTAACCTTTTTTGATATCAGAGGGATTATTCATTATGAAATTGTACCAACTGGACAAACAGTTAACCAAGTTTACTATTTGGAAGTGCTGAAAAGGCTGCATTAAAAAGTTAGACGACCTGAACTTTTCGGCAACAATTCTTGGCTCTTGCATCACGACAATGCACCAGCTCCCACAGCACTGTCTGTGAGGGAGTTTTTAGCCAGTAAACAAATAACTGTATTGGAACACCCTCCCTACTCACCTGGTCTGGCCCCCAATGACTTTTTTCTTTACCAGAAGATAAAGGAAATGTTGAAAGGAAGACATTTTGATGACATTCAGAACATTAAGGGTAATAAGACGACAGCTATGATGGCCATTCTAGAAAGAGTTCCAAAATTGCTTTGAAGGTGGACTAGGCGCTGGCGTCAGTGCATAGCTTCCCAAAGGGAGTACTTCAAAGGTGACTGTAGTGATATTCAGCAATGAAGTAGGTAGCACTTTTTCTAGGATGAGCTTGCAAACTTAATTGTCTGAGCTTCTGTGTGTGTGCGTGTGTGTATGTGTGTGTGTATTGTTGTTGTTGTTGTTGTGTGTGTGTCCTATTGGTTCTGTTTCTCTGGAGAACCCTGATTAATACAGAGCCTCTTATGCTTTCACATAATAGTTACATTAAGGACAAATCTATGGTGCAGTATAGACCAGGACATGTCGGAGGCTCTATAAATTAGAAGGCTAGGATTGAAATTTTCATAGTCTAAATGAATTACAAGGACCATTGGAAGGTATTCTAGTGTACTTGTTGATTTCTTTACCTCTTGATACATCTAAATACCCATCATTGTTAAACAAATGGTGATTAAATATCACCTGTTAACTTTGGGCTTCCCTAAGTACTCCTCCTTAGAGAGACTGTCTTGCAGCTCTTTCAGCTGTAGGCCACTCTTATTATACTGAAGCCCCATTGGTGGCAGTGATGGGGGTAAAATGTGGGGGACAGGAAGCATTCTATAATGTTGTTATTAAACCTCAGTCTTGTGGGCTGTGACCTTCACGGGTGTGTCTAGCTATCTCTACTTCCTACTTAGATGAGACAGGAATGCTAGAGAAAGAGTCAATGAAAATTAAGTGCAGCACAAAGCTGTTTTGGGCCTTATTTTATATTAACTGCTCCTATAAGCAGCGATGGGACCATAGAAAAGAGTGAGAAGGACCAGGCTTGCAGGAGACTGAACTCTGAAGAAAGGCTGGAGATGCTAGGATTGTCTCAAACAGAATTCTGGAGCAAGAGCATGACAGTTGGGGTAATCTATGGTGGTGTTAACTGGCTCATTTTTCTTCAGTCGGTTAAAGAAATGAAAAGGAAAGCATTGGAATGGGAGATGAAGTACAGGTGAAACTAGTAAGATATGACAACTCTGAAAACCCCAGTGTTCATGATCATATAAGGTAATACTTTAAGCAAGAAAAGAAAAATAAGCTGCATATAATTCCAGAGTGAGAAACAAGGATATAGAGGGTCATCAAAATATTGAAATCTGTTTGGCAAGTTCTCTGAATGGTAAAGGTGTGACTTTGGCCCTATCTTGTTTCCTTGCTCAACCACTGCTCATGAATTACGGTTCAAGTTTGTTAGTGAGTTCGGGGATGGGGTTTATGCTCTCATGTAACCTTGAACCAATGCCCCAAATTACTTAGATTTTCTCACTAAGAAAACAAATATAATGGTCACCACTAAACTAAAATATCAAAGCCTGGGAATTGATGGCCTGAGGGAGGAGTTCTGGCACTGGAATTTCTGAAAAGTAAAATCACATTCCACAACTACCAGTAAATGTGTGGAAATGGAAATTTTAAAAAATAGGGGGAAGAAACTGTCAATCCAAATGCAAATAATGGGTTAGATGTCTCCTAAATAATTAGTGAAGTATTGTTAAAATTAGTGCAGTTCTGATAAGAATGAACATTTCTTGGTGGCATAATCATCTGCTGCCATTTGGAATTCAGGAAGCGTTTTATAGTGAGTTAATAAATGAAATGAATCACTGAATTGGATTTATTAGTTGCCTTTCAGTAGCTTTCTTTGACTAATCTAACCACATCCTCATCACTATTTATTTCTTTGGCTCTATCAACTTAATTTCAAGTTTTTTGAAGACTATATCATGATGTTCATTTCTTTATATTCCTTACCATGTTTAGTTCAGTATTAGAGCTATTACTTAATGTATTAATTAGGGTCTACAGAGAGACAACCAATAGGATCTCTCTCTCTCTCTCTCTCTCTCTCTCTCTCTCTCTATATATATATATATATATATATATATATATATATATATATATATATATTTATGTAAGAGGGAACTTATAAAAATTGGCTCACATAATTATGGAGGCTGAGAAGCTCCATGATTCACCCCCTGCAAGCTGGAGAACAGTAAATCTGGTGGGATAATTCAGTCCGAGTCTGAAGACATGAGAACCAGGAGGAAATGGAAGTTCCAGCTTAAGCAGAGAGCAAACTTGCCGTCCTCCACCTTTTGTTCTATTCATACCCTCAATGAACTGGATGATGCCCACTTGCATTAGTGAGAGCATCTTCTTTACTCAGTCTACCCATTGAAATGCTAATCTTTTCCAGAAACACCTTCAGACACACCCAGAAATAATGTTTTACCTGGCTATCTGGGTATCCATTAGCCTAGTCAAGTTGACACATAAAATTAACGATTATCGGTCCCAATTAGTTAGCCATATTTCAGAAAAGCAAAACCTGGCCACTGCACTGTACACCTGAAACTGAAGCTGAATAATATTGCATGTTAACTATAATTTTATATATATATATATATATATATATATATATATATATATATATATATATATATATGTAGTTATGGGATATGGAGGACAGCATAGGGAATAGAGTCAACAGAATTATATTAGATATATACGATGTCAGAGGGGCAATAGATTGGGGGAGGAGGGTTATCACTTTGTGAGGGGTGAAATGTCTAGCTATTACATTTTTTTTTACACCTGAAACTAGTAAAAAAATACACAACAAACAACAAACAAGCAAAATCCCACCCACTCTCCAATGATGAAAACTGACAGCCTCCTGGGTATATTATCTAATCATTTCTTCAGGCTCAAATTTAAGCCGGGCTTAAAATTTTTGCAGACTTAAAAAAAACATCTCAAACTTCTCAGTAGTGATACTTGCCACTTAACTAAATAAATAGCATCTTCATTTTTTCTTTTTAATGGAGGAATTAAGGTAGAGAGGGAGGTCTAATGTGTGGCAGCAGCATTTGAGAAAACTCCAGCACCAACTCCCTTTCTCTGCCGAAAATGCACGAAGGTCTAAATCACACATGTGCCCGATTTTTCCTTCAGGACTTTCTTACTCCTTCTACCATGTTTTTGACTCTTGAAACCTCAACTCTCTTCTGTGTACCTCTATTCTTCTAGATTAGCATTTTACAGAGTATGTTCCTTGGATTCTTCTGAAGGTGACCCACTGTTTTGATTTCATCTGGTTCTCTTGTCTTCATTTCATTCCCCAGCAGGCCTGGATTTCACTGATAATCATAGTAATGTCTTCATTTCATTGCTTGCCTGTTCATCCTATCTACCCCATCAATTTTTCACTCTAGGTGCATGCTTCTTCCAGTGTTTGTGTTCTGCTGTTTGTCTTAAGAATACTATACAGAGAAAACTATGTGACCAATCAGATCGGCACTAATACAACTCCAGCCAGGCCTTCCACATCGTTCAGAAAACTTCTTACTTGTCTTTGGTCAGCTTGTTTTCTTTTTCCCTGCAGTAGCTATTTTAAAATGTACTACTTTCTTTGGGAATTCTGCCCCTTTCGTTCTTCTCATTCTCAACCAGAAGTGTGTTTATAGTCTTCCCATCTTTAAAGAGAAAATAGGGACCATCATCAGAAAGGCATTCTCTTCCTGTACCCTTTAAAACTTTCCTGGAAGATTGTATCCCTTCTCATAGTCTCATAGGAAGAGGCAGCTCCCTTATTTTAAGGTAAAATTCCTCACCCTCTGCCTTGGGTCTCATTCCGTCCCTCTTTTGTATCTTTCATTTCTCACTTCACATACAAATCAAGATTATGTTAAAAATATTAACCTTTTATCTCACTCTTTTACTGTTTTTTCATTGTTTATGATCTTATTTTCTATAGAGAAACTCTTGATTTGTATGTGATCAATATTCTGTTTTTCCTCTTTATGGCTTCTGAGTTTCTTATCTTGTTTAGGAAGATCTACATCTCTAGGTTATAAAAATGTTTTGCTATTTAACATATATTTATGTAGTATTTTCCTCATTTATTTTCCTATACCTGGCATTTTCTTTAGGATTTATCGTTTTCTTCTACACGGCTAGCTACAGCTACTAACTCCATTTTTTTTTTTTTTAAGAATACATCTTTTCCCACTGAATTAAAGTGCTGTTTTTATTAAATGCTAACTTTCTGAATATACTTCAATTTGTTCTGTGTTCTGTCCAATTGATCTACAGGCATACTTTGGATACTGTGGGTTTGGTTCTAGACCACACAATAAAGCAAATATCACAATAAAATGAGTCACATAAATTTTTTTGTTTTCCCAGTGTATATAAAAGTTATGTTTACACTATACTGTAGTCTGTTAAGTGTGCAATAGCATTATGTCTAAAAAAAGAAAAAATATATATGCCTTAATTAAAAAATACTTGATTGTTAAAAATTGCTAACCATCATCTGACTCTTCAGTGAGTCATAATCTTTTTTGCTGGTGCAGGGTCTTACCTCAATATTGATGGTTGCTGACTGATCAGGGTGTGGTTGCTTAGAGTGGTGTGTGGTGTGGCAATTTCTCAAAATAAGACAAAAATGAAGTTTGCCCCATCAATTGTCTCTTCCTTTCACTTGAATGCTTAGAGGCCATTTTAAGGCTATTAGTCAGTTTAATTTCAATATTGTTGTGTCTCAGGAAATAGGGAGGCCTGAGAAGAAGTAGAGAGATGGGGGAACTGCCAGGGGTGGAACAGTCAGAACACACATATTTATTAACTTTGCCGTCTTATATGGGCATGGTTTGTTGGTTCCCCAAAACAATTAAAATAGTGACTTCAAAAATCACTGATCACAGATCACCATAATAAATACAATCATAATGAAAAAGTTTAAAATATTGAATTACCAAAATGTGCATTTTTATATACCAATAATGAACTATCAGAAAAAGAAATTAAGAAAACAATCCCATTTACAATTGCATGAAAAAAAAATACTTAGGAATTAATTTAACCAAGGAGGTAAAAGACCTATACTCAGAAAATTATAAGACATTGATGAGAGAAATAAAAAAAGATACAAATAAATGCAAGTGTATACCATGTACATGGATAGGAAGAATTAGTACAGTTCAAATGTCCATAGTACCCAAAGCAAACTAGAGATTCAATGCAATCCCTATCAAAGTACCAGTGGAATTTTTCACAGAACTAGAACAAATAATCCTAAAATCTATATGGAACCATAAAAGACCCCAAATAGCCATCGCATTTTTGCTAAAGAAGAATAAATCTGGACGTATCATGCTAACTGATATCAAACTATATTACAAGGCCATAGTAATCAAAACAGTGTTGTATTGGCATAAAAACAGAAACATAGATCAATAGAACAGAATAGAGAGTCCGGAAATAAACCCACGCCTATATAGTCATTTAATCTATGACAAAAGAAGCAAGAATATACATTGGGGTAAAGACAGTCTATTCACTAAGTGATGCTGGGAAAACTGGACAGATATGTGCAAATAAATAAAACTAAAGCACCTTCTTACACCAAATACAAGAATAAACTAAATGTGGATTAAAAGCTTAAATGTAAGACCTGAGACCATAAAATTCCTAGAAGAAAATATAGGAAGTAAACTCTCAGACATTACTCTTAGTAATATTTTTACTGATATAGCTCCTTGGACAAGGGAAACAAAAGAAAAAGTAAATAAATGGGACTACATGAAACTAAAAAGTTTTTTAACAGCAAAGGAAACCATCAACAAAATGAAAAGATATCCACCAAATGGGAAAAGATATTTGCCAATCATACATCTGATACAGGGTTAATATGCATAATTTATATATATATATATATATATATATATATATATATATATATATATATCTCATACAATTCAACACCAAAAAAAAACAATTAAATTAACAAATGGGCAGAGGATCTGAATAGACATGTCTCCAAAGAGGATATACAGATGGCCAATAGACATATGAAAAGATGCTCAATGTCTCTAATCATCCAAGAAATGCAAATAAAAACTACAATGAGCTATCACCTTATACCTGTCAGAATGGCCATCATCAATAAATCAACAAACAAAATGTGTTGGTGAGGATGTGGAGAAAAGGGAATCCTTGTGCACTATTGGTGGGATTGCAAATTGGTGCAGCCACTATAGAAAACAGTATGGAGATTCCTCAAAGAATTAGGAATAGAACTACCATATGACCTAGCAATTCTACTCCTGGGTGTTTATCTAAAGAAATCCAAAACACTAATTTGAAAAGACATGTGCATCCCTATGTTTACTGCAGCACTATTTACAATAGCCAAGATATGGAAACAATTGAAATGCCCATCAATAGACAACTGGATAAAGAAGAAGTAGCACATATACTGGGGATGCCAACAAAATGTATACAAGTGGACACTTTGGTCAACATTGCTCAAGCAGTAGTTCGCTGTAATCAGAAGTATCTGGACACTTATGGTAACCACTGTGATAACCTCTTGTAATTGCAGAAGTGAAGTTTGACTTGCATTCATCTTTCGTTATCGTTATATATTGAGTATTACAATTTTAATGCAGTTTTTTCCACCCTTAAAATATACATTCTTTTGGCACCCTCTGTATATACAACGGAATATTACTCTGCCATAAAAAATAATTAAATCTTTCCATTTGTGACAGCATGGATGGATCTACAGGGTACTATGCTAAGTGAAATAAGTCAGAATGAGAAAGACAAATACCATATGATCTCACTTATGTGTGGAATCTAAAAAACATAATCAATGAACAAACAAAACAGAAAAAGACTCACAGATACAAAGAACAAACTAATGGTTACTAGATGGGAGCGAGTTTGGGGGACTAAGTGAGAAAGGTGAAAGGATTAAGAAGTACAAATTGGTAGTTACAAAATAGTCACAGGGATGTAAAGTACAGTATGGAGAATACACTCAATAATACTGTAAAAATGATGTGTAATGTCAGAGGTACTAGACATATCACGGGGATCACTTCATAAATGATATAAATGTCTAACCACTACACTGTACACCTGAAAGTAATATAAAATAATATCGAATGTCACCTATAATTTTAAAAAATAATTACAGGGATGGAAAGTACAGCACAAGGCATATAGTCAATAGTATTGTATAATAACTTTGTGTACAGTGTCAGATGGGTAATAGACTTATTGGGGTCATCACTTTGTGGGTTATATAAATGTCTGATCATTATGTTGTTTTGTACACCTAAAACTAAATAAAAAAGGAACTAATGGATATATCAATGTATGTAACGAACTGTGTAAAGTATTATGTTAATGATAGTTACAAATAAATGGATAAATGGATAGATGGATGATTTAAAAAATCACTGATCACAGATCACCATAATTATAATGAAAAAGTTTAAAATATTGAGATAATTATCAAAATGTGACACAGCCATCAAGTGAGCAAATATTGTTGGAAAAATGGCATCAATAGCCTTGCATGACACAGGGTTGCCACAAATCTTCAACTTGTAAAAATATCTGCAAAGAGCAATACAGTGGAGCGCAATAAAGGGAGGTAAACCTCTACTTCTCCGTGCTATTCTAGTACGATAATTTTTTGTTTATACAGCTTTATGGAAGATTTAATATCTGGCAGGTTAATCCCTACATCACTATTCTCTTTAAAAGTTTTCTTAGGAAATTGTATATTATTGATTTTTTCTGGTAAATTTGAGAATTATTTTATCTAATTGCAATCGCTACCTTATCTTCATACAAACCAAAATCATATTTTGGGACTCTAATTGATATTTCATTATATTTGTGCATTAGCTTGAGAATAGTAGACTTCTTAATTCTTTCCATATTCACATCCCAGGGTTATAACATTTTTTCTTCACTTATTATATATATTTAAAGAGGTCATATCTTTATTGATAAATGTTTTGTAAAAGGTTTTGTCATTGTTTTACATAGGTTTTAATACCACATTTTCTTTTTGAACTGATCAGAGCTAATATAGAAATAATCTTTAAAATTTATATATATTTATCTTATATCTAACTTACTAAATTCTGTAATTAGGTCAATAGTTTTTCAGTTGAGTCTTTTGTATTTTCCAGGCATGCACCAAACCCTCTGCAAATAATTATTTTTGTCCTTTCTCTCAGTATTTATTGACGTTTAATGTATTTATCATGTATAGAAACTATTCTTATTTTTTTGCCTTAATTTATTTTATTTATTTATTTATATATATTTTAAATTATTAGTTTCAGGTGCACAAAACAATGCAGTAGTTAGACATATTACCCCTCACAAAGTGATAACTCCCCTCCCCCAATCTATTGCCCCTCTGACATCGTATATATCTGTTACAATTCCATTGGCTCTATTCCCTATGCTATACTCCATATTCCGTGACTATATATATTAAATTATAATTGACATACAACATTATTCAGCTTCAGCTTCAGGTGTACAGTGCAGTGGTCAAGCATCTACACTGTCCATGAAGTGGTCTCCCTAATAAGATATGTACCCATCTGACACCCTACAAAACCTTTGCAACATTATTGATTATATTCCCCAAACTGTCTTTCATGTCCCCGTGGCAATATTGTGGTTACCAGTTTATGCTGTCTAATCCCTTCTCCTTCTCCTGCATACGCACCCGTCTCCCATCTAGCAACCATCAGTTTTTCCTCTATGTCTCTGAGACTATTTCTGTTTACTTTGCTCATTTATTCAGTTCTTTAGAGTCCACATATAAGTGAGATCATATGGTATTTGTCTTTCTCCAACTGACTTATTTCACTTAGCATAATGCTATTCTTATTTTTTAGAGTTCTTTTTTAAGCTCAGGAATATCTGTCCCAATATCTCATTTTTGGGGTATGTATTCATGTGATCACATATTTTTCTTTAATTTTTTTAAATATAATAAATTATACTAACATATTTCTTAATATTGGAACATCTTGCTTTTCTGGAACAAACTTAACTTAGAAATAGAATATAACCATTTCAACACATTACTAGATTTGACTTAGTATCTGGTTTCAGATTTTAATTATTATCAATTATAAGCATTCTTCTAGTTTTCTTTATTGGAATATCCTTATCAAATTTTGGCAATAGTATTATGATAAAATTTCAAAGTGAATTAGGAAGGCTTCAGTATTTTTTCCCCCAATAAGATAACATGGGCAACATTGTCATTGAGTTTACAAACAATTTACCTGCAAACCACCCTGAATCTGGTGCCATTTTCAGTGGTAGTATATATTTTTCAAATTCTATAGATGTTTGATTGCTGAGGTATTCTACTTATCATTGAGTCAATTTGGGGGATTTATATTTTGATAGTACATCTGTTTCCTTCAGATTTAAGTCTGTTGGCAGAATAAAAATGGTAGATATTGTTTGTCAGTAATTTGTGATCATAGAAGACATTTTATGAGTAGAAAATGTTTCCATATAGAAATGAGAATAATTTTTAGAAATGTAAATTGGATCATTTTGCTCACCTGCTAACTCTTCATTGACTCTTTATTCCACGTAAAATAAAATACAAATTTCTAACCATGGCCCACAAGACCTGTATGAAGGTCTGGCCTCTGCTAACCTTTCCAAACTCATTTTGTGTCACTCTGTCTCTTGCTTCAGTCACAAGGGTCATCTTTATGTTCCATCAACACACGATTTTAGCCCTCTTACGATCTTTATACCCACTGTCCCTCTGTCTTCTGATTATCAGGAATAAATAGAATGCTTTATTAGAGAATAACAGTGGGGATCATTGTTAGAGAGGCCCTTTTGAAGAGGTGACATTTAAGTTGCCACTTGTAAGATGGGCAGAAGTCAACTATGTAAAGGTCAGAAGAAAGAGAAATGCTTTCTAAATTATGATTCTCCATTGTTAGTCTCTAGGAAAGCATGCATACTATTTGATTTCCTTTACAGCAATTATCACTATGTAATATTTATTTAAAATATTTAGTAAGCTATATAAATGCTTACTAATATATTTACTATACTAATATATTCAGAATATTCACTAAAGTATTCAGTAATATATGAAATGCTTACTAATCTCTTATTTTCATATGTATAAAGTGCTATACTCCAGCCCCTGGCGATGGGCCAGATTTTCCTAATTTTTCCCAGGCTTTCATATAGTAGGCAGAAATGGGCCATGGGGCCCTTTCAAGAAACAGAAGAGAAGGTGCAAGTAGCAGTGCCATGCTCCACTGGTGGCAGTTATATCCAGAAATTCACTAAGAGTTTGATACCCCCACTCATAAATACATTGTAAAATCATACATTGTAAAACTCTGTATTGTTTTCTTGTATAATTGTTTACCTTTGTATTTTGTTTCCTAATTAGATTGTGAGTTTCTCAAATTGTAGAGATTCTCTGTTACAACTTTTTGCTTTCTTCACAGTTCTCAGCATCCTCATAGTGGAAATAACACTATATTTGAAGCCAGACAGCCAGCCCATGTTGAAAGGCAGCTCCACTATTAGCTATGTGATTTTGGGCAAATTGGAACCTTTGGGCCTCAAATTCTTATCTATAAATGGGGATAATACTTATTCTATTAGGTTTTCATAAGGAACACTCATTTCATAATGAGATAATATTCATGAAATATTCTGGCAAAGAATAAAATGTATAAATGTAAGCTGCCATTATTATGTCCTTCAGGAATAATTATTGATTATTATTGGTTTAAGTTAAACATTATCTGCACAATGAAAGCATGATGTAGAATGTAGTGCAAATTACAGTTTTGAGCCATGGGGCTCAAATTGTGGTAATCCTGGGACCAGCTACAAAATTCCATTATTTCACACCTTAGTCAGTGGGAGAAATCCCTGGATTCCCCCGGGGGGGAATAAAGAGAAAATTCTTCCCTACTTGGGACATGATTATGGTCTGAGTTTTACAGCTCTCATTAGCTCCCCAGCACATAGGTTGGGTTCAAATCTTGGTCCTGTTTATCTCTGTGCTATTTCTGAACACAGTCATCACAACAGCCAGCTCAATAGTTCAGAAAATTACAATAGTGCAAGGTTTAATGCAGTCATGAGGCCTCTACCTAAAGAGGGATCCAATAATAACATTTTGTTTTGACGTAATGAGGATAAATGCCATCCTTTTCGAAGTTAAGCTTGAGAGAAGGAATGAGGTGCCTATGAAGAGATAAGGAGAAACATAAAGAGAAAACCAACTAGGATAAAATGGCTAGAAACTAATAATTTTATAGTACTTATTACATGTCAGGCAATATACTAAGTACTTTGCATATATTGATTCATTTAATCCTCAACAATCCTATGAGGTTGTTATTTTTATTTTCCTTGTATAGATGAGGAAACAGGCACATAGAGGTAAGTATACTGGGATAAGGAGAATTCAAACCCAGTGTGTGTTCAGACTCCATGTTTTTAACATCTGTTCAGTGTAAAAACATCCAAAATCAACACTGTTTGCAAATGGGAAAGCAGACAGATGCTGGCTTTCCACAAATCCCATAGCTACAGATTGATTTTTATGTACTAATAATCCTTTTATTTCAAAGTAATGCAAAAAATTAAATTAATCGACCATATAGGATAACAGTCTGGAAAATATATATATTTTTTCAAGGACTATGAGGGAACAAGAAACCACTTACTCTATATTTGATCCTCAGCAGAGTCAGAGGAACATGAGGGCCTTTGGAAAATAAGTGTAATTATTTGTTAATTTTTCTTTATTGCCCTTGAGCTTCTTATTTTCAATCTTAAGATGGGCTCTATGGAAACTTAGGAGAATGAGAAAAGAAAACATGGTACTAGGTTATAAAATCTTTTGGACTCAGTCATTGATTTGTGGGTGGGTGTGTATGGAGGTGAAGCAGTCACATAGAAGTGATTATTAAGTTGAAAATAGTGTGAGTAGAAACTTCCAGAATGCCTGATGGTTTCAACTGATGTCAACTTGGTACTGTTCCCAGAATTGCGGCAACCCTGTGAGAGCAGCCTGGTGTGACAATCTGGAACAAAGTGGGCAGATCCTGTGGGTTATTCCCAATCCTATCCACATCTCCCGATGGCACTGTGGACTTCCCCAGGGGTGCCAAATCTATCCGTTTGCTGCCAATACTATGCTCAGGTTGGATTCTTGAGGAGGCCAAGAGGTGATGGACTATATGTCATGAATTGTGTAGCACTGGGTCATTCTTTGCCTCAAAATGCCTCCTTCCTGTGGAGTGTGGCGTGACAGGAAGAGTGCCCCCTGGCGGTGGAGTGAGACAGGCCCGGGCTCACTCCTGAGAACTGTTGTGACTTTGGATAAGGTTTTTAACCTCCCTGCACTAGTAAGGACTCCGGTTTCAAGTGACAAAAACCCAATTTGAAGAAAAAAATATATTGGGAAGGTTAATGGAGAAATCAGAGTCAAACTGAGTCCAGCTTCTGAATTCCATTTCCTTTGCCCATTTAGGTGAGACCACTCTGCGGCTGCATCTCGTTCAACTTCCACAAAGGAGAATGGATGGTCCGCAGATGGTGATGGTGGGTGGGGACAAGCCTTTAATAGACCATAGAAGGAGGAGGAAATCTGTGGCAAAAACATTTCCTAACTTAAGGCTGTTTGTGAACTGAGTAACAATCATGCATGGTAGCAAAGATGAAAATCTTAGATCCATTTTGAGTTAAATTTTGTATAAGATGTGATGTTAAGTCAAGGCCTTTTTTCTTTCTTTTTCCTTTTTCTTTTTTGCCTATGACGTCCAATTTCTCCAGCAGCATTTGTTGAAATGGCTATCCTTTCCCCATTGAATTGCTTTTGCACCTTTGTCAAAAATCAGTTGAGCAATGCATGTAAATCTATTTCTGTGTGCTCTATTCTATTTCATTGATCTATATGTTTATCTCTCTACCAGTATCACACACTGTCTTGATTACTGTAGCTATATAGTAAGACTTAACACTGAAAAGGCTAATTCTTCTCTCTTCTTCTTTTTCAAAATTGTTTTGGCTAATATAGGTTCTTTGCCTTCCAATATAAATTTTAGAGTAAGCTTGCTGATGTCTCCAAAATACCTTCCTGAAGTTTTGATAGGAATTTTGTTAACCTAATACATCAATTTGGGGAGAATTGACATATTTATTATGTTGAGTCAGTCCCAATCTTTGAACTGTCCAACTATCCAGGACTACTTTAATTTCTTTCATTGTATTTTGTAGTTAAAGTGTGCAGATCCTGCACTTGTTTAGTTATATTTATACCTATTTCATTTTCTTTGGAGCAATATTAAATGGCATTATGTTTTAAATTTTGATTTTTGTATGTTTGTTGTTTTGTAAGGAAATGCAATTGATTGTGTGTGTTGATCTTGTAACCTGGCTAAACTTATTCGTTTTAGGAGGTTTAAAATCATTTTCTTTTATTGTGGTAAAAACGTATGAGATCTATCCTCAACAAAAATTGAAGAGTACAACACAGTATTATTTACTATAAAATAGTTCTATTTTTAACTTTTTGAGCAACTCCATACTATTTTCCATAGTGGCTGCACCATTTTACACTTCTACCAACAGTGTACAAGGGTTCCAATTCTTCCACATTCTCATCAAGAGTTTTTTTTTTTTGTGTGTGTGTGTGTGTGTTTTGTAGATGCTTTCGGATTTTCTACATAGAAAATCATGTCCTCTGCCTTGAGGAATAGTTTGATCATATTTCATAAAATTTTTATACACATTGAAATTTGAAAGAATATCACAATGAATATCCACAACAATTCCCAAATTGTTAATATATTTTGAATGTGTGTTTGTGTGTGTGTACACAAACACATACTTATATATTGGTTGGACATCACCTACAAATACTTCATCATATATGTATTAATTATAAGTGTATACCAACATATAACTCTATTACTTCAGGAAATTAACAATTCCTTAATAACAACTATATCTAATCCACACAGAAATTTCCTCAAATTTCCCCCATGATACCTTTTATTTCTTTTAAGGTAGGTCACATGGAGTTTCATGAATTGCATTTGGTTATTATGTCTCTTTAGTCTCTTATTTTAGAATGGTCATACTAACTTTTTTTCCCTATGACATTGACGTTTTGAAGAAACTATGCCAGTTGTCTTATAAGACATTCCACATTCTGAATTTACCTTATTGTTTCCTCATGATTGTTTGTTTGTTTTTAGCCTTGTTCCTTTATCTTCTTTATCTCCTGTAAACTGAAAATTATGTCTAAAGATTGATTAGCTTTATGTTGAACACATTTGGCAAGAGTACATCATAAGTGAAGTTTTGTGCTCTACATCATAACATCAGATCAGCCTATTGTTATTGAGGCTTAGCTGAATTACTAGGTTAAAGGTGCCATTATAAAGGTGCATCTCTCTCTTTTCAATTAACAAGTAGCCGGTAAGAATGACGCATACATATTTTGAAATGCTGTGATGGAAGCCAATTGGTTTTTTCCCAGAGAAAGGTGCTCCAATAGCATCATGTCCCGTTTAGGAACCTATGAGGATGAATGTCCACCTTGGGGTGGAAATACATGAGGCTTGCAAAAAATTCCTGATTTTTAAAGAACAGAAAATGTGACTCTGGCCTACTGGAAGAGGATATTTAATGAATATTTTTGCATGAGGCTGGCTCTATAATTCAATTTAAATGTATTAGTTAAGGAATACTCTAAGGAACACTTTGAGAGAAGAGCGTAGAAAAAGTCTGAACCTCAAGCTATGATCCCGAGAGCAGAAATCTCCCCTAGTTTTGTTTTGTGGTGGTAGCTGATAGTCACCTAAATAGCAGACCTAGTAAGAGAGGCTTCTGTATGAAGGCTGCTTATTGAGGGAACATGATTTTATACAAAGCTTTTCCTCAAAGAGGGTTTGAAAAGCATATGTTGGTTTGAAGCTGAAGAAAGCTGTCCTCTTGTCCATTAGAGGTGTCAGGGTGCCCTGTATCTCTGGATTTGTTTGGGACTATTTCCTATTGTGACAATTCTTGAGAGCAGCCTGGTGTGATACTCTGGGGTGAAGAGGGTGCATGTCCTGGGCCTTTGGATCCTTATCCACATCACGAGGGTGCTGCTGGTCAGTTGAACCAGGGGTACCAGGCCAGTCAGTTTGCTGCCAACACCATACCCATGGACAGTTTTATGGGTAAGCAGAGTAGATGAGTTGAGTAGCATAGGGTAGTTCCTTGGTTCAGCATGTTGTGAACCTGGCATGATGGAAAAAGCACACTCCTGGCTTTAGAAGAGGACAGATCTGTTCTCGCTACTTACTAATGATGGGATCTTGGGGAAATTATCATTATTGCTGCTATTATTATTATTACTGTTTTTATGCTTATTTGGGGTCAGTGATTATTTTATTTGATCTTCACAACAATCATAGGAGATAGTTGCTATTAATATCCCTGTTTTAAAGATGAGGAAACTGAGGCACTCTGAAGTATGTGTGTATTTAATGACCAGGTGGGACATGCCAGAAGCAGCTGGCCTAAGGACCTCACCTAAGAGGGCCTCCTACCGCAGGCATGGAGCTCTCACAGGAGGGAGAGTAGAGGTACACAGTCAGATGAGGAGCGGTTGAGGAGGCTGTTAGCAACCTGCCAGAGGACAGAAATTGGTCTCTTCAATCTAAGAGTGATCTTGATGGAGGAGAATGGTCACCGAAGAAACAGCAAAAGTGCCCCGTGAAGAAAAGAGACAGTAGTAAACACACTGCAGACACAGAGAGCACCAACACCAGGCAATGTGGGTACCTGTCAGGCACAGTCTTCTCTCCTTTCCCAACATGTATCACCTTACTTTGCCTCACTCCATGTCTAGAGAGGACAGAAACCAGTCGTGAGCTTGTAGGGAGCACACGAAGCTAACGAAGCTACCCAGAGAAGAAGGCGACCATGTTTCTCTTTCCCACTGCAGGCTTCCTGCCTGAGGCAGCCCATGCTAGGGAATGAGAGAGGCATTAACTCTAAATAAAGATTGGGGTTTTTTGATTTTCGATTATTATATGGGACTGGATATTTAAATTACTAAAATGAGTTGATTTTGTGGATAAAAGTGAGAGAAGACTTTATTTTTTTATTTTTTATTTTTGTTATCTGAGAGGGACTAGAAAAGTAAATAAACCTGCTCTAGAGTCATCTAAGGAGCAGAAGAGAAGAGAATTAGCCTCACAGAATGGGTTTGTATGGGCAGTGGGGGAAAACGATGAAGGTGTTCTCTTTTTTGGACTCTTCGGAGTCCCCCTTTTGCAGCATAATTCAAACCATCAGTGTATCTGAGGAGTGTTTCTTCAAATTAAGTTTTACTCAGAATAGTAAAGATTTAAAGCAAGTTAAAGCAGGCCTTCTTCTCTTCATGTATATAAACCCACTCCCGTCTAATTCAACGAAGGCAACTCTTTCTGTATATGTTTTATGTCTTTAGCATTGACAAGCAAAATTGTTGATGGCAACGATTATACCAATGAACACAAGTCCATTGCTTCCTTAGCAAACGCAGTTTGTTGGGATGTTATGGTATCTTTGGGGGCTTCTTAGACATGTTTCTAGGGAATTTGGGACCAAGATGCACACTGTCTTTCTTTGCTCTTGACTTCAGTCACCATCTTTTCGTGGTAATTAGATTAATACCTGTTTGAGCACCATGAAGCCACCCATTTTATCCCTGGGTACCTCTGAGAGTAACAAAGTTCTTAATTAAGTTAAGTAATAGCACTCTTTCTCTCTTACTTTCTGGCAGAGAGACCCTGGGTTTTTAAAGTACAGAGGTCCTTTGCTTTTCCTTTTCTTCTACTTGTTCCTCTTATGGTTTGAGGGAGATACGTTCTCATGCTTCTGGCTGTTATTTCTGCAGTTCTGAGCGTGGTCATGGTGTCAAGTATCAGAGACAGCAATTTTCTCAGAAAGAGAAAAAAAGTATGTTCCCAAGAATTAGAAAAATACCCTCAAACAAAATCTGAGGAAACAAGGACTGTAGGTTTTACTGCGCTCCCCCATCCCACCCTATATTAAAGGGTATGATATTAAAGTAAAGCAGGGTGTTGTGGGTTTTTTCCTGTATTGAATACATCATAATAGAAATCCCAGCATTAAAGATATATGGTATGAAAACTTTTTAGGTAAATAAATCCCCTACTTAGTTTAATCTCCCAAGCTTCTATCTTTGCAGGTCTTTGTAGTCTCTGCTCTAGCTAAAACGTTCTCAGATTTGTGTTTAGGGATCCTGAGTTGGGTTTGTTTTCAGCACATCATTTTTCTGAAAGGCCCAAGTATGGCATTACTTCACCTTACAGTCCCCACAGGGTCTGGGCAATGTTCTTAGAAACATTAGGGTGATCTCACCCAGTTGGAAGAAGGGTTTCATAATAAAGTAATGATACTTCTCTCTCTCAGGCCACTGCACACTGTTAAAATATGTTACTTCTTGACCTTTTGGCTAAGATCCTATGTAGAACAACTAAAATATCAGCTTCCTGTCAGCCCTACCTCACTTGAGGCTATAATTTCTGAAAGCTGTGAGAGATCGTGTGCTTTGTGGGGGCCCAGCTGAGCCCCTTTGTGATAGCTGAGTTTGTCCAAAAAGGCTGGATCATGGACTATCAGTCTAATAATCCATGTTATGCTCAAGGCCTCACTGTAATGTTGTGGTGTTGGCTGATCTTCCCCTGGCTGGGGTTGTCCAGCCTGGGCTTCAATACTACCAGTGGAGTGTAGGGAACTCGGAGGCAGCGGATTCCATCTTCCCCTTAATCTTGGCTGACTATAACAAGTTCTCCTGTTGAGCTGAAAGCTGCCTCCCTAACACATGTTTATTAATCTCACTTCTTCCCCTATGGGTCTGTGCACAGTAAGTTGAATCCCTTTTTAACTATTTGAAGATAGCTACCATTTGTTCTTCAAGTCTTGACTTTAGGTTGAATAACCTAATCCCTTGAATGCATTGGAATTTTGATTCAGGCTCTTTTACCAAGTGTATCCCAAATTTTATCTAATATGTGTACCCGGGGTTGAATTTAGTACTGAGTTATTCACTTTCTCATTCTCAATGTTATTCATTTATGAAAGCACCATAAAGAACTGTCAGGTTTTTTTTCCAATCATATCACACTTTGACACATATTGAGTTTATTATTAATTAAAATTCCTGTCTCTTACATACTTACTTGCACAGTTAATTTTTGAACCTGTGTATAGGATTTTGTACTTCATTCTAAAATTCATTCTAAATTTTATTAGTTGGATTTGGTTCATTGTTCTAACATCTCATGCTCTTCCTGAAACTTGATTCTTTTATCAACAATATTTACTGTTCTTCCTGGATTGTTACCATTTACAAATTTGTTAAGCATACCCTTTGATATTTGCATATTACTCATTGATGTTAGAAGGGTAGAACTAAGGACAGAGGGAAATGAAAATAGAAATTACAGCCCAATAATGAAGTAACCTTACCATTTACTCAATAATAATGAGTTCTAGGTCTAATTCATTAATATTGGAATAACTAGTAAGGTTATTATTTACAAGCCCTTGTGTAGTGAACCTAGTGTGGTTAGAGAGATTGATAATGTCTCAGTAATCTATACTCTTTATGATATGGCTTCTTACGAGTAATTTAAAAATTAAGAATTAATGGCAACTTTTAAAGTAAAAGCAAAAAACACTCAATGGTGCATGAAATTAAAAAAAAAAGATAGTCTATGATTTCATTTGAAGCTCAGGTCACTCCCCGAAACCTCAATCATTATTTTATTAAAAAACAAAAAACAAAAAACCCAGAGCCAAACAAAAACCTTAGTTTAGAATACAGTAAACTTTTCAGAATTGAATTTCTAGATCATCTGGTTCAGTTAATTGGCAGCTAAAGATGTGGTTTTGTTTAAACAACCCCATATGTAGGCTTTCAACCCCTCCCCTTAAAATTAATTTCCATAATTCTTAACAGTGACAGAAACATGTATATGAAAGATGGAAGGAAACTCAATTTCAGTTGGTATATTCTGACTGAATAAAGAGAAGGAGTGGGCTTCAGGAGATATACTTGAAGGATGAGTTGAATTTTCCAATTAGGAATGGATGTAGCATGACTCTCCACGTTAAAGATTTCCAGGTAAGTTCAAGAGGAAAATAACTGGAGCTGAATTCCATAAGGAAGTAATAATTCCCTTTCTGATTAATGACCGCAGGCAACACTGCCAGGACAGACAGATTTCTGCACTACATTCCAACTTCTCAAAAACTCCTTTCATAAGCTGAATACTTAACCATACTTTAGCTTAGTCTAATTAATGAGATGCACGCCCGTATGAATGATCAGTAATGGGATCACTGTCCTTTATTTTCCTTTTGTTTATTCAGTGTCATAGCTACATTTTTGGCTATGTTTTATGATGTTATGACCTAGACGACTGCAAACAAATTCCTAGTCAAATTGTTGTGGGTTGTTTATAAAATAATTTTGGAGTCTAGTTTATTTTAGCTTTCGATCCTCCTCTGCTACATGTCACACACACACACACACACACACACACACACACACATCTATCTCACATAATCACAAATAGCTTTTTCTAGTACAAATATTTTAATTATGATTTATTTGTAGCTGAACATAGTATTTGTGAAACATCATCTATCCTTGAAAATTTTTTTACTTTTTAAGGCTTGGATCTTCAATGTAACACACAGATGGGTCAAAGTCATCCTTCCCTCTAAACATACTCTCTTCTTTAACCACAGTGAATTCCTTGCATATCTCCAAATGTGTTATTATGGCATAACTTCCTTCAAAGCTTTGCATAAGCTCTTCCCTTTGACTTGAATGTCCCCTTTCTCTGACTCAGTAGTACTCATCATCAAAATGAGGCTGAGTGCTTTCCAGGAAGTTTCCCCTGATTTCTAGTCCTTACTCAAATGCCCTTGTACTTGTCATTTATATATCAGGTATCACACTAATGTTAATTTCCTTCTATGTCTTTTATTAACATTGTGTGCTGATAGATTAAATCATATATAATATGTGCTACTGCAATTTGAGAATTAATATAGATGCTCAACACTATAATATTCTTTTAAATGTAGGGGGCCTTTCCTATTGTCCAGACTGAATTGGTGCTTGTACCGTTTATTCTCATAAAGCACTGAACTTCTCTTTTGTAGAACTTAATCATATTTGTAAGTAGGTACTTATTTGTGTAATTGTTTGGTATCTGCTCCTCCCCTCGATTATAAACTCCTTGAGGGCAGGACCACATCTTGTTTTCTTTTTGTTTTAATTTTTTTTCTCAGTTGACATTCAATATTATATCAATTTCAGGTGTACAGTATCATGGCTAGACATTTATGTAATTTACGAGGTGATCCCCTGACATCTTTTTTCCTTATTGTTATACTCATGTTCTTGGCACAGTGCCCAGAGCAGGATATTTGTTCAGTAAGTACTGGTTAAAAGAATGACCAATTGAATGAATGGATCTCTGTGAGAGAAATTGATGAGGAGATTGGTGCCCTTAGGTTTTAGTTTAATGTCAGGGGTTGCAATGGTGGGGGGGAGGGGTTGTTCTAGGAAAAGAATAAGAATATAAGAGTTTCTTGAAAACTAACTGGAAGAAAGCAGCAGCCGTGAGGATGAGAAAGGAAGCACAGGATCCTGATGAAAGGAGAGTAGTCTGAGGAGAGGGTTTCTACCCTAAGCTGTGACTGAGGGCCACTGTGATGAAGGCCACAGGGAAGTGGGCGGCCAGGCAGGATGGAGGTGATTGGGGTTTCCCTAACTTTGGGACTCCCAGTAGAACTTTGGCTTAAAGATTTTTTTTAATGGTCTTTATAGCACTCCTTTCAAAAGGAGTAGCATGGCACCATAGGAAGAATTTTGACTTTGTTACCAGACAAAACTAGTTGCAAAATGAAGCTACAGCCCTTATTAGCTGTCTGACTTTGAGTAACATATTTGACATTTCTCAGCTTCAGTTTTCTCATTTGTAAGAAGAGGATAATCATATTTACCTTGAGGAACTACAGTGAAAGGAGATACTATTCATAAGGCATGTAACTCAGTTCCTGGCTCAGAGTAATTACTAAACAAATGATAGAAGTTGTTAATATTAACCAGATTTAACCTTCATAGAACTTTTGAATGGTTCTGTTCTTGGTCCCAAATTGTTCAGTATCTTCAATCAATAGGTTGAAAGCATTCTTATCAAATTTCTAGATGACACAAAACTGGAAAAAATGACTAATATGTTGGCTGACAGGCTAACGAGCCATAGACAACCATTGAGAAGGAGAGGCTGAAACCAACATGATAAAATTGATAAGACAAATTTAGATTCTTCCTTTTGTGTTTAAAGAATTAGCTGAAACCAGAACAAGGGAGACCTTGCTTAATAGTTCATAAGGGAAAAGCCCAAGGGTTTTAGCTGGCTGTCAGCTTAACATACGCCAACTGGGTGCAGGCTGCCAAAAAGCTCATGTGATCTGAGTCCATGTGGTGGAAATAGAACATCCAGAAGAAACGAGGTAATTGTCTAAGTGTCCTTGCGCTGGGAGGACATCAAGGCAATGTGCTCAGTTCTTGGCCTGTTTTAAGAGAGATAGATCTAGAAGAAGGTCACTAAGAGTGTCAAAGTTCTGGAAACCGTGTCACATGAGCAATGGTTAAAGGAACTGGGATGTTTAGTGTGGAAAAGAGGAGACTAGAATGGTACAGAGTTGGGTTGGAGCGTGGGTACCATGGAGCGTGCTGCAGCCTTCAAATACTTGAAAGGTTTTCATTTGGACAAGGGATAGACTTTCTTTGCAGTGTTTCAAAGGATGGAAGAAATATGATTGGAAAATGGAAGAAAGGAAAATTTGGGTCAATATATGTCAGTACTCACTGTAGCTGTACTTGCTAGCATTCATAAACCGTCACTATATGCAAGGCCCTCTGCTAAGCTCTTCTTACATATGACTCTTCTTATTTTTCTTCAATCCTTACATCAGTTTTGTAAGGTGGGTATCATTATCCTCAATTTATAGATGAGGAGACTGAGGCTTAGAATGAAAAATTGATTTCATAAGCTATACAACAGGTTAAATGATAAAGCTTCCTCTAACTCAGGTCCCTTATGACCAGAAAGCCTGTGATTTTTAGCCCTATGACATATTTAACCTAGAGTTTCTTGGGACACAGGACTCTCAGTGCTAAAACCAGGACAGTCTTGAGCCAACTGGAATGTTTGGTTATTCTGATTTCATGCTGTGTTTCCTTGTACCCCAAAGCTGGAGGAGACATTTGTCTACAAGAAAGCTAGGATTATAGCTCAGTGCCTGGTTTTGGCTCAAGTTTCGAAAGCATTCCAGAAAAATTTCACTGTTCAGACATGGAAATGGTCCGTCTTAAGTGACAATGAACAACCAATTCCTGGATGTAATCAAACAGAGGCTGGATGCCACCTGTCAGAGTTGTTGAGGATGAGAATTCCCTATTGGGTTTGTCATTAGAGACCATTTCCACAATCCCTTCCACCTCTGGCATTCCATGATTGAGAAAGAGAGGACTCCCTGCTTGGACCCTGAGGTGATTCCCCAGGCTCTTTATCCAGAACTGAAAGCACACCTGTGGGGCTTGTTTATGATGATGTCTCAAGAAGCGTGGAGCATGGAACATCTTGTTCCCTTCCTGTGGTCATTGTTCTCTGCTAATGTAGCCAAAAGCCTGAGTATAAATGTTCTGAGATAGTTGTCCTCAGAGCACACATGCTTTGGATTTTCAACCCAAAGCTCTTCCAAGAAAGATCCAGACACCAATTCATTATGTATAAATCATTGTTGTGTTTATTCATTTAAAAATCATTTTGGGAGCTGGCCCGGTGGCTCAGGTGGTTAGAGCTCCATGCTCCTAACTCCGAAGGCTGCCAGTTCGATTCCCACATGGGCCAGTGGGCTCTCAACCACAAGGTTGCCCGTTCGATTCCCGCCCCCTGCAACGAGAAAACGGCAACTGGACCTGGAGCTGATCTGCACCCTCCACAACTAAGATTGAAAGGACAACAACTTGACTTGGAAAAAAGGCCTGGAAATACACATTGTTCCCCAATAAAGTCCTGTTCCCCTTTCCCAATAGAATCTTTTAAAAAAAAATAATTTCGAAGAGGAGAAACAAAACCGGTCTCAGCCCATCCTTTGGAATGCACTCATCAGTGAAATTTCATTTCACTGGTAGTCTTTAAAGGCCTCATGGGTGGAGTGTTTAGGAGCCCATCAGTATTCTGAGAAAGGCTTTTGAATTTTTCTAGGCCCTTGAAATTAGTCCTATGAGTGTCCGAGTAGTGTTGTATTGGAAAAGTCTTTTTTCTTGTAGCCTGCACAGGAATAAAACATAGGATAAGCAAAGTGGTTATCATTACACTTTCGCCCCACATACATGAGGACATCCTTGGTGATCCTCTGCCACCTTACTTAGAGAACCCATGGAGCAGTGAGATTGCATCTTCCATGGGGAGACCTTTGTCACTCAGTGAGTGTCCCTTGTCAGCTGAAGGAGATGCCCTCTTGTCCCTGACAATTTGTGTGTGAGGTAAACTAGCACACGTGGCCAACATAGGGAATTCTCAATGGAGAAAACTGAAAACAGAGCAAAATTTGCAAAGAAAATATGGCAACCTACAAAAGTCCACATTTTATCCCCTGTATGTTCTTATTCTATGTATTCCTTCTTCTCCATGAGGGCCCAAGCAACAGACACCAGAGTAATTTTTTCTTTAAATCTAACTCTGTTCATGTCTAGTTTCTTAAATGCCCTGCTGTTTCTGTTTTCTTCACTAACAGCCACCATTATTGAAGACCCGTGTGGAGTCAAGCACTGTATTAAGTGTTTTACATTATTATTTATTTACCCCTCACAACAACACTCTGAGGTAGACAATGCCATCCCCTTTTTTACAAATGAGGAAAGTGAGCCCCAGAGAGGCTAAACATCTTGTCTGAACTCACACAGCTAGTAAGTGGAAGAGCTGAGATTTGAACCAAGTTCTATCCAAAGTTTTCTGTTCACAATGCTACTCTCACTCTGATCTGAATCTGACCTTCTGCCCAAAGCCTACCAGAAATATAAAGTATTTTTTCAAGGCTTCCATCCTCTAGTACTTGTGGATCATTACCATCTTTTCCACAACTTGCTTTCACTGAGATACTCTAATACTTAAGCCTCAGACCAGCCTTGCTTCACATCAGAGCCTGGACCCTTACTTTCTAAAGGACTTCGTTATGGCCTACCAACCAGAATCATCGTTATGCTTTGCCTAAGGACATATCTTCATTGCCTGTGAGTCCAGCCCTCATGCTCTTCTCACTGAACTTCCTGACCTCTTGATATGAATATAATGTTATTTAATATAACAAATATTTTTTAACATCATTGCTGTCTGTTGATATACTTTTGTTAAGTCTTGATTTCTAAGCTCTTAGGAAGCCAAATCTCTTTCTCTGTGGGGGCAGTGGGCGGTGGGCAGAGGATGCTTATTATCTGTCCTCCTCGTGTTCCAATAAAAAGGGCACTTCTTCTAAGACTTCTGCCTTCTCAATAGTTCTGGGGAGGAAAACTCCACCCTTTCCCCACACTTCTTCCTTTGGTGGGAGAGTGCTATCTGTTTGGCCTCTTTATCTGTATAAACCAATGGGGTTACAGGTAAGTACATATTCTGATTTCCCCTATCTTTTCCTTAGGCTGGGTAGTGGTGATAGTGGGTTTCTAATGAGTTGAGGTCATGGAGCTTGAGGCACTAATCATTTTGGACCTTGGGAGGAGCCCACTGTTTAGGAGGTCAGCTTCCTACCACATGTGGTTGGATTGGCACTGTAGTGTGGTAGACAAGGAGTTTATATCGCAAGTAAAAGAAGTGTCTGCTCTGCCATTTTCTTGTTTGTACTTGTTAATATTATCTTCAACTTTTGACCTTGTTTTTTGGAGTTGTTATTAATATTATCTTCAGTTTTTTACCTTGTTTTGTTATACTGGTTATTCACATTATCCTTCTTAATTTCCTGCTTCTATTTTTTTCTTTTGTTTTTGTTTTTTCTTTTTTTTTTAAATCTTTTTTTGGTGTGTGTTTTTTAGTCAATTTGCGGGTTTTTTTTTTTTTTTCTTTTAAAGAAATATTTTTAAGCCTCTTGTCCATATTTTGAGGGCTAGTTTAGTTAAAACTAAATGATGTGATTTATAAGATCACTTCTCCAGGCCTGCATGAACTGAAATATGTGGTCATTTAGGGAAAACAAGCAAACAAATGAGGGGGCCCTGAAAGCTTCTTTCCTTCATGGAGTTCCCATTCTTCCTTTGGGATATCACTCGATATACGACCAGTCAGACCATGTATGGGGGCCACTATTAATATGAACAGTCAATATGAATAAAGTACAATTACTTTTTTATAGATTAAGATTAAATGTAATAATGAACAGGTTTGGCAAGATATTCTTAAGGAGGAAGTGAAAAGAATTTATCTACCAGCTCTCATCTCTCATTGGTCAAAGTTTGCCCCCAGGGGTGTTAATGTTCTTGCTCTTATGGGTTAGGCGTGTGCATCACTGAGCAGTTCCCTTGGTATCTCACCCCTCAATGGCAACAGAAAAGCCATAGGATAGGAGGCAAGAGGCAATTCTCAAGTCTAAGATTTGATTAACATGTCCAACAGAGGTTTAGGCCAAATCCCTTCAACTAGTCTCACAGAATTTAATTAAGACTAGTATCTGTCAATAGGACTTCAAACAGCAGCTTGGGGTCAACCTGCAGCATAGACTCCAACAACGCTCCCCAGGGTCCTGGACTTGGCCAACTGAACAAGTTCTATAAACCATCAGGGTCTACTTCAGAAAGCCTGAAGTAGATGGCTTTCTCCTCAAGTCTCTGTATTGACCTTTCCACTTGGCCCACAGCATTAATACAGGTGTAGCAGAATGCAGTTGGGATTGCAGAGGCTCTGCCTTTGCCTGTGAGGAGGGAGTCTAGAGTAATTCTCTCATTAATAACAACTCTGACTAGTGAGTTGAGGCTGACTTGAATGCCTTCAAAACTCAAGTGGTGTCACTAGTCTAGTTAGCTAAAGCCAGGGACACATTTCTTGTCACTTTTTCTAATTGGATGACTCCCACCTGGAGGGGTAAACACCTACAGTATGTGGATAAACAGTGAGTAAGTTATCCCTCTGGAGACCTTTGCCAAGTAACTAAAGGTGGTTGTGTTTCAGAGACATCCCCCAGATGTCTGAAGATTGTATGATCTACTGCTGGTGTTTCTCCAAATCTTTGAAGGTGCTTATGACTAACTCTAGGGTGGATGATGCTGTGGTCTTTGGGGTCAGACAGATTAATGTCTGTTGTCAACACAGGTACAGTCCCGGGGGGCACATATGGTGTCTCTGGAAAGAAGATATTATTCATAATTAATGATATCCCCAAAGTGGGACCTTCCTTATTTGTGGACACAGATTGACAGTGCCTTCACTGTGGCCTCTCGGCAGGCTGGTAGGCATTAGAATACTCAACTCATTTTGGATAATTGAGTGCAATTCTTATCTTTGGAGGGACTGCCTATGGGCAATTAGTCTGACCTGTCCTATTTGTCCATGCCACCAATGGTGTGGTGTTTGTCCCATGGAATGATTGAGTAATGGCTATGGAAATGGGTGTGGAAGAGACACCCGGTGTTGATAGGTGATTTGTGTGGAAGATGCAGGAGCTGGGACTGTCCAACTGACTTCCCAGTATGTGAGTTTAAAAAGACTTATTCACTTGTATCATGGCACAAGGCTGAAAAGTAGACAGAGTAACACAAGTACCAGGCTTTCAGAAAACATATGCTCTGTTCTTTCTCTTCTTTGTTTCCCTGCCCTGTTTTTTCCATGGATGTTGCATTGAAAGGAAGTATGCAAACATTTTCTGAAACGGTTAGAGCATTAGCGCAATTCGTTTCTGACTACCTCCCTGGAGTGTGTTCTAATTGACCTCTTTTGAAAGTATTAATAAATGTTTTCAAGTTTACAGCTCCTGGAAATGGAGGAACAGGATGAAATTTAAGAAGAAATCTTGAAATATATGAAATCTTAGTTTTTGGAAGTTAGCATTTCTTTTGATACAACATTCTTACTAAGTTACATGCTGAAATCCTAAACCCTGTTTCCACGGAGCAGTCTGGGAAAACATTCCATGATGCTATGTTGTTGCTGAAATGTGGCCTGAATTTTGGGAAATATGTGACGTGTTAAATAGCTGGGACTCTAGGGATGGTGATGCACTAGGCCAGCAGTGAACCAAGACTTATTCAAGTCTCCTGACTCTGGGAGACTCAGTTTCTTAATATGAACTATTTAGATGATAGTAATTTTCTGCAAGCTCATTTTCCTAATCTGTTGTATTTGTACATACTATTTGAAAGTTTTTATTGTTTTTATTTATTTCAAGAGTGTTCATAATTGCTCATTGGAATATTTTTATGATGGATGCTTTACAATTCTTATCAGATAATTCTAACATCTGTGTCATCTCTGTGTTGGCCTCTGTTGATTGTCTTTTCTCATTCAAGTTGAGATTTTCCTGGTTCTTCGCATGATGAGTGATTTTCATTTTTATCCTGGACATTTTAGGTATTATGTTATGAGACTCTGCATCTTATTTAAATATTCTGTCTTAGCAGGCCTCTTCTGATTCCACACTGGCTGGGGAAAAATGTTCTGCCTTTTAACTGCAAGTGGCGTTGGAAGTCCAGTTCCCCACTGACCTCTGTTGACACTCCGAGGGGGAAGGGATTCTTTGTTATTGCCGAGGCTAGGTCTCTGCTGACATCACCCTACCTTGAAAGGGAGAGGGGTTCTCCTTACTGCTAGCTACTTGCCTTCTACTGACATTAAGGGGAGAAGGGACTTACTATCTCCAGGAGGTGGTAAAACTCCTTGCTTCCCACTCAGCCTCCTCTGACACCACCCTAGCAGATGTCTGGACTATTATGGCAGCAGCAGACTGCCATATTATAACTAGCTCTCCTCTTTCCTTATTTATTATTTCACTTTATAAAGCTTCTGACATCTACACAAAACTAGAAAGAAGAGTATGATGAACTCCAAAATCCAAGCTCAACAGTTGGATTTTGCCAGTTTAGTTTCATGTGTGTCCCCAAACTTCTTGCTCGTATATTTTACAACAAATCCCAGATGTTATTTTATTTGGTGGTATGTACTTCATATGGAACGAAAACAACATGATCTCAATTTCATTATCACTCTTAGCAAAATTAATAACAATTTTTAAATTTAATTTTATATCAATCTTTATTCAAATTTTCATGATTGTGTCAAAAAAAAGTCTGTTTCGCAGATGGTTTTTCAAATTGCAGCTCCCATCTTAAAAACAAACAAACACTCCCCTTTTGGTAGTTGCTTCCTATTTTTCCACTTCCCTTCATGACCAAATTCTGTAAAGGAGATGTCTAAACTTCCTATCTCTAATTCCTCACCTCCCATTTTCTTTTCAGCTCACTTTGGTCAGGATTTTCTTCGTGTAAGTTCACTGGAACCACTTCAAGGTCACCAATGACCTTCATATTGTCAAACCCAATGGTTCCTTTTCAATGTTTACTCAACTCCAAAGAAGCTGAGAAAGCTAATATTTTCCTCCTTTTGGAACACTTTCTTCACTTGTTTTCTGGCGCAGCATGATCACCTTGTTTTCCTATCTCACTAGCTACTCCTCCCGTCTTGATCTCTGATTTTTGGAATACTCTAGGATATACTTCATCTTCTTTTGTTTAGAAATGCATGTCTTTCCTAGGTCATATTCAAAATGTATGTGTTCATCCCCAACCTTTCCTTGACCTCCAAGCTATATGCCAAACTAGCTGAATGTGTGTCTTCTCTTGGACATCAAAAAGGCATCTTAAACTTAACATTTCCAAATCAGGACTCCAAATAAGACTATGCTCCTCCCTAAATCTTCTTCATTTCAGTAAATGACACAACAATAGTAAAAGGAGAGAGCGAGCAATGAGTTAACTTGGCACTTTAAAGTTGTTGGGAAAGCTTCTCTGAAGAGGTGACATTTGAGCAGAAATCAGAATGATGAGAAGAATCCATTCAGGAGCCAGCTGTGGTTATAAAACAAGAAAGACAGGGAGAGAGAGAGAGGGAGAGAGAGGAAGAGAGAAAGAGATATATCTAGATGCCATTATTTGTTATTTATTTTCTTATTCCCATATCCGTTGACCAATAAATCCTTTTGGATCCACCTTCAAAACAAATCTGGGATCTGACCAGTCTTCTTTACTTCCATTACGACTACCTTTTCCCAACTCACTCTCATTTTCCATTAACTACTCTAATAGCTTTCCAAATTGTCCACTGGGATATAATCTTTATCAGAATGGAGATTTGTTTCATTCACTGATGTATTCCTTGTACTTGCAACAAATCTGGTGGGTACTGACTCTGAGTAAATTATTATTGAATGAATAAATGATCTCTCTGCTTTCATCAGCCAGACTGATCTTTTAATGAGGTTCAAGGTACCTCTCTGCTCAATAAATACCCTCTGATGATTTTATATCACACGTTAACTTTAAAAATCTGAATTTAAACTTACACAGTCTGGCCCCTGCTTACCCCAACTCATCTCCAACCACCTTTCCTTTTGCTTCCTCTACACCAACCACTTGGTCCCCTTGATGTACCTTGAGCATGCTTCTGTTTTATGGTCACTCATGGCTGTTCATTTTGCCTGGGACATTCTTTCCCCAGATCTTTACCTGGCTGGCTTCTTATCATTCTAGCTTCTGCTTAAATGTCTCCTCTTCAGAGTAGCCTCCCCTGACAACCTTACTTTAGAGTTCCAACTTAACTCATTACTTTCTTTCCTTTCATCATAATTATTTTTTCTTCATAGCCTTATCACTAAAACACATTTATTAGTTGAACTCATTATTGTCTATCATATTCACTAGAATGTAAGATCCATGAGGCCTCCATGTATGTAACTCTAACTCAGCAACTATTGTGGAATGAAGGTATAGGTTAATCCAACTTTTTTTACAGGTGTGGACTTTGAGGACCTGAGAGGTGGGGTTACTTGCCAAAGTCTCCTTAAGTTGGTTTCTGAGCCAGAACTCCACTGCTATCCTCTAGCCTCTCAGTCCAGAGCAAGTTTTACTACATGACATTGCCATAAGGCCCTGAAAGATCTATTAATCCCATTCCCTGCCCATCATAAGTACAGAGCTTGCTGTGTGTTATTTCATATCTTTAACAATAATGCAAGCCAGCTGGCACTTCCCAGGATTTCCCAAAGGGGAGAGGAGGAGCAGTACACCTCTGCTGGTTTTCCTCTGAAATGGAGACTTTGCAACATCAGCCGCCATGCCATTGTTGGACAACAATATGTGTCTCAGAGGCAAGGAAAATTTCCCACACTCTGTGCTTACCAGACGCCTGGCTGGTGAGCTCTGGTCTCCCCATTACTCCTGGGTTCCTTGTTTCTTTTTCCTCTCTCTTTGTTATGTCATCTATTCATGACTAGGGCAAGATGCCATGCTATTCTTTCTCAATTCTGGATCAGTCTGTTATTAGCTATTCTCCTTGGGTGCCCTATTCATGAAAACCTAACCACCCCAGTTGCAGTAGGTGAATTCCGTGGAAAAGTGCAAGGCACATTTTTCCTGCTTGGTTTGTGCTTTTCCTGTGATTCAGCGATCTTCAGAGGTAGCTCTTCATCATGGCTGTGTCTGCAGATCCAAGGAGGCTAGGTCCAGTCCAAATTTTGTTGACGTTCTCAGGGAATGCAAAAGCTAAGTTACAGCAAAGTGAATCTGTGTGGTGGGTGTGCGTGATCAATATGTGGTTTTAAGAGACCTAAAAATGGAAATGTTCTCATGGTAAGAGCAAGTTGGTACAGAAGATTAAAAAGATGATGGTCAGGTCACTTTAGGTTAAATTTTAATCCTTCTCCAGGTCTATCTTCTCTCCTACCCCCTCCCCCACTCCCAGTTCTCCTTCTAGTTGTAATACTTTTCCAGGATACCCTGATTTCTAGACATCAGTTTCTCCATTCAATAAGTGGGGCTCAGAGTAACAGCCAACCTGGTGAAAATCTGGTGATTTTTAAAAGGGAACTGAATCCAGGCAGAGAATTCTTTCATCTGTAGAGCTTAAGTGCAGGATGTTGGGAGGTGGGACTCCATTTATTTAACATGTGCTCAATCTTTTTGCCTGTGAAGTCATATACATTTTTTATCCAGTTCAGGAGATGTGTGTATATATATATATATATATATATATATATATATATATATATATATATATATATGGTGTGTGTAAATGAAAGAACTGAACTGAGTCTGAAATGTCTGTGTCAAATCATCAGATAAAGTGGAAACAGTATAGTATCGTGATTAAGAGCACAGAATCAGGGCTTCAGAGACAGAAAGACCTGATCTCAAACTCCTGCTATACATCTTGCATGCTTTTTGATTTGGAAGAGGTTACGTTTCCTTTTTGAGTTTTGGTTTCCTTATGTGCAAAATAAAGTTCCTAATAATATCAACCTCATAGGGTCAGCATGAGGGTTAAATAATGTATATGTATATAGCAATGAATAAAATGTTTAGTATAGTTTTGATATATAGTAAGTGTTCAATAAATATTAGCTATAATTATAACTATTAATGCCCCATAATATGTCATAGAATCAGAGATAAAATGGAATTGGGTACCTTCTAGTGTATCTCCTTCTCTTTATAATTTCATTGGTGATTCCTATCTAGACCCAGTTTCACACTTTCCCGCAAACATACCTCTCCGGATAAATATAAATTCATGTGGTGGCCCTTTGGAGGAAATCTCTTCATTGCTTGGAGGTCTTTTGAGAGACTCTTGCTAAAAGATCTCAGGTCACATTTCCACATAATCCCCCTTAGATTAAGCTGTTTTTGAGGAAGTAGGAAGGGCACAAATTATTGTGTGGGATTCACTCTCCCCATTTATCCTTGTAAATGAATAAAATCAACCTATATGCATGCGATGGTCACTGGGGAGAGAAAAAGAGGCATTAAAGAAGGTGGAAAGGAAAAAGAATGTGGAAATAGTAGCCAATGAACTTGAACAAATTCCAAATAATCATGCTCAAACAAGATAAAGCTTTGTTTCATGTAGAAATAGTTCTGAGGAAGGTGGCCGGCCCATTGTTAGTGTGACACTTCCTGGTCTTCTGTGACTGGACTCTATATTTTCTATCATCTTTGATGTGTGGTTGTAAATTCTTTATGGTCGATGATGGTTGCTTGAGTCTTCATGTCCACATTCTTTGGGACATGATAAAATTTGAATTTCAGATAAACAACAAATATTCTTTTAACTAGATATCCCAAACTGCATAGGATATACAGGCATACCTTGTTCTGTTGTGTTTTGTTTTATTGTGCTTCACAGATGTTGCACACTTTACAAACTGAAGGGTAAGATCCTTCACCAGCAAAAAGATTACAACCCGCTTTATTGCAGTACTCACTTTATTGCAGTGGTCTGGAACCAAACTCGCAATATCTTTGAGGTACGAATATGCCTGTACAAAAAATCATGTTTTTTTTATCTGAAATCTAAATTTAAATAGACATCCTATATTTTTATTTGCTAAATCTGGCAACCTCACAGATTCTAGGCAGAAAGAGGGTGGAAGAAGGGAGGGCAGAAGGTCTCAGGGTCCTTCCTCCCAGTTGATAAGCTCCTTATATATAAGCTCCTTATATAAGCTCCTTCTATAAACTTCCACTTACATCTATCTCACTGGTCACTCTTAGCGGCAAGGGAGAATGAATGGATGCCTAGAAGAAAATTGACATTCTGTGAATAGGGAAGATGGAGAGAATGCATATTAGACAGACAACCAGAAGTTTTTGCCACTGGTGGAAATTTATTCCAGTGCTTTAGTCATGTGGGTGCCTGTAGGGATCGCTCAGTATTTTACACTTTATTAATTAGAAACATTTCATAATCTTCCCTACAACCTCTCTACTTCTTTCTACCAGACTAGCCGTGTTAGACGCTCCAAAGTAAGAGCCTGAGAACATTGTGCATCTTTCCAGAGGACAGCTTCAGATGCTTTTTGTAAGATAGAAATTAACAATAATAATTCAAAAAAACCCTTAAGGATTATTGGGAATGTCTCTAACTTTGGGGAGAGAAAGCTTATTTTGGACTATTAACTTCGTGAACTTGTTGCAATGACATTGCTAACCTTTCTTGATAACAGAGGGATTATTCATTACGAATCTGTACCAACTGGACAAACAGTTAACCAAGTTTACTATGTGGAAGTGCTGAAAAGACTGCATGAAAAAGTTAGACAACCTGAACTTTTCACCAACAATTCAGGGCTCTTGCATCATGACAACGCACCAGCTCACACGGCACTGTCTGTGAGGGAGTTTTTAGCCAGTAAACAGATAACTATATTGGAACACCCTCCCTATTCACCTGATCTGGCCCCCAATGACTTCTTTCTTTACCTGAAGATAAAGGAAATATTGAAAGGAAGACATTTTGATGACATTCAGGATATCAAGGGTAATACGACGACAACTCTGATGGCCATTCCAGAAAAAGAGTTCCAAAGTTGCTTTGAAGGGTGGACTAGGTGCTGGCATCGGTGCATAGCTTCCCAAGGGAAGTACTTCAAAGGTGACCATAGTGATATTCAGCAATGAGGTATATAGCACTTTTTCTAGGATGAGTTCTCACACTTAATGGTAAGACTTCATATGGTTTTGGGCTTTGTGCTAAATATTTGAACCATTCTATATAGTTTCATCTTCACAGCGTTTCTGGAGATATAAATGTGAAACACAAACAACAACCTTGGAATAGCTTAAAATAAACTAAGAGGCTTCGATCCAATGAAAAACAAAAGTTGAACTTTTCAATGTACCGTACTTCGTATTCTCTTGGCCCTTGGGATAAGTCAATTTATGCTAAAAGGTTTTTTTCATAATAAGAATTAATCTATTGTTAAAAAGGAAAGGAACTTATACGTTCCACAGGAGGAGGATATTCAATAGAGTCTAAGGCAACACTAGTCAGCAAATAAGAAAACAAGCTCATAAAAATCGTGTATTTGAGCCCTGGGGAAGCTGAAGTCTACAAATGACAAGCTTGGAAAAGAATTCTGGCAATAGATACAGAGCTAATGCAATATTTTGGTGGTGAATAATCCACATGGTAGTTTTGATGTTGGATTATACCATACATTGGCTAGGACTAGGCAGCAGCAGTGGCCTAAGGGTAACACAGTAGCACCCTTCCACCATAAGTGGTGGCCCAACAACAAAAACATGTATATTGGGCCTGATAGGAGGAGAGGGGCAAGGCTGGGAGACCTGAAATACAGTGTCTGGTGGTGAAGCCAAGCAGATAATATAGCTGAAGCATTGCTTGAAGAGGATTAGGCAGAGAAAGAAACCCAGGTACTTGTCCAGCTATCTAGAGGTTTGCTGGAGATCTATAGTATGATGACTACAACTTTTTGTACTGTGCAGTTAGCCTTTCCTGTGGATGAGATGATGCCAAGGAGGCACAGCATAGTGTTTACAAGTAGAGTGATTCTCATTTGCCCAAGACTCTGTCCTAGGACACGGGACTTTTGGCTCAAAACTGGGAGAGTCCTGGTCACCCTATGAAGAAAGAGGGTGTTTGAAAAAAGAGGTGGACTTTGGGCCCAATAGGCCTACGCAGTAAAGACTCATCAATTAGCGGAGTTGAAAGGGACCTCAGAGGCTGGCCAAATAGGCAAAAATTTTAACTCAATTTAGATCTCTCTAATCTATCCCCAACTGGCAGTCTCTTCCTGAACACTTCTGAATGGTTTGGCTTATTAGCTATTATGCTAATGGAGAATTTTTAAGATGGCAGGCTGCAAGACAGCAGTTCTCTTTTATTTTGATCAACCCAGGAATAAAATTCCCTGCAACTAAGTAATTAAATCCCAAGTAACTAAGCATCTACTCATTGTATTATAATTACTTAAATATCAACGTCATAATAAACAGAGATGCCTGGCAAGATGACAAGATTCATAGCCAGAAGTTGTGGATTTGAGACCCTGCTCTACTATGCATGAATTCTTTGACCTTGCCACATTAGGAGGCTGAGAGAGATTAGGTGACCGATATAGCAAAGTATTGCAACAAACGAGAATCTATGCCTCAGAAAACCAAGCCCTCAGAAAACTGATTTCCTCAGACTTATTTGCTTTATAAGCTGTAATTCCCTTGAGGTGTTGGCTAACATAGTGCTAATGTTAAAACAGAAATCTGGGGATCCTACTGATACTCTTCAGGCTATCATGACACCAAAGAATTTAAAGAGGCCCATATCTTGATGACATATCTTTTCAGCTAAAAATGTGCATATTATTACTTTGCATGTGCAGCCCAGCCTGTAACTTCTCAGTTCACTTTAACTGCAGTCCCATGACTGACACAGATGTTATTGCTCCCCAATTACAGTGTTTTCTGCTTGGAGGCATCTTGTCTTCTGTAATATATCATGAGCCAGAGTCACGGTGCTAAACATTAGCTAGTAATTTATGACCATACCTTCTGAGGCAGAGAGGGCAGCCATAGCTCACTTTGGACTTGGAAAAGCACTCCAGGTTTTCCCTCAGCTCTTTCCCTCTCTTTTCTTTTTCTGCATTTGCTCATTACTATATCTTTTCAATTTAGGGATGGCCTGGATCCTGCCATGTAAATCAAAGAAGAGAGGGTCTGACTCAGCCGCCTAGCCTGAGTCACCTGGAACCCATTATGATACAGGACCATAAACACCTCCATTTTCCCTTCAGAGAGAGACCAGACCCACTGAAGTTAAGCTACCTGCATAAGAGTTGAGTGCGATCAGCTGTACTTAATCTTTAAATGTCCAACCCACTGATAACCTTTGGTTTGCTTTGATAACTACAAAATAAATTCTCACTGCATTGGATACCAGCATTCTGGTTTCTATTCAAGGCTGTGGTGCAGATGTCATGGAATCTTGGACTGGACAGCAGTCTTTGGAGATCTCTAGGGCCAGTTACTGGCTTTCAGGCACTTAATTTCTATGCCTCCCTCTGCCAACTCTAAATTTTCTCAGGGAGAATGACACGACATTTGTGCATTACCCAGCTTTAGGTACTCTATGGGTTGAAAAACACTTGGAGGTGAGAAAAAGGGGAGAAACAGGAAAATCCATCAAATCCAAAGCTTTACAATACAGTATAACAGAAAGAACACTGGTTTAAGTTTCCAGCATCTTGAGTTTGAATCCAACTCTTTATTCTCACTCCCCCTCACCCTCCCAGCAGTGCAATCTTGGGGAAAGGATATTAATACTTTTGGCCTTAGTTTTTCTCCTCTGTAAAATAAGAGGAATGGTCAGTGCTTCTTAAACTTTCACGTAGACGTGAATCACTTGGGGAAGCATGTATATTTGTTATGAGGATTAAATTAGTTAATATATGAGGTGTGATCAAACAATACAGTGAATGTTTAAATAAAAAAATTGTTACAGTAAAAAACACATTGCCCCACGAAATACTCGTCCTCCTCTCTTTGAATACACTTATCCCATCGTTCTTGCCACTTTCTGAAGCAGTTCTGAAAGTCCTCTTTAGGGAGTGTCTTTAGTTTTGCTGTCGTGGCTGCCTTGATGTCCTGAATCGATTCAAAACATTTTCTTTTGGGGGCGGCCAGATGGCTCAGCTGGTTGGAGTGCAAGCTCTGAACAACAGGGTTGCCACATGGGCCAGTGAGCTGCACCCTCCACAACGAGACTGAAGACAACAAGCTGCTGCTAAGCTTCTGGAGGGGTGGCCGGATGGCTCAGTTGGTTAGAGCATGAGCTCTCAACAACAAGGTTGCCGGTTCAATTCCCGCATGGGATGGTGGGCTGCGCACCCTGCATCTAGAGATTGAAAACGGCAATTGGACTTGGAGCTGAGCTGCGCCCTCCACAACTAGATTGAAGGATGACTTGGAGCTGATGGGCCCTGGAGAAACACACTGTTTCCCCAATATTCCCCAATTAAAACAAAATAAAGACGTTGACGTTTAACTTTCATGGTCATTTTGACATTGGGGAAGAGCCAGAAGTAGCACAGTGCCAGATCCGGTGAATAAGGTGGATGAGGACACACTGTACTGTTTTTATTTGACAGAAATTGCCATACCAGAAGTGATGTGTGACACGGAGCCTTTGTAATCCATTGTGATTACAAAATACAGTGAATGCTGCTGCCGAGTGCCATCCAATGGAAAGGCAGGGATCTTCAATATGGGAAGTGGTACGTGAAACCTTAGTAAGGAGGCCCATATCTTGATGACATATCTTTTCAGCTAAAAATGTGCATATTATTACTTTGCATGTGCAGAGTGACAAGTTTCAACTTGTTCGGTGCAGTCATTTGGCTGTGAACTACAGTTGAGAGAAGGTGTGTTTTAAAGTGTGCCCTAAATCATCCTCCATCATAACAATGCTCTGTGTCACACATCGCTTCTGGTATACAGAATTTCTGTCAAGTAAAAAACATTACCATGTGTCCTCATCCACCTTATTCACCGATCTGGCACTGTGTGACTTCTGGCTCTTCCCCAAAGTCAAAATGATTCAGGATATCCAGGCAGCCATGACAGCACAACTAAAGACATTCACGAAAGAGGACTTCCAGAGCTGCTTCAGAAAGTGGCAAGAACAATGGGATAAGTGTGTTCAAAGTGACGGGGAGATTTTGAGGGGGATTAATGACAAATGTGTCTTTTACTGTAATAAAAAATTATTTTTTATTTAAACATTCACTGTATTGTTTGATCACAATTTGTATAAAGCTGTAAGAAGAATGGCTGACTCATAACATTATAAATATCATTATATTATTATTTAACATACTATAATGAGAATTCCTTCATGTCATTTAAAAACACTAGAAATATAACCTTACCTAAACTTTGAAATAGCCTCTATTATGACTACACCTATAATAATTTATCCAGTTTCTTATTTTTGTGTATTATAATGTTGTTCTAAAAAAATATTTGTATGTGATTCTTTGCTCATAGACATGAATTTCCTACAGGCAACAGGAGGTAAATCTAGTGAGTTTCACTAAGGTCCAAACTACAAATCACTGGTAGTGGTCAAAATAATTTTAATTTCGTTTCAATTTAACAAACATGTACTGCGCAACCCCTTAAGTCAGGCACTGTGCTGGTTGTTAGGACAGACTGATGCGTAGGCATCAGAGTTTGTATTACATTTGATTGCAGTACTTATGTCACCACAGGGATGTAGTAGCATCAGAACTTTGAATCTTAGAAATCCATTCCTTATTTGTTGGGATAAATCCTAGCTGTTGATGATCTCAGTTCTATATGATTACATATGCTTCATAGTTATTTGCTCTAATCAACTTGAGAGTTTAATCAAACTGATAAATTTATAGTTAATATTCCACAAAATTATAAGAAAATGCAGATTCAGTGTTTTCAATGCATATGTATAACCCCTTTGATTATTTCTGAAATTTGGGACTATTCAAGGCTGTGATTTGTTATTGATATTAGCCTATGCTGGAAATGGAAGTGGGTAGAAGAGCTTGTTTCAGTTTTCACTTCATCCTAAATCATTCATTCATTTAACAAGAACCAAAGGGTTCTATGGGGAACAACAAAGAGAAATCAGTGCAATATTATTCTTAAGTTAATCTTTAAGTTTTAGAAATACAACTTGAGAGTAAAATAAAGCTGTCCAGGTTAGAATAGGAATCATTGTTGGTGAGAATAAGATATAAGGTAAAGCTTAAAATAATGACCTACCATATATATCTAGCAAAATGTCAAAGAATATTTGGTAGACCCCTATAACAGATGTTTCTATCATCACCTGTGAGCAAATTAATGTTAAATATATCTATGCACTATCATAATTACTTAGTATTGGGTTAAAAGAAAATTTATGTTCATTTTTATCATAATTCTTCATACATATGTCTTCATTATAAATTTATATCAGATATGGAACCATTGTGGAATAGTAAACCTGCATGGATTTTTTTTTTTCTAATGTTCCAATGAAACTTTACTTACAAAAACAAATGGTGGGTTAGATTTGGTACATGAGCTGTAGTTTGCCAACTTCTGTTTCAGAAGATTAAAGGGCATTCTTTTTATCCTTGACAATTTGAGATTTCATAATGAACTGTGTATAGATTGTTCTTTTTTTTCATTGATTATTCTTGAATACTTGGTGAATCTTTCAGTCCAGATACTCAGGCCCTTTAGATCTGATTAATTTCCTAGTTTTCTTTTTTTAAAACTTTATAATTACAGTTGACATTCAATATTATATTAGTTTCAGGTATATAGCATAGTGGTTAGAGATTTATATAACTTATGAAGTGATTTCCCCAATAAGTGTAGGACCAACATGGCACCATACATAGTTATTACAATATTATTGACTATATTCCCTATGCTGTGCTTTACATCCCCGTGAATGTTTTGTAACTGCCAATTTGTACTGCTTAATCCCCTCACTTTTTTTCATCCTGCCCTCCCAACCCCATCTGGCAAACTGCATAGATTTTTAAGTCATACAAACATCAGTTCAAATCCTGGCTCCACCACTTATGAATTATGTGATCTTGAGCTAAATAAAAATTTTTCTGTGGCAGTTTCCTCATCTATAAAATGGAATTTTTATATGTGTATGCACATATATGAATGTCTGTCTATCTATCTAAACTATCTACACAGATACAGGTAGGTATTCTTCTAAATTAGTAATTAAATTGTGTGTAATTAATCAAGTGTATTATTAGAGCAATTAGACTGCAGTCTGGTATCCAAGAGACTATACAGCTTGAAATGAGAAGTCTTTGAAATTGGTAAGTTAAAAAATAAATATGAGTGTGTTGACTAAATTTCAGTGATTTAATAATCAAGCCAGACTAAAACATAAACAGCGCTATCATTGATTTACATGGAAGTATGAGACCAATTTGCTGAACTTATTTTATTATATTCCTTCTCTCCCATTGGCATCTAAAAATGGAATGAAGTCTTTCTCTGGATCCATCCCTCTGTAATCAATCTCCTGCTCCCAACTTATTCATCTGAGTTCCTGTATTACCAGCAGCACAACCCTTCCATAGTTAGGCTAGTCTTCTCTGCGTTTTAGGAACTTCCCTTGCTCATTTTCACCTAACGCAGATCTCTGTTTTCAGGGAGCTTATAATATAGTGGAGAAGAAGGACATTAAACAAAATAATTATTGTAAAGTGAGATGAATTTTATAGGAAATTTTAGGGTTGTAAATCAACAGAGAGCAGGGGAACCTAATCTGACGTTTCTGAGAATTGCCATTTATTTATTCAACAAATATTTGATGAACACTTAGTACAGTCCAGACATGTATTAGGCCTAGTTGGGTATTTAAAAGGAAATATAATAGACAATAATATTGTAGTATAATGATGTAATGTGATAAATTGTGCTCCAATACCACTCATGTTACAATATATCAATGTATCAAATTAGTACACTGGTGTACCTTATATTTACCAGTCAAATTTATCAAATAAAAAAATAAAAGGAAACCTAACTGACATAGGCTGTGAAAAATGGTATTTAGACTGGAACCTGAAGGATGAACAGGAAATAACCATATGACAGGAGGTAAAGAGGAAGATGATTTTCAGGGGATAGCTGGAGGGCTGAGGGATGGTTTAATGTGGGATAAGAGCAAGAGTGAGCAGAGTGCAAGCTAGTGCTAGGTTTCTATATTGGCAGCTGGGCAGATGAGAGTGCCAATTTACTGAAATGATGAATAGCTGGTTTGGGGAGTGAAGGGTTGGAGATTCATTCATTTACCTATTTTTTAATTTTTTAACTTATTATTTTTTTATTAAATTTATTGGGGTGACATTGTTTAGTAAAATTATATAGGTTTCAAGTGTACAATTCTATAATACATCACCTATATGTTGCATTGTGTGTTCACCACCCAGAGTCAGTTCTCCTTCCATCACAATATATTTGACCCCTTTACCCTCTTCTACCATTCTCTACCTCCTTACCCTCTGGTAACCACTAAACTGTTGTCTGTGTCTTTGAGTTTTTGTTTCTTTGTTTGTCTTGTTCATTTGTTGCTTTCAGTTTTATATCCACAAGTGAGTGAAATTGTATGGTTCTCGACTTTTTCTATCTGATTTATATTGCTTAGCATAATAATCTCAAGATCCATCCATCTTGTTGCAAATGGCAGTATTTCAGCTTTTCTTATGGGTGAGTAATATTCTATTGTCTATATGTACCACATCTTCTTTATCCAATCATCTATAGATGGACACTATGGTTGTTTCCATGAGTTGGCCACTGTGGATAATGCTTCAATGAACATAGGGGTACATATATCTTTACAGATAAATGTTTTCAACTCTTTTAGATAGATACCCAGTAGAGGGATTACTGTCACCATGTACTAAAACTAAGTCAAAATGGATCAAGGACCTAAATATAAAACCTGAAACAATAAATTGTATAGGAGAAAGCATAGGTACTAAAATTACGGGTCTTGGGTTTAGAGAGGGTTTTATGAATTTGACCTCAAAGGCAAGGGAAGTAAAAGCAAAAATAAATGAATGGAACTATATCAAACCAAAAACCTTCTGCACAGCAAAAGAAACCATCAACAAAACAAAGAGGCAACCAACCAAATGGGAGAAGATATTTGCAAACAACACCTCCAGTAAGGGGCTAATATCCAAAATATATAGCAAACTCATTCAACTCAACAACAACAAAATGAAACAATCCAATTAAAAAATGGGCAGAGGACTTGAACAGACTCTTCTCCCAAGAAGACATACAGCCAACAGATGCATGAAAAAATGCTCAGCTTCACTAGTCATTAGGAAAATGCAAATCAAAACCACAAGGAGATACCATGCCACACCTATAGAATGGCTATTATCAACAAGACAAATAATAACAAGTGTTGGAGAGGCTGTGGAGAAAGAGGAACCATCATACAATTCCGGTGGGAATATAATTTGATACCACCACTATGGAAAACAGTGTGGAGGTTCCTCAAAAAATTAAGAATAGAATTACCATATGACTCATTCATTTTTTTATTCCACAGTTACATATTGACTGTATCCTACATGTTTTTTCCTTTCAAAAATGTGTATACATTTTTTTTGGTACCCACTGTATAAATGGGGAAAAGCATTATATGAACCATACACTATCTAACAACTTTTTAAGATTCAAGTCTAAGTTTAATGTCAACAAAATCACTTTTGGAATTCAAAGGAGCTGTTCAAGCTGATGAATTGATCTTGCCAAATCATTTCTAGCCTTAAGTTAAAGTCCTTCAACATTGGGGGGAGGAGGGAAGGAGACAGGGTGGCAAAGATGAAAATTCGTATTTTAAAGTATGGTGCCTTCTTTCTTTTTTTCTTCCTCTAAAGAGATGTTTCTTGTTTTCTTTGTGTCACTTGGTACAAACTGTTGAATTAAATGACTTCAAGATAGATTGAAACATTTTTCAACGTGGTTGACTTTAATGCTTGATATAAGTAGGGAACACGGAAAATGGTCAATTCCAAAGACCATCACCATATATTCGATCCCCCAGGAGAACTGACTCTGGGTGATGAACACACAATGGGATTTATAGATGATGTAATACAGAATTGTACACCTGAAATCTATGTAATTTTACTAACAATTGTCACCCCAATAAATTTAATAAAATTAAATTAAAAAAAAAGAAAAAAGAAAAAAAATCAAAGACCATCAAAGTTCCTTTTGAGGAACTTCATAAGTACACCTTTCTCTTACTTTTGGCTTCTTTGTGAGAAACTGTACACACACAGCTCTTTTATCTAAAGAAGTGTGATAATTAGAAGTTCTAGGATACTGGTGATACCATCTTTAAAGGATATGTTGGGACTTGCTTTCTCAGGAAAGAACTAGAAGGAAATTGACTGCTGAATTGCTTGTCTAAGCAGGAAGACTCGTATCACTCTCAGAGAGTTATGTTGGTTCAACAAAAGTATTATTCACAGGGGAAGGAGACTAGAAAATCCAAAAATAGTTGACCCTTGAAGTGAAGTCATTGCCTTTTTAAGTTTGGAGTCACAGATACATAATTGTATTAATTAGTGTATGGGGAAGACTTTACTTCTTAACATTAAAAAATTAGAGTCCTTATATTCCTGTTTATAGGATTTCAAGACTCCTCCAAAGTGGAAACCTGAAAAAAAAGTTGTGTTATAAATTATTTGGAAGTTTCTCTTTGTAGAACTAAGCAACATGTCAAACATTTCATATATCTTATGACTCAGGCACCTACTTAAAACTTTCTCCTCTTGTGTTTGATTATAAAAAGGAGTCCTTGAATAAGAAAATGAAGACATTTGCTGGTTTTCCCTGGAGCTTTCATCAGTTGATATCCGACAGGTGCTTTTATTTTCCTGGCCTTGAAATCTTTCTGGATGGGATGTGGGAGAAATATTCGCAAACGCCCTCTTGGTTAGCAAATAAATCTTTGTTCTTTTTTTTCCCCTGTGTTCTTAGCTCATCATTTTCCCTTCAACACACACTCATATGCATGCTTGCAAAGTTCCTGCTCCTTTCCCTCCACCAAGGGCAGAGAAAAGCTTTCAGAATGGGCTGACTGATTTGCAGTCATCCATCCATTACATGGCTGAGGACACAACCTGAATGTCTTCAGGTTCCATAACCTAAGAGTACAAATGAGGTCACCTAGCATTAACACCTGGAATCTACCGCCTGTAATTGTTTACCCTTGAATCATGTAGTGTGCCCTGCAAATCTCCCCTATGCATTCCTGGCAGTTTCCAAGGCCGTCTTGCATTTTACCATATTGTATCAATGCCAGCTGGGAGGGGCCTCCTCTGGGCTTCTAGGTGGTCTACTTGGGCACTTGCTATACTCAACTGGGCTCCATCCAGTGCTCTGCTCGTTCCTTCACTATTCCTCTCTGCCAGTCTACCCCTTCCTTGGTTTAGAGGCTATCTTTCAATTTTCTTTTGGCTTTTGCCTGTAATCCCATCTCTTCAGAGAAAATAAAAAAGCTCAGTTAACAAGGTTGAGTGTACAGCCAGGTTTCTCGAATTCTCTGCCTTTCTATGTTTTTAGACTAATGCAAAAGCCTTCAGTAGGTAGAAGAGGGTAAATGCGTCAAATATATGGTGATGAAAGGAGAACTGACTCTGGGTGGTGAACACATAATGCAATATATAGATAATGTGTTGTAGAATTATACACTTGAAACCTATATAATTTTACTAACCAATGTCACCCCAATAAATTTAATAAAAATTATATAAAAAAAAGCACTCAGGCAGAGTAAATTCACGCAACAGATCAGAATCCCACATGAGATTTATGTGAGATGCTTTGATACAGCCATTTCTCAGCCTCCTAAGGTGCAACATGAATTGAAATGAAACAAGCATTTCCTGAGCACCTATTTTGTGCTCTGCACTGTGCTAGGTGCTTATTTTTGTTATTCCATTTAATTCTTATTGACTTGTGTATGATGCTGTTTATTGTTATTCATTCCCATTTTAGAGATAAGAAAACTGAGGTTCAGAGGGTCTAAGGAATTCATCTACCAAGGATCACAATGCTGATAAGGGTGGACTTAGGCTCTGGTTCCAGGGTTCATGCTCACCCTCTTGCACATTGCTTCTCCCTCTAGAAAATAAGCTACTTTCATCACAGCAAAATACACCTTAGCTTTTAAGAAGAAAAACTGCTTTAAAAAAAGGCATAACTCAACTTTTCCATGAACAGAAAATTGATAAAAATAAAGTCTATTGATTAAAAAAAAGATATAAACACTCGGCTGAAGCAGGTTAAGTGGTGTGTTTATACATTATCATCATTATTACTATTATTTTAGCTATTCACAAGAATAGTTAAATGACATAATTCAGGTGAAAGTGCTTAGAAGGCACCACATTATTATGTGAAGATTAAAACATGAGAATGAGTAAGGAATTATCTTTTTACATGGAATTTACATTGTCCTAATTTTGTAGGTTGGTGGGATATTTGTATAGTCTTGTGAATCTTTACCTGCTAGATGAATAAACATGAAGTCAGACTTTGAGGCTACTGATCTGACACTTTTCACCGACACGAAGTTGTTTTAAAAGATTCTTTCTGATGAGCTTAATATTTTTTAAGATCTTTTATTCTTGTTCCAGAAGCCAAAACCCTTGAGTTGCTGTTCTGTTGGGTGAAATATAATATGAGAGAGTTAATCTTGCAAAAGTTCCTGTAACTGTGACTTGGGAAAAGGAAGGGAGTGGAGCTTCACAGACAACTCTCAACCACAGAGAATGTGTGTGAGGGAGGGGGCTGGAGCCTGTGCAGAAACTGAGGAAGTGGGAAGGACACCGGAAGGCGGTCTCCTTCAGACAGAGCTGTTTTCCTGATGAGGCAGGAGCCTGGGGCCCAATATTGATAATTTGGTTCCATTACTAACTGATAGCTGTTAGAGAGGAAGTTGTTTCACCTTTTTATGTAAAACATTCTAGTTTTACTTTCAATTTAACTTCCTCTGGAATAAGGAGATAAGAGGGAGATCTTTACACTTTACAGCTTCCGAAGGACTTTCTGAAGCTATATTCTTTCTAATTCTTAAAACAAGGTAACATATTAAGTTGTGATTCTTCCTTTATTTTTTTCTTCTGGCAGATGGAAAATATGATTTAAAGACTAAGTGACTCAGAACAGCTGCTGGAACCTAGGAATCTGTAGACTGAATCCCTCCCTTCTGTGACCCAGAGCACATTCACGAATTTGGGAGTATTTCCTCTCCTCTGTACACCCTCGGCTTCACTGGTGCTAAAACACCTTATTGAATGCAATTGTAGTGATGTGTTAATATTTTTCAGATGACATTTAAGAGAGATGGCTAAAATAAAAAGGAAACCCAGAAAGCACTAAAAATGGTGTACCTTTCCTATCTCTCTATCTTCTACCAGTAGCAGCCCCACTATTCTCCTAATCTCCCAGTTCAAAAAAGTCGCCTTTGACTACATCCCCTCTTCGTTCTGCCCTATATCATGGAGGATATGTGGCAAGTACAAATGCTTGGGCATCTGGTTTAATTATTACCAATATGGTGCTTACTGTGTAATGGTACTATTACTATTTTGTGCTTTTTTTACTATTTTTATGCCAGGCAGACATAAATACTAGTATTAGTGTAATATGCCTGGCTTAGGAATTCCCTGACTATAAGAAGAGTAAATGACAGATGCTCTATGGAAATTATAATTGACACCATATCTACAGCTTTCCCTTCTATGCAGAAAATCCAGTTTTGATCACTAGCTTTGACACATCTGCCAAGATGGTAGAAATAAAATGATTTCTGACATTGTATTTTTCCCTCACTAGCTTAGAACCAACATAATAAAAGAAATGTCGAATGCTCAACCAAGTAGCAATTCAAATTAATCCCACAAGAACAGGAAACCAAGTGGAAATCCAAATATAAGCTGTTCGCTAAAGTTGCCATCAATAATCCCTGAAGTGAAAACAATGAAATTAGAATATTGTTTGGGTTGCCCTCCCACCTGATAACTGAACAAGGAATCAGCCTATATTCATCATTTCCAGTTTAAGAGCTAATGAGGTGGAGAAAGTCCAACAGAAACTGGGCAGTGACGTTTGCTCCTTTGTCAATGACAAAATCATGTAGCAATTTCCTGTCCTGCAAAAACATCCCAATAAATCTCCTCTGTATACCATTAGGAAGAAGTTGTGTAGAACTGGGTGGACTTCAGAAGGCTGCTAACCTTGGGTGGCTCTGCTGTTATCCTGCTCTTATTACTCAATGGAAAATTCAGCAGAATCGCTAAGTAACAGGAGACTAGGTTCAGGGCTGTAAATCTCTGAAAGATGCTCGCTGACATCCATGGTGCTCTGCAGAGTGAGTTTACCAAGGTCATTCTTGCTGAGCTTCCTTTGAGGTGGAGGCTCCAGCTTACTGTCAGGCCCAGAGCCAGGCTCTTAATCATCAAGGAAACAGAGGGTGAGGGGTGGGGAGGCCATGAAAGGTAACTTTAGATCTGGTCCCAATATCAAGGGGAGCTTGGGAGGAAGCCCCATACAAAATGGCCATCCCTTGGGGTTCTCCCCACCATAGCCGAGATCCTTCTCTGCACCTGCTGTTTTAGCCTTATTATTCCATCCTCCAGGAACTTCCCACCATTCACTGAATCAAAAATATACCTCTGGCTACTGTCTTCTGAATCTTCTCATTATACTTTAAACATCTGCACATATTTTCAACCCATTCTTGGAATTAACCGCAGTGGTCTTCTGATAGCTGCATCTGGCTTTCTCCCTTTTAAAGCTAAGTCATCCTTTGGGGGAAACACTGAGTTCCCTTCCTTTGAATTTGTTGTGGGTGACAAAAATACCAAAGGAAAGGAGAGACTAGCAGGGGCCAAACACATATTTGGAAGCTCTGTTGTAGCAGCAGTGAGTGAGAGGATGAGAATTTAACCAAGGTGAGGAGTCCTTACTTTGTGAGCCAACAGGAAGATTGGGTTTACACCACCTCTGGGGAAGTAGGAAGGTATCTTGGAGCGGCTGCAGATTTGCAGTGGGAAGATTAGGGACTGCAGAGTACTGAAGCTGTACATTTATTGTTTATAAATACTAATGTGCTATTTCATTTGCTTCTCATGGCAACATCATGAGATAGATAAAGCAGGCATTATTATTTCAATTTTTTGGTTATAAATTGAGATTTTGAGAGATTATAAGATGTTGGCCCGTAAATTTGAACCTCAGTCTTGTGATCATCAATTATATCTATTTTATGCCAGGAGGTAGCAGTTTCTTTTGTAAAGGCCCAGGCTATAAATATTTCAGGCTTTGCGGCCACATGGTCTCTGTCACAACCACTCAACTCTGCCATTGTAGTAAGAAAGCATCCATTGATAATGCATAAACAAATGGGCATCGCTGTGCTCCAATTAAACCTTATTTACAAAAATAGGCAATGGGTCAGATTTGGCCCATGGGCTGTAATTTGTGGACCCCTATCCTATGGCATAAAGTTGTAATTGACCTTTTGACAACAATAAGGATTCATGGGCTATTAAATAGTTTTATAAATTTGAATTTTCAAAATGCAGATATTAAATAAAGGAGTGTAAAGAAATACAACCTAACCTAATGTGGTTCGGATCACAAAAAAAGAACACAGGAAGGTTAGTCAATGTGCATTTTACTTAATAGTGAGGTGGAAGGAACTCAGAGGATACTGACAGCAGATAAGGGAAGTGGATAACGCTGCCCATTGGATTTTCCAGGGGTCTCTGCAGTGTGAGTGCCCTGGAAACCCCATGGATCTTTTCCCAGCTCTCTACCTTCCTGGAGAATTGGTAATCCCTCAGCTCAGCTGTAAGTCCTGCATTTTCTACTCTGGACACTTCTTCCAGATGCTGTCATTTCCCTTCTGATATGATAAAGATCGTGGAACTTGCTTTCTGGAGAGGAAATGTAGGCTCTTCTCTGGGTCAGAGTGTGTGGATCACACATGCAGTGAGCGTTTAGTGGTGACCATTTGCTAGTTTAGGTATTGAGGCAAAACCTGATTTAATGGCTCAAATGATGTATTTGTAGCCACTCGATCATCCATATGGTAAAATATTCCATATTCTTGAATAACACTTTAATAAAAGTATTTTCCTCTTGTGGGCATATGTAATAATACACTCAAGAAAGGGGTCAGCTGTATTTATTAAATTAGCTCTTATGCATGGTTACCACAAGGTGGCAGTACAGCAGCCTCTACTTTCTCATAGGGACATAGAGTTCTTTTATTTTTTTAATTTTATTTATTTTTAAATTTTTATTTTTAGTAAACTTATTGGGGTGACATTAGTTAGTAAAATTGTATAGGTTTCACGTGTACATTTCTATAATATATTACCTGTATATTGCATTGTGTGTTCACCACCTAGAGTCAGTTCTAACATGGAGTTTTTTTAAATTGAGGTAGAGGAGAGATATTCTTTTCCCCTCAAGTTTTCAACATCTAAAATTATGTCCATATGACCTAATTCATAGCTAGGTAGATTTTTGTAATTAATACATATCCACATAAGTCTAAATACTCACAAATTTCTCACATACAACCTGTCCTATATGAAAGGATGAGTATTCTGTGTATTTTGTCTAGCACTTAGTTAGTCATGTGTGAATCATATGTATTAATAATTAAGTAATCTCTTGTGTAAGTAGGCAAAATCAATCAAAAATTGTTCATGAAACTTTTAAGGTAGTATACCAGGAATAACCCATTTCAGAGTTGGTATTATTATTGCAGACAAGATGACTCAGTAATTCTGAGTTAGGATGGAGATAGATGGACTCCATAGAAGGAATGTCTATATGAGGCTAGAGGGAAGAGGTACATAGGTAAGTTGTCATCATCCTTTGGCTACAGACATTTATTGAAGACAAATTATCCATTATTTTATTGTCGAAAAGCTGGCCTTGCCTTTTTAAGAGCTTAAGCTCCAATGTTATAAACAACTGAGAAAAAAACAACAAATGTGAAAAGCCAAGCACCAAGACCATTATCTGAGAAAAAGGAGGGAGGTAAGGAAGAAAGAAACACTGATTTTATGTTTTTCCAGGTGATAAGAGAGGGTAGTAGAAACAAGCAGTATGGAATAGTCAAAAGATCATGGGAATAATAGGAATGAGACCCATTCTTGTCTCAGCTCTGCCCCTCACCATTCTAGGACACCTCAGTTTCCTCATGTGCAGAAGAAAGCATTTGGACTTGGAGCTTGTAAACATTAACAGAAATACGTTTTGTCAACACCTGATGTTAAGAAGTTCTCTTCAAAAGGATTTGTGTTAAAATAAGTTTGAGGAAAGCAAATTATTACATTGCATCTCATCCTCTCTCCCTTCCCCCCGAGAGTCACAAAGTGTGTTAGAATATTAAAGGCCTGGAGTGAGGAAACCGGCTTAACTTTGTGTAACATGGCATTTCAAACTTAATTTAACATTGAACACAATTCCTCCCTTCACTATGCTGGAGAAACAGCAATTAACATTTTACAGAATATTATTAATAATAGTCTTTGGTAGATAATTTGGGAACCACTGAGTTAAGACATCTTTAAAGCCTGTTATAGCTCTAGAATCTGGGTCAGAAGCTCCAGGAGGGCAGGAAACCATGTCTGACTTATTTACTCCTTATCCCTAGTGCTTGGCATAAGTAACAAATAATGTTTGCAAAATCAGTGAGTGAACTTTGGAAGTACAGGCTTTTTTTTACCTCCCTCTCCTTCTAGGAAGCATTGGCTATATCCATCTTTCTTCTGAGGTTATGTACATATCAAATTAGACATATCCAGCTAGAGAAAGGAGACAAAGACTTTTTTAGTCAAAAAACTCAGAGGAATTATGCTAAGTCTTTCTTGGCAATGTAAAAGTGTGATTGTCTTAAAGATTTGACCTGAATAGGATTCGTTTTCCATTTCCACCTGTTTTCATGAGTGGAAGTCTTATCTAAATCCATCTAGAAAAAAGCAAAATCGAATGGAAGGAAACGAATGACAACTCCATTCTGAAGATGAAAGTGAAGAAAGGAATCCCAGGATGGGGGAAAATTGGAGTGTTTGTTTGTTTGTTTTTTTTTTTTTTTAAGAGACCAAGAGGCTCATGGTAGTGGAGGATGAAGAGAGAGAGAGATTCTGCAGAAGGGAGAATCTCCCTGAAGGATGGAGACATGGTGACCAAGTGGTTGGCCCCAAAATTAAGGAAGAAGTTTGAGAAGCTGGTAGAATGAGCTAAAGAAGGTAGAGGAATCACTCCACAAGCTAGTTAAACTCTGTGTGGGTTACAATGGATATCTTGAGTCAGAAGCAAAGAACTCATAGGTGTATATTCTATATATGTGAGTATTTAGTTAAACATAAAATATTTCTCAGGGACTAGATAGTACCATTTTGTTATTAAAGGAGTGATGAGGGAAGGGGCAAAATGATAAAAAGCCATTTCTACTGATAGGACAAATACTGTAGAGTGGGATTTCGGGCTGCACCCACCCAAAGATACCTGCTGCCTCCTATGAACTCCTTTGATTAAGACAAGCTCTAGAAAGTACCTGTTAAAATGCAATATGTGACCAGAGGAGAAATAGCCCATTGACCCATTAGTGGTCATATTCACATTGCAGAGAACAGAGTCCTAGGAAACAGAATATTGGACAGGTAAATATTTTGGGGGAAAGAGAAACTGTAGTGTGGGGCAATACTGCAGGGTTGCACTGCGAGGCCCTGGGAGTCAGGAGTCAGTTGTTGGTGCCAGAGTTTGGAGGGGGACCTCAAATATAAGATGTGGGAGACACCAAAAGCATGTTTTATCTAGTTTACAATTTTGTTCAGAGCAGACATAAAAAGAGACCACGTAGAAAACAAAAGGTCTTGGAAGACATCCCAGGACCCCCACTTCTGCTTTATATCATCTATCCTGATCTTATTAAGTAGTTTATCTCTAAGAATCAAGTATCAAAGTTTGTAATTATTAAATATTTATGCACATATTTGTAAAATATTTATATTAATTATTTGTACAAATATATTTGTAATTTTAAAAAGTTAAGTTAAATCAAATTTAAGGTTATTCTTATAATTCATTCTTCCTCACTTTCATTCCAACATGATTTCTTAATAAGGAGAAAAAGGAACAGGGTCACAGTTGGCACTCTGGAATCACATATAGCCTATAGTCTGCAACATATGCTTCAAAAACTAGTAGACTCAGTCTGGTATTGACATGGAGTTAGTAACTATAGTGATTATAAATTATTCTACTGCTTGATTTCCCCTCTAAGTTATTTTGAGTTTCATCATCGTGTATGTCTTCTATGGAGATATGTCATGTGTGTGAATGTCACTTAGCACCTAACACCTAGCATCTATAATGCTCCAAAAAGTTGACACTGGATGAAGTCCATCTCTTAGTCAGGTGGAACAATGCTGCAGACTTAAAATCCTTTAGTGAAGTGGGCACCATTTTAAAAGCAACACAAGTTTGCAAAAGTATTGTTATTAACAAAATTTTCCATCTATTTTGATACAATTCAGTTTTACATGCTTATTTTACATAGTATGTAATGTTTTTCTAAATTTCTTTAACCTAGGAAAATAAATATATTAAAAAAAAACCTCACACCAAATACCTGTATAATACTTGGTATGTGGTGATTCCCATTAAAAAAAAAAAAGGCAAACTAACAGGTTTCAAAGCATAAATAGAATATTAAACAAGTGTAAATTATTAGTGTCAAGGTGAAGTGATAATTTTTATCCAACAGGAAGTGACTCTACTCAAGATATTTATTTCGTCTGCTTATTACAGTTTACTTTTAAGCAAAAACCTATTATTTTGAGTGAAAGGACATGATGTATACTACTGTCCTTGGTTATCCTGAAGATTTAAATGTTATGTCAACTTTTCAACATTCAAAGCAGAAAGAACTACAAGCATAAAATTAATTTTCATTAAGGAGAATTAATAGCTTTTTCAGGTTTCAATGTCACCATCCTTCTTAGCAAAACAACCAAAAAGCAAAAAGTACCTATGTATTGCTTTGTTGAAATGTTACAACCATGTTTTTGGCTTTTCAGGTAATAGATATTTACCATTATATACAAAGAAATGTTGCTCAGTTTGGAAGTTTCAGGTTCCACTAGAAATCCCAGAGAGATTTTACATGGTTTAGATTGACAGATAAGAATCTTGTGCAAGTCATGTAAGAGAACACAGGAGTGGGGGTGGGGGTGACAAATAGAGGACCCACTATATATGTGCAATAGGCAGAACACAGTCCCCACAGATGTCCTTGTCTAATCCCCAGACCTGTGAATATGCTACCTCACATTTAAAAAAGGGACTTTGCAAATGTGATTAAGGATCATGAGATGGGGAGATTATCCCGGGCCCCATGTAATCACAGGGTCCATATGAGTGGGGGCAAAAGGATCAAAGTCAGAAAAAGGAAGTATGACAAAGGAAGCAGAGGTTAGAGTGATGTATTTGAAGATGGAAGAGGGGCCATGAGGAACGGAATATGGGTGATCCCTAGAGGCTGGAAAACGACTCTCACCTACTGCCTCCATCAGGACACTGCCAACACCTTGTGAGACTTTAGCCCATTTCAGACTTTTATGATTTCCAGAACTATAAGATGATAAACTTGTGTTGTTTTAAGCTACTGAGTTTATGGTGATTTGTTACAGCAGCAATAGGAAACTAATACCTACGTGACTCAAAGCTCCCTTTTTCTTCAGAGAAAACTCCTGAGAGGTAACATGGTGAAGGAGAAAGAGAAGGTGGAGTTCAACAGGTTGTTGTTCAAATCCTGATTTTGCCACTTCTTATCTGTGTGAACTTAAACAAGCTCTTTAACTTTTGTGACCCTAAATGTTTTCATCAGGAAAGAGTTGTAATGGGAGTTAAACATGATAAGATATGCAATTTGTAAAATGCCCAGAATAATGCCTAGGTGATTACCTTCAAGATAGATCTTCAAGAAATATTACCCTCGCTCTCCACCAGACTGCTGCAGATGTATTGCACAAAATGATTCATTTGGCAATTTCCACCCTGCATTAGGAGCCCCCAGAGCCCTGGGACGATACCTGTCCTAGCTTCTCAGTGTGTGTCAAGGCAAAAAGACTGGCTTAGAGGTTGTGTCCAAACCCAAAAGCTAAGAAGAGCTGAGATATGCTCCCTGGGGTGAGGGTTTGGCATTCTCTAGTGAACTTCTGACCTTTCCTGTCTCACCTTGTCTATCTGTGACCCAGGGACAGCACTCTCTTACCCCCAGGGGCACTGTGTTGATTCACAGAGAGGGTGAAAAGCTTGTGTGTTCACAGCTGGGCGTGACTACACTCATCTGCAGCTGTCTGGTTTTGAAGGTAAAATTCCAGCTTGTGGGCTCTGTGACTCAGGCAACACACGCCATTGTCTGCTTGCAGGCCCAGGTTGCCTGGCACATTCAGTGTTAGCACACTAGGGGCCTACATTTCCTGTCATGGGCTCCAGTGCCCTGGAGAACTTGAACCACTTTACGAAGCTCTTTTTACTAGACAATATGGAGTGCCCCCAGAAAGCCAATATTTGGTTGGATGATAACAAATTTGAAAGGATCACATGTAAGAAATAAAGGTTGCTTCTTTCCTCATCCTAAAAATCTCATAATCCAAGATGGGACAGAGGAAGGACAAATCTTTGCTGCTAAATATCTTTGGGTGATATATTAAAGTTTGTCCCTTTCTGACATGTGGATTTTGAAGACAATTGGGCTTTGTTTACATGGTTTCTTCTAATCTTTTTTTTTTTTCATTTATTTAAAAAATTTTCTGCTTTCTTTTAATTATTTTTGTTTCCTCTAATCTTTAAAAAAATTTTTAAGTCATTTTTAGTAGATTCAAAGAACATGCCGTAATCAATCCCACACCAAAGTTTATTTGACTTGTATTTAATAATTTGCATAATGCCATTGTTCACATGTTAATCAGGCATAAACGGTATGCAGTTCATATAAATTCCTGTAATCATTATTACTGGTATACTCCTACCAAGCCTTTTGCTTTTGACCCCTTAGCTCAGAGTGGCCTGTAAAGTGCCATTGTCACAGTTCAGGTTAACTGAAGTTACATCAAGCACACTGTGTAAGTTCTGGTCCTCCAAGAAGAAGATACCAAGGTGGGATTAGATGTGCAAGAGATTTACTGCTGGAAACACCTGTGAAGCATGAAAGGGAGGGGGCAGGAGCAGGCAGAGAGAGTCTTCAGACTAAGATGCAGGTCTGACACCTATGAAGGGGGTGGTGGGTGGCAAAAGAAGGCAGACTGGGTGGGAAGAATCCCAGACTGTAGAGTAGTTTCAAAAAAGGTTTGGCCAGGCTGATGGGAGTCCTGGAGCCCAAGGCACCTGTTAGGGGAGTTCCGATTCTCACAGGAATCAGACAGCACCATTTCCCGTGGTGCTTGGTCACTGGCTGGGAGCAGCCTGCTGGAAGCATGGCCTAGGCTCGAACATGGTGATGGATCCAACAGGGCCGTAGCCAAGCCATAAGTCAGCTACACTCTCTGTAGCAAGAGAGCTGAGCAGGACATTTGCATGACCACCCCTGCCCCGACCCCACTCCATGCACAACTTACACGTATTATAAAGCAAGATTTGTGCATTCACTCTGCAGTCAGTTCCTGGGGGCCCCGTTGCCATACCCCTTGCCCATTTCCCAGATCTGAGACACACTTCATCGCCCTTCAGGGTTTTCCCACCAAAGTTGCTCTAGGGCTGTGGTTTCTGCTTCTTTCTGTCTCCAGAGAAAAACTGAGGCCCAGATGTGTTGGTTGTGTAAGAATTCCTCGGACAAGGGCCTTGTTTTCTTGTGTAATGAAAAGGGAGAGGGATTGAGAGGCCACACTGGGTTCTTGGCCTCTGGGGGTCTTGGATTAGAGGGAGGGATTTGGTGGACCCAGTGTCCATAGTGGGAATGAGAGCTGTGGTTGGAAGAGGCAGATGGAGTACTTGCAAAAACCAGGCCACCAATGGTCATAGAAGGTGGGCTTGTCATTCCAGAAGGAATATGGGGAAACCAGGAGGGGCACATCAGGTTCATCTGTCCTGATACCTGCCCAGGCACCTGTGCACAATTCAGGCATGTTCCCCTCAAGGTGGCCTGTGCCTACCAACCTATCACCAAAGAACTCCTCAGCTACCAGTTGATGTCCAAAACTCCTTTGGCTGATTACATCTGTATTTATAAATTAAAAAAAATGAAACTCCTTTGGCTGATATAAAGCTTTTCATTTCACAACTAGGAAATTTTAAAGTAGTCTTCTAGTTCACTGTACTATGGTCAATTGCCTGGTAGCTAGGTGTGTCTGCCTTTTTTTAGATTGGGAGTTCTTCTGCTGCAGAGACTGCATGTTTCTCAATTTCCAGCATCTACAAAATACTTGGTACTAAATTGATAGTAAAGTAATTCAAAGATAGTAAAGGAATTCTACGACAAATTGGGTAGTGGTTAAAAGCTTGGGGTCAGATAGACCTGGTTTAATCCAGGAGGCATCTCCGTGTACTAGCTGTGTGACCTTGGATAAGTAAATAACTTATCTCAGATCAAGTTGTCTGTTCTGCAAAATAAAGTCTTCACTAGTTCTCAAATATTTTCTAGATAAATGCAATACAGCTCCCCATTTAGATATCAAAGAGGGTAGGAGGTCTTGAATTTGGGGTGAGCCCCAAGAATGTTCCTAAGTAGTTCTGACATTTAGATCACCTAATGGGAAGCATGTGAAGTTCTTAGCATAGTGATTGTCATATAGCAAGCACTTAATAAACATTCAATATTAGTTTTACAAATAGTTTATAAAGTGTTTTCACATATTTCATTCAGTCCTGCCAATAACCTCATAAGCATCACTTTACAAATGAAGAAAGTTAATGCTCAGGGAGCTATGATTTGCCCCAGTGTCACAGGAAAATATCAGAGCCAGATCTTACACCCAGCTTATCTACTCCCCTAGAGGTGACTACTGCCTGTCCCAGTCAGGGAAACTTGTCACCAGCTGTAGTTATTAAGGAAAAGTGGGTGGGTGGGGTATTATAGATAACCTACTAAAGAATGAGAAGACGGAGTCTTGTTATGAGTAGAGTTAAGTGGTAACGACTCCACGTTCTGTTTTCTTTTTTCTTCAGTGAGCAGATTTATGACCGGAGAGTATTTCTAAGACCTTTATAAATTCCCAGTAACCTTGTATCTGATCATTCATGGTACATATAAGTGTTAGGATTAGAATGAAAAAAACACACAAAAAGAACAAATCCTGTTGGTCAGTTGATATTTTGAGCAGTATTTAAGTACATTTCCTTTCCACTTTAGAAGTTACATTATTACATTACCAAAACTTTGAAGAGTGATAGAGAATGTATAAGATAGCTAACAATAGAGGTGATTTTCTTTTCCCAACACAACTTCTACTATCATTTCAAAGCCATTAAACTTTCTTTTCCTATTATTTTTTTTACTGTGTGCAACTCTAACATGGTTTGAAACCCAGTTTTACACTTTTTAAAAATTAAATTTATTGGGTGACAATGGTTAGTAAAATTATATAGGTTTCAAGTGTACAATGCTGTAATATATCATCTATATATTGCATTGTGTGTTCACTACCCAGAGTCAGTTCTCCTTCCATCACCGCATATTTGACCTCCTCTACCCTCTGCTACTATCTCTCCTTCCCCCTTACCCTCTGGTAACCACTAAATTATTGTCTGTGTCTATGAGTTTTTGTTTCTTTGTTTGTTTGTCTTGTTCCTTTGTTGCTTTCAGTTTTATATCCCACATATCAGAGAAGTCATATGGTTCTCGACTTATTTCACTTAATAATCTCAAAATCCATCCATGTTGTTGCAAATCACAGTTTTTCATCTTTTCTTATGGCAGAGTAGTATTCTATTGTGTGTATATACCACATCTTCTTTATCCAATCATCTATCGAAAGACATTTGGAGGTGTTTTTCTACAGTGGTGATAGAGGAGTTTATCTTTGCTCGTTTGGGAGGAGTTTTGAGGGTCATGTGAATATACTGATATGTGTTAATATACAAGGCAAGTTAATTCAGGTGTGGGAGCCCTTGTAGTGCAATAGAAAATAGGCAAAGGAACTTGCCACAAGGAGAGGAACAATGGAAAGTGGCTCTCTTGAAGCACAGTTCAGGGTAACTTGGAAAGACAGGTATATACTATCCACATAGAGTGATAACATGGGGAAATGAGAACCCATGAGCCCTGACTACAAAATAAGATTGACTGTGTGAGGTTAAGAGAAAGAATGAGAAAAAAGTAGTCATAGAATTTACTCTGATTTCCCAAAGAGAAGAGGATATGAGATAATCATTTAAGTCAAGGAAAGCCATAGAAGATAGGTAAGATCTACTGTTAGAGGGCAAAGAATGTAGGTGTGATCATTTGTTCACTCACTCATTCATGTCATTCATTCATTCCCTCGCCTACCCAGAACAAATGTTTGAATACCTACCGTACACTCAGCTTGTCCCCAGGGACTTATTTTTGGGAGGAAACGATAGCACAGGTTCCATCTGTGTGGGAGGCATCTAGTTGGGAAGGCTTTACAAACCCACTCAGTGATTGGAGAGTTTGTAGACAGCAACCTGTGTATGAATTCAGAAAAACCTCATCTGTGCTGAGGAGCCATAAAGGGAAAGGAAAGATGACAGTCAAGGGAAGGTAAGTGTCAAATACGCTTACAATTTGCCTAAGGTGTCTGTGTGGGGAATTCACATAAACCAAATGCTGAGTAAAACACCTTGTCAATGGCCCTGGGAAAGGGGTCGCTTGTAAACATCCTTCAGTGATGCCTGTGTGACAGAGTTGGCTTAAGTTTTGCCCTTGCCTGGATTCAGTGGTGTGTAGACTGTTCTGGCAAGCCTAGTTTCACCAAATGAAGACTCCTCATTCCTTGCTTAAAGGCCTGCTAGCTATGATTTAGTGAATGTAATGCTAGCAGGAGGCCGGAAGTCTTTAGGATGCCTGGACTCTGGAAGTAGGAGCTCAGAACTTTGAGGGATATAGGTAGCTCCCTGTGTTTGACTTTAGCAGCAGAGGTGGTTACATATGATTCTTTTGTCAGGCCCTTTGTCAACATTAGGTTATGGTGTTGAGGAGAACAGTCAATAAGCCTAGAACTGTGCATTGTTTGACTCAATAAACACCTAATGGATTGAACTGAGGCTGAATAGAAGAGCTTTCAGGTGACTTTTCCTCTCCAAATGACTTTTTCTGTGCCTAGTAACTGAATACTTGAGTTGACATCATGCCAAGGTTTAACTGTTAGTCATATATTTTCTAGATAAATGACACTAGCTCCCCTTTTGGATTTCAAAGAGGGAAAAAGATCTTGAATTTGGGATGAGGCCCTGAGGGCCTTCTTAAGTAGTGCTGACAAGTCTCCAGATGGGTTAAGGATATTCTTGATTTTAGGAACTAAGCAGTACAGCCCCACAAGTGTGCGTGTACACTACCAAATCTTATGAGGCCATTTGGTAACAATATATTTTGTTATGTTTTTAAGATGTCTTCTTGGGTGGCCAGAATATTAGCCATCAGCTGTAGGCTGGGTCTGGGTGATAAAAACTCCATAGCTTTCATATAAAAACAGGATCAAAGTCAAAACAGGATCTATTTCCTTGAGTCCTGTCCCCTCCTCTTGTCCCCTACTTACATATTTTCATTGTACTCACAGTCACTAGACATATTTACATTTTGTCTTCAAGGCCAGTGAGATCAGAAGGCCCATGCCTATCCATATTCTGTATTTTGGTAGGAGTGGTTCCAAGAATTTATGTTAGATTTGGATCTTACAAATAAGGCCACTATCTCTGGGTCTGCAATGCTCTTTTCAGGATCTTGGAGAAAAAAGGAACAATGCTGATGTGAAGATTACCCAGCGCCCTAACCCACCCACCTGTACATCCCTACCTAATGACTCAATGATTTGTTAAGTGAGCTATGAAGAGAACTGCCCTGTCAGACGTTTTAAAGTATACATAAAGATATTTTGCAAGAGCAGCACAACAGAACCAAGTTCAAAAGGACAGAGAAAAAATGCTCCAAATCTGTGGCAAACAGGATTTCACTGAAATTTACAGGATTCTTGGATATGTCTTTGATTCATGCACCGATTTCTCAACACTTTGAAACTATTTCAAGTGATGTTTAAAGCAATGAAAACTTTTCTCTGTAATGAAAAATAAATTATTCTACTTTTATAGACAAACTGAAAAATGACTATTGCTTAATTTGTTTTCTTAAGCGGAGTGGTTTTTTTTTTTAGATTGGGGGGATGGTTATAAGAAACTCTCCCCCACCATTTGTCTCTCTCTCCCTTCCCTCTCCTTTCTTCCCCCTCCTCCCTCTCTCCCTCCCTCTCTCCATTTTAACTGCAAATGAAAAACATACTTTATGATTTAGCCAGAGGAAGTTAAGGATGAGTCTTTGGGGAAAGGAAGTAGTGCAACTGGTTATCATGCTAATCTTCCACTATAGGGGTTGGGCTTAGAGCCAGATTTACTGCTTGTAGCAAAAGACCAGAACTTGAATGGTTAAAAAAAAAAAAAGTCTCCCCAATCCTCAGAACACAACTGGTGCCGGTAGGTCAGCTTGATATGTTTTCTAGCATCCTTCTCCTTCACAAATATTAAATACCAAAAGTGACTGAAGATAAAAGTCAGGTTATTAGACATGAAACACTTTCTTCTTTATTCCCCTTCAGTAAATATCCCTGTGTAGTTAATCATGACCATAAGCCACCTCAAAATTGCACCGTTGTGCCAGTTTTTCTGGACAGTTCTCTCACCTTGGTCTGTGCCTCAGTTTTCCAGGTTGCTAATAAAAACAATAAAGGGCAAATTTGAAGGGGCATTAGGAATACAATATAATGATGATTTTTAGTATAGCATGGGTGTAGGATGTGGTTTAAGTGGTGGGAAAGGTGCTTCTCATTTTCTACTGAATTCTAGGCTTAGTTATTGCTTTGAGTGTCTGAAATTTGTCTTTTCATCAGACCTCTGTTTCTTAATTTGACTTGAGTTCAATAATTTAGCTTAGTGATGATAATGTAGTCACAAGTATATATTACTTTGTTGTTGAAAAACCCTAAGATGAAAGGAATGATTTTTAGAAGGAATGAATTGGGGGATACTAGGAGAGGATGTGACATCTATTTTCTCTACCAGTAACCATCTGTGAGTCTTTCAGCAGGTCTCTCAATGGCTCTAAGTTGGTTTTCTCAAACATGACATGATAAAATGGTAGCAAATGACCTCTAAGTTCCCTGGAAGATTCAATTGAATTGACATTACTCTGCCTTCCAGCTCTTGATTCACCATAGCTTTACTTTTTTATTTATTCAGTAGATATTAACTAAATGTTTACTTTGTGTCAGGCCTATTCTACTAGGTGAGGATTCAGCAGTGAACAAAAATGACAAAATTCCTCTCTTATGGAGGTTACAGTCTAGTGTGGGTAGACTGACAATGAGTGTATAAAGAAATGCATGCATATGTCAGTGGTAAGAGACGTTAGGAAAAAGAGAGCACTATATGTGAATAGAGACTGGTTGTGGTTGGGAGGGAGGTGGTAGAGATCTCTTACACAGTGTGGTGAGGAAAGTTTTCTTTTTTAAGGTCACGTTTGGACAGGGTCCTTAAGAGAGTGAGGGGGAAAGGCCTGCAGAGATCTGAGGGAAGAACAACCCAGGTAGAAGGAACAGCAAATGCAAAACACTTAAGGTGGGAATATGCTATATTTGTTGAAGGATTAGCAAAGATGCCAGTGGCTGGATCAGAGTTTGTGAGGAGAAGAGTGACAGAAGATGAGCTTGGAGATGCACCGTGGGTTAGGACAACAGCAGTCACAGAAGCACCTCTGGCTTTTTTTCTGAATGAGATGAGAAACCACAGGAGGGTTTTGAGCAGAAAGACGACATGATTCGATGCACTTTTTAAAAGCATCAGTCAACTGCTCTTTTGAAAAATAGCTGTAGGGGAGTAAAAGCAAAAACAGTGAGATTAGTTAGGAAGCTACACCAACAATTCAGATCAGAGATGATGGGGATTTGGGTCAGGGTGGTAATGATGGAAGAGGTGAGGAGTGGTTGGATCCTGGATATATTTTTAAAGCAGAGTCAACAGGATTTACTGATGGATTGAAATGCAGTGTGAGAGAAAGAGAGGTGTCAGAGATGACTCCAGTGTTTTTGTGTTGGCCAACTGGAAGACTGGGGTTGCTATTTTCTGAGATACAGAACTACAGAAAGATCAAATTCTGGGTGGAAGGAAATCAAAAGTTTGATTTTAGGTATGCTACGTATGTTAATAAACATCTAAGTGGAGATGTTAAGATGGTAGGTAGATAGATATTTGGATCTGGAGTTCAGGAAAAAAATTAAGCTACTATATAAATATGAATTGGCATTGTACTGATATTATTTAAAGCTATAGGACTAGATGAGATCACATGGGGCCCAGGTCATCTGTTCTTAACCTTGGCTATACACTAGAATCCCTGTGAGAGCTTAAAACATGTGTGGGTGACTGGGCCCCTCTTAGTCCAACTAGATCATAACTCTGGGATCAGCCCCAGGCACATGGGAGTTTTTAAAAGCTCCCCAAGCAATTCTCACATAAACCAGGGTTGAAAATCACTTATCTACAACGTGAGTGTAGATGGAAAGGAAGAGTCCTGTTTCCTGCTCCCCTACAGTGTCTAGAGATCAGGAAATTGGAAGGAACCAGCAAAAGAGACTGAGTAGGAGCTGACAGTGAGGTAAGAGGTAAGGAGAGTGTTGTGTTCTAGGAATCAAATAAAGAAACTGTTTTAAGAAGGAGTGATAAACTGTATAAACTGCTGCTCTGGTTCACCATAGCTTCACTTTTTGAATAATGTCAATTCAGGGACCTTAGAGGTTATTGCTACCACTTCATCATGTCATGTTTGAGAAAACCAACTTAGTGCCATTGAGGCACCTACTGAAAGACTTACAGCTGGCTTACTGGTAGAGATTAAGATAAGGAATGAGAAAGGATCCCTGGGTTAGGTAACGTGGGGATCACCGGTGACCTCTACACGAGCATTTTGATGTGGTAGAAGTGAAGCCTGATTCTATTGTTTTACAGATGATGAGAGGAGTGGAGTTGGAAACAATGAATAGAGGTACAAAGAAATGAGATGAAAGCTGGAAGGGGAAAGAAGGGTCAAGGAAAAGATTTTTAAGATGAGGGATATTACAACATGTTTGAAGGTGATGGTAAGAGGGAGAAAAACTGATGATGCAAGAGAGAGGTGACCGTTGTAAGACTGAAGTCCTTAAGAAGTCCTCAGGAGATCAGATCCAAGGCACAAGTGAAGGGTATTGATCTTAGATCAGTTCATCCTCTGTAGCAGCAAAGAAGGCAGACTACACATATTCAATTGTAGATAAACTGGTAGATTTGCTAGTAAGAGTGTGTAAAAGTTCATTTTATTCTCAGTGTTGGAACTTTTGTACTTGGAGCTTTGGAACACACTAGATTAGTAAATTACATAAAGTCTTGAGAATATAAATGTTTGTATCCTTTGCAGGCATAAAAATAACATATCAGAGAAGCAAAGGAAAAAGGTACTACATAATAATATAACTGATTATCATGTAGATATTTAAAATCATGTTTTAGAAGAATATTCATTACATGGGAATTATTTCTAGTATATTGTTAAATGAAAAAAGCATGTTTCCCAAAGGTATGAATAGTATGCTTCAAATAAAAAAGACAAACTTGTAATTACACATAGAAAAGACAACAAAATCTTATCAGTTCCTTTTGGATGATGGGACCATTGATGACTTTTATTTTCTTCTTTATATTTTTCATTATTAACTGTACATAATAATTATGTTTTTAGAAAAAAACAAGTTATATAAAGCAGAATGTATTCAAAACAAAAAATACGAAAAATAGAACTACTTTTTGCCGTTTCAGAGTTGTTCACAATGGAAGTATAAAATTATAGAATCTGACTCTACAAATTGGATTAAGATTTACAATGAACTCACACTTCAGAAGACATATACCTGTAGGTTCTGGTTTGGCTTCTTCATGGAAAATATTTGATAACTAAATTAGTACCGAACTCAGTTATCTTGCATCTCAGAAGGAACTGTAACCAAATCTACCATAAATCAAACTCTGGATTGTAATTGGGATGCATTTAAAATTTTTTTCTTTGTTGATTTAAAAAGTTCAGTGTACTTGTTTCCTTTGTCAACCAAGTGTGTTTTTCTACCTCCTACTTCTACAGTTTTGAGATCTTTCTGAGATTGTCCCTCCAATCCTTATTTTAGCACAGATTATGGCACTGTTTATGGACTAAATGAGTTGACCACAGATTGGAGACTGAACTTCTCAATTTCATAATCTTTGTTAGTAAAATATAGCGAGCACTGAACAGACCCCCCCCAGTTTATGTCATTGTAATGTATCAATCATTATGGCTAGCTGGTTGTTAAATGTCCCCATCTTTTGGCATCCTGATGCTTGTGAGCAATGAATAGTCCTTCTGCCCAGGATATGGTCTAATTGATTCTCCACTAGACCCCAAAATGAAGTATAAAAATGTTCCATAGAGATGAGAAGGTTTGGAGGACTGTGTGGACAGAGAGGCCTTTGGAGAACTGACTGAAGAAAAAGTACTGGTTGGGGATAAAACATAACTGTTTAGCTAGCCCAGGATAGAGAGAAGGAAGAATAATGTGACCTCTAGTAAAATGAATTATGTTCTTTCTTATCCCTTCCATAGAATCAGAAAGGGTTACAGACCCTGTATCACAAATTGAAAAGTTTCAGGTAAGTAGCCTGAAACAATTGGTGCCATAGATCCTTCAAAGATGGCACCTGTAATAAATCATAGACTGAAGGTCTAGAGACTGTTGCCGTCAGGGAGGCAGCAATTTATAGACAACATCAAACAGGACAGCAGGGTAACTCCAAAGCCTGAATCGAGAATCAACATGGACCTCCAAGAAAGAAACAAGTTTTATTTTGGGTTTTTCTTACAGAGAGAACTTAGAAAAATATGTGTGAATTTACCGTTGGATACATAGGTACAACATAAATAGTCTGTCATGTATATGTATATATTATGTAACATAATATAGTGTTAGAGAAGAATACAGAACATATTCTTACAGAATTCTGTAAGTTTAGAGGCTTGAGCAAAAGTGTAGTCTTGGAGGTGTTGCTATCCCAGGATAAATATCACTTAGTGAATTAAAAGGCACTGGAGCAGTGAGCTCTGTACTTAGTGCAATCATCAAAGCTGATTGTGGTGTGTTGCTGCCAGCCAACCTCTCCACACCAGCAGGTGCCAGGCACGGAGAGCACCGCTCCCTCAGACATTGACCCCGTGTTAGGGAATAAGCTGACGCATTGTGTTTACTCCAGGAATGAACAGGGAGGCTAATGCCCCACTCCTCAAGGAACAGCCCACGTACCATAAAGGTTTTATAGCTGTTCAAGATAGACTTCAGGTTCATTCTTTCCAGATTCATTCACAGGGAGGGAAAAGAAAGGGAGGGGATGGCAACAGTAGAGCAATGTTTAACTCAACAGATTCCAATGTCTCAGTGGCGAAGATCTAACCCCTCACCTCCCCACCCTTTTGGCTCCACAAACAGAAAGCGTCAAGGGTGGGCACCCTGCCAGATGTTCCAGCCAGCAGCTGAACTGAAACAGACCTGCCCTGAGAAGGGAGGGAGAAAAATACAGCCAAGGAAACCTAAGGAGATAAAAATGGCAAGCTACTCCAATAGCTTTACCACTGAACCATCTAAGTGTTTGTTAAAGTGAGAATTAGAATATATCTGAAATGTTATTGTTATTACTATTATTATAGTTAGCTAAAAATAATAACTGCTGTGTGCCAGACACCAGGTTAAGCATTTATATGCACTTTCTCATCTATTCTCCCTACCCTATGAGCTAGGATCTATTATTGTCTCCGTTGTATGGAAGAAGAAACTAAAGTTGAATAATTTGCTATTTAGTGGAAGAGTCTGCATTTGAAGGTAGGAATATTAGATGTGATTAAAACTTGATGCATGTGTATCAAGAATCAAGGAACAATGTGTACACTGAAGTTGCTTTAAGTGGTAGGTCCTCAGGATAAAAAGAAGTCAATTTTTTGGTCACCATGCACTTTACAAAAATTATTTCATTTTTTCCCTATAGAGTAGATATTAATTTCCTTGTTTTAAGGTAGAGTCAGGAATTAAATTTAGGTTTGCCTGAACCCAAAGCCTCCCTGATTCCATAACACCTTACTGGGAGGAAAGGGACATGGGAAGGAATATCCATTTTCCGTGAAAATGGTGGGGTGATGCATGCCTCAGAAGGGCCAATTTCACAGATAGTTCAAACCTCATTTTAAGCTGTAGTTTCAACTCCTTCTCATGAGAAATACTGCTTCATTTGAAGTTCACTTTCTTTGAAGCTGCTAATAAACAATCTTAAGATATGTAGAATAGAAAGAATACAAAAGCTACTTTGAATTTATAATTTTTTACAGTTTAAAAAGCACTTAGAAAAATAATTTATTGTTCAATTACAGTTCACATGCAATATTGTATTAATTTTAGATGTACAACACAGTGATTAGATATTTATATAACTTATGAACTGATCACCCCAATAAATCTAGTACCTATCTGGCACCATACATAGTTATTACTATATTATTGACTATACTCGTATTCTTTATGCTATACAACCCCATGACAATTTTGTAAATACCAATTTGTATTTCTTTTCTTTTTCATTATTAGTTTCAGGTGTACAAAACAATGTAATAGTTAGACATTTATACCCCTCACAAAGTAATAAACCCCTCCCCCAATCTACTACCCCTCTGACATCTTACACAGCCGTTACATTTCCACTGTCTCTATTCCTTGTGCTGTGCTCCACTTCCTTTATATATATATGAAATCATATAAAAAATGTAAATATAATGTATGAAATTATAGTTGACATTCAATATTATTCCGCTTCAGCTTCAGGTGTACACTGCAGTGGTCAGGCACCTACATAGCCCACGAAGTGGTCTCCCTAATAAGACAAGTGTCCATCAGATACCCTAGAAAATCTTTATAACATTATTGATTATATTCCCCAAACTGTCTTTCGTATCCCCGTGGTAATATTGTGATTACTGATTGTACTTTCTAACCCCCTCACCTTCTCCTTCATCCCTATCCCCTCCCATCTAGCAACCCTCAGTTTTTCCTCTGTGTTTCTGAAACTGTTTCTGGTTAGTTTGCTCATTTATTCTATTCTTTTAGTTCCACACATAAGTGAGATCATATGGTATTTGTCTTTCTCCGTCTGACTTATTTTACTTAGCATAATCTTCCATATTGTTGCAAATGGTAAGATTTCATTCTTCTTTATGGCCAAGTAATACTCCTTTGCATAAATGTACCAGAGTTTCTTGATTCAGTCATCTACTGATGGGCATTTCTGTTGTTTCCATGTCTTGGCTATTGTAAATAGTGCTTCAATAAACATAGGGGTGCATACATTTTTTCGAATTAGTGTTTTAGATTTCTCTGGATAGATACCCAGGAGTGGAATTGCTGGGTCATAAGGTAATTCCGTTTCCAGTTTTTTGAGATACCTTCATACTGTTTTCCATAGTGGCTGCACCAATCTGCAATCCCACCAGCAGTGTACTTAGGGATCCCTTTTCTCTACATCCTCACCAGCACTTATTGTTTGTTGATTTATTGGTGATAGCCATTTTGACTGGGGTGAGGTTGTATCTCATTGTGGTTTTTATTTGCATTTCTCTAATGATTAGTGAGGTTGAGCATTTTTTCATATGTCTGTTTCCCATCTGTATGTCCTCTTTAGAAAAATGTCTCTTCATATCCTCTGCCTATTTTTTAATTGGGCTGTTTGTTTTTTTGGAGTTGAGTTGAGTGAGTTTTTTATGAATTTTGGATATTAACCCCTTATCAGACATATCATTGACAAATATCTTCTCCCATTCAGTAGGATCCCCTTTTGTTTTATCGATGGTTTCCTTTGCTGTGAAACGTTTTGGTTTGATGTAATCCCATATGTTTTTATGTTAGTACCATGCTGTTTTGATTACTATAGCCTTATAGTATAATTTGATGTCAGGTATTGTGATACCTCCCACTTTGTTCTTATTTCTCAAGATTGCTGTGGCTATCTGGGGTCTTTTATGGTTCCTTATAGTTTTTAGGATTATATGTTCTATTTCCGTAAAAAATGTCCTTGGTAGTTTGATAGGAATTACATTGAATCTGTATATTGCCTTAGACAGCATGGACATTTTAACTATATTAATTCTTCCTATCCATGAGAATGGTAGGTGTTTCCATCTATTTGTAACTTCTTTAATTTCTTTCTTCAGTGTCTTATAATTTTTTGAATACAGGACTTTTACTTCTTTGGTTAAATTTATTCCTAAATATTTTATAATCTTTGAAGCAATTGTAAATGGGACGGTTTTCTTAATTTCTCCTTCTGATAGTTTATTATTGGTATATACAAATGCAACTGATTTCTAAATATTAATTTTTTATCCTGCTACTTTACTAAATTCATTTATCAATTCTAATAGTTTTTTTTGGTGGAGTCTTTGGGGTTCTTTCTATATAGTATCATGTCATGTGCATATGATGATAATTTTACTTACTCCTTACCAATTTGGATGCTTTTTATTTCTTTTTCTGGTCTGATTGCTGTGGCCAGAACTTCCAGAACTGTGTTGAGTAAAAGTGGAGAAAGTGGGCAACGTTGACTTGTTCCTGATCTTAAGGGTAATGGTTTTAGCTTTTCCCCATTGAGTATGATGTTAGCTGTGGGTTTATCATATATGGCCTTTATTGTGTTGAGATATGGCCCCTCTATTCCCACTTTCTTAAGAGTTTTTATCATAAATGGTTGCTGGATTTTGTCAAATGCTTTTTCTGCATCTATTGATATGATCATATGATTTTTATTTTTCATTTTGTTAATGTGGTGTATCACATTAATTGATTTGCGGATATTGAACCAACCTTGCATACCAGGAATGAATCCCACTTGATCATGGTGTATGATCTTTTTAATGTATTGTTGAATTCTGTTTGCTAATATTTTGTTGAGGATTTTTGCATTTATGTTCATTAGGGATATTGGCCTGTAGTTTTCTTTTTTGTAATGTCTTTGTCTGATTTGGGGATCAGGGTGATAGTGGCCTTGTAGAAAGAGTTTGGGAGCCTTCTCTCCTTCTGGATTGTTTTGAATTGTTTGAGAAGAATAGGTAAAAATTCTTTTTTGAATGTTTTGTAAAATTCACCTGTAAAGCCATCTGGTCCAGAGCTTTTGTTTATTGGAAGCTTGTTGATTACTGATTCAACTTCCCTGGTAGTAATCAGTCTATTCAGGTTTTCTGTTTCTTCTTGAGTTAGCCTTGGAAGGTTGTATGTGTCCAGAAAATTATCCATTTCTTCTAGATTGTCTAATTTGTTGGTGTTCGATGCTATAGTAATTTCTTTAATTTTTTTGTCTTTCTGTGGTCTGTTGTCACTTCTCCTCTTTCATTTCTGATTTTATTAATTTGGGTCTTCTTTTTTTTTTTTGATGAGTCTTGCTAAAGGTTTGTCGATTTTGTTTATCTTCTCAAAAAACTAGCTCTTCGTTCCATTGATCTTTTTTGGTCTCTATTTCATTTATTTCCACTCTGATCTTTATTATCTCCTTTGTTGTACTCTCTTTGGGCTTATTTTGTTGTTCTTTTTCCAAAACCCTTAAGTGTAAGGATAAATTATTGATTTGTGATTTTTCTTCTTCTTCTTTTTTTTTTTTTTTTTCAGGTAGGCTTGCATTGCTACGAATTTCCCTCCTAGGACTGCTTTTGCTACATGCCATAGATTTTGGGTCATTGTGTTTTCATTTTTATTTGTCTAGAGCTATCTTTTGATTTCTTCCTTGATCTCATTGTTGACCCATTCTTTATTTAGTAACATGTTATTAAGCCTCTATGTATTTGTGTGTCTTTCAGTTTTTCCTTGTAACTGATTTCTGATTTCATAGCACTGTGGTCAGAGAAGATAGTTGATATGATCTCAATTTTCTTAAATTTATTGAGACTTGTTTTGTGGCCTAACATGTGATCTATCTTGGAAAATGTTCCATGTGTGCTTGGAAGAATGTGTATTCTTCAGCTTTAGGGTGAAATGCTCTAAAAATATTGATTAAATCCAACTGTCCAATGTGTCATTTCAGGCTGCTTTTTCTATATTGATTTTCCATCTGGAGGACCTGTCCTTTGTCAGTAGTGTGTTGAAATCCCCTACTGTGATTCTGTCACTGTTGATCTCTGTCTTTATGTCAGTCAATATCTGTTTTATATATTTAGGTGCTCCTATGATGGGTGCATAGATGTTTACTAGGGTTATGTCCTCTTGTTGAATCAATCCCTTTATTAATATGTAGTGCCCATCTTTGTCTTTTAATATGTTCTTCATTTTAAAGTCTATTTTGAAAAAAAAAGTCTATTTTGTCAGATATAATATTGCTACTCGACCTTTTTCCTCATTTCCAGTTGCATGAAATATTTTACTCTAATCCTTCACTTTCAGCCTGTGTGTGTCTTTTAGCTGAGGTGAGTCTCTTGTATACAACATATGTAAGGGTCTTGTTTTCTTATCCACTCATCTGCCCTATATCTTTTGATTGGAACATTTAATCCATTTACATTTAAAGTGATTATTGATAGTTACATAGTTATTGCCATTTTGTTATTTGTATTTCTGGTCTTCATTAGTTAGGTTGTTTTCATCTTTCTTCTGCTTACAGAAGCCCTTTTAACATTTCCTGCATTGCTGGCTTGGTGGTAATGAATTCCTTTAGCTTATTTTTTTCTGGGAAGCTCTTTATCTCTCCTTCAATTTTGAATGATAGCCTTGCTGGATAAAGCAATCTAGGTTGTAGGCCTTTCTTTTTCATCACTTTGAATGCCTACTGCCACTCCCTTTTGGCCTGCAAAGTTTCTGTAGAAAAGTCATTTGATAGTCTTATGGGAGTTCCCTTGTATGTAATCCCCTGTCTTTCTCTTGTTGCTTTTAGGATTATCTCTTTGTCTTTAACTTTTGCCATTTTAACTACAATGTGTCTTGGTGTGGGCTTGTTTGGGTTCATTTTTGTTGGCACTCTCTGTGCTTCCTGAGCCTGTATGTTGATTTCCTTCACCAGGTCAGGGAAGTTTTCAGTCATTATGACTTCAAATATATGTTCTGGATCCCTTGCTCCCTCTTTTCTCCTTCTGGTATCCCTACGATGCACATGTTGTTGCACTTGATGTTATTCCACAGGTCTCTTAAACTATTTTCATTGTTTTTTATTCTTTTTTCCTTTTGTTGCTCCACTTGGCTGGTCTCCACTAACTTGTCTTCTAAATCACTGATTCGATCCTCTGCCTCATCTTACCTGCTGGTAATTCCTTCAAGTGTATTCTTTGTTTCAGTTATTGTATTCTTTAGCTCTAACTGATTGTTGTTTATGATTTCTTTATCCTTCTTCATGTCATTACCAAGCTCCTTAAACATTTTTTATCATCGGTGTTCTAAACTCCATCTCTGATAGGTTGGTTACCTCTATTTCATTTAGTTCCCATTCTGGAGATTTCTTCTGTTCTTTTTTTTTTTTTAAAGTCTTTAAATACTTTTTTCCCCCCAGTTATTTATTTATTATTATTATTATTTTTTAATTGGGGAAGGGGTACAGGACTTTATTGGGGAATAGTGTTTACTTCCAGGACTTTTTTATTTTTTCCCCAAGTCAAGTTGTTGTCCTTTCAGTCTTAGTTGTGGAGGGCGCAGCTCAGCTCCAGGTCCAGAGCCCGTCATTAATTGCAGGGGGCGCAGCCCACCATCCCTTGCCGGAGTAGAACCGGCAACCTTGTGGTTGAGAGGATGCGCTCCAACCAACTGAGCCATCCGGGAGCTCAGTGGCAGCTCAGCTCAAGGTGCCGTGTTCAATCTTAGTTGCAGGGGGTGCTGCCCACCATCCCTTGCAGGACTCGAGGAATTGAACTGGCAACTTTGTGGTTGAGAGCCCGCGTTCCAACCAATTGAGCCATCAAGGAGGCAGCTCAGCTCAAGGTGCCGTGTTCAATTTTAGTTGCAGGGGGCAGAGCCCACCATCCCTTGTGGGACTCGAGGAATTGAACTGGCAACCTTGTGGTTGAGCGCCCACTAGCCCATGTGGGAATCGAACCGGCAGCCTTCGGAGTTAGGAGCATGGAGCTCTAACCGCCTGAGCCACCGGGCTGGCCCCTTCTGTTCTTTTATTTGGGACATGTTTCTTTGTTTCTCCATTCTGACTGACTCTCTGTGTTTGCTTTGGTGTATTAGATCCCCTAGGGTTTTCAGTCTTTATTGGGTGGTCTTATGTAGTATGTGTCCTTTATATTTGAATTGCACTGCTTCCCTATTCTCTTGTACATGTGCTCCAGAGGTGACCCTTGTGTTATGTGTATTCTCCTGTTAAAGTTAAGCTTTAATTGCTTTTGGCTGGTGTAGGTGGGATTGACTCCTAGGCTGATTAGCTGTGAGAATTGGCTATCCCCACAGTGGATGAGCTCCTGTGTGAGGGTTGATCCCTCAGATAAGGCTTGGCCCCCATGGACTCTTGTGCCTGTAGAGAATTCCCTCTGGTTGTGTCACTTGTAGGTCAAACCCGGTAATACTCTGGTTTGGTCTGGAGTTGGCCTCTGGATGTGTTGAATCTTGTGCCTCTTGGACTGGGCCCTGGTGTAGGAGATTTCAGAACAAAACAAATCAACAAACACAACAACAACAACAAAGAAAAAACCAAATACACTCACATGTGAAAACAACCGATAACCAACACTCAACACAGGCAAAAATATCAAAAATCCAAAAAAAAAAAAAAAAATCAATACAGAAAAATGGAAAGAGTGTGGAAAAGTTGGGCAAGGAAAAGAAAAAAGAAGAGAGAAAGAAAGGGGAAAAGTTATATATACATACACACACACACACACACACACACACACACATATGCTAAAAATGATAATACTGAAAAATAAAAATGAAAAAAAAGGCAGTGCCAGTCTTGGCTTAAGCCCACCAAGCTATCTCCAGGTTGTCCTCTGCTGTACAAAGACTGCTCTGCATCTTGTGGAGGCAGAGCCAACCACCTGGTGTCCACAGTGACCCTGGCACTGCTTTTGTACATGAGTGGGACTGTGGGGTGTGGTTGGTAGTTTTTACAAAGTCAGTGCAGTTTCTGCTCTCGCCTGCACAAACATAAGCTTACAGCACCACAGCCAGCCACTGGGAGGTGGGCTTATTCCCTGTGCCCAGGTCTCCTGAGTCTTAGGGCGCTTCTTCCGTCGGGGGTGTGGAAGGCACGAGATTTCTGAGCTGCTGAAAGCCCAGAGCTGCCTCTGCCACCTGCTGCTGACCCCTGCATGTGTCTCTGCAGCTGTAATTGCCCTGCTGTGAGCAGCCCAGAAAAGATGGAGTCTGGGAAAGCCAGTGTCTTCCGTGTCCCTGCCCGGTCTCTTCCCTAGGTCACAGCTGCAAAACAGCTTTTTCCAGATCCTGAGCGCTACATCTCCTCTGTAATCTGACACTACTCCTCAGATCAGGGACAAGCTTAGGACTCTGGGCAGGGGTGGGAGAGCTGTGGGAGAGTGTGGGGAGGTGCCCTGGCATGGAGTTTTCTTTTTGTCTGACCTAGGGCCCAGCTGAAGAGCTCATCTGAGGTTACTGCCTCAAATGCTGGACACGCTGACCTCTCTGCAAGAGAGCTCAGCTGTGGGGCGCAAGGGAAGAGCCCAGAGCCTGGCTGCTGCAATCTCCAGTCTGCATCTTAGGGCCCCGCATCTCAGTAGCCATGAATGCGGGCCACGTCTCTACACCACTCCCTTCTCTCTTTCCCTGCTCACCTGGTTTGCCCACCTTCAAGTAATCCTCACGTGGGTCTCTTAGCTGTTCTGTGTGATGAGCAGAGACTCTTTTGATGGGTTATAGATGTTCAATTTGTGGTAAGTTCCAGAGGAGAACTCAAGAAACCCACCTCACAGCTGCCATTCCTATGATCCCAATTTCTACAAAGCACTTTCTTAAACTTTACAATGGTTCTGCCAATCCAGTTTTATGGTTTCTCGATCTCCATTTTTTATAGTGAGGAAGCCAATACCAATCTATAAATATTCATTACATTGTGATTACAGTATAGCAGCCCCTACCATTTGTGCATCAGGGAATTTAACAGGCATTATCTTGTTGACCCTTGACTACAACACAGTGAGTGACAGCTTTTTTGATCAGTGAGGAAATTGAACTTCAGAGTGGTTCAGTGACTCACCCAAGGGCACAAAGCTAATAACTGAAAAAAGCCAGGGCTTATCAAGCTTTGCCAGTGTTCTTTCTGCTATATTATATCAGTTTTCCCCTAGTGGGTCAAAGCAAGAAAGCTGGATAATCAGTCCCTTGATAACTGAAAGTTGGCTGGAAAATGTGAAGCACTTAGAGATAATGTTGATCTCTTTACCCACTTGCACATATACAGTCATGAGCCACTTATGTTCTGAGACACGCATCATTAGGCAATTTTGTCGTTGTGTGAACATCATAGAGTGACTGACACAATCTTAGATGGTATAGTCTACTATACACTTAAGCTATATGGCATGCTCCTAGGCTATAAACCTGTAAGCATGTTACTGTGCTAAATACTATAGGCAACAGTACCACAATAGTGTTTTTGTACCTAAACATATCTAAACATAAAGGTATAGTAAAATATGGTATAAACGAGAAAAAATGGCGTACCTGTATACCACTTACCATCAATGAAGCTTGAAGGAAGTTGCTCTGGGTGAGTCAGTGAGTGAGGCAGTGGTGAGTGAATGGGAAGACCTAGGACATTACTGTACACTGCTGTGGTGTGATTTTATAAACACTGTTCACTTAGGCTGCACTAAATTTATAAAACAACACGAAAGTAAATCAAACACAAGAGAAAATGATGCAGTCAAGAGGCACAGTAATCTCAAGATGTAGGAGGCTGTTTGCTGGTGCTAATGGTATACTGTTTTACAGCAAACATTTTTTTTAATAAGTAGAAAGAGTACACTCTAAAATAAAGATAAAAACTATAGTATAGTAAATATATGAATCAATAACAGTTGTTATCAAGTAGCAACTTGTTATCATTATCAAGTATTATGTATTGAACATAATTGTATGTGCTATACTTACGTAAAACTGTCAGTGCAGTATGTTTGTTTACACCAGCAACACTACAAATGTGTGAGTAATGCATAGTACTACAATGTCAATAGGTGATAGGAATTTTTCAGGTCCATTATAATCTTATGGGACCACTGTTGTATATGAGGTCCATCATTGATCAAAACATTGGTATGCGGTACATGACTGTATTGCAGGTAGAGAGCAAATGACTTATGCATGTCAGTTCTTTCAACAAATTCTTATTTGAATATTGAAAAAAGTTTCAGTTTTAAATTTTTTGGTCCTAATGACTGGTTTCCATGGAAACATATTTTTATAACAAAAGATGGAAGAAATATGTCAAATTAGAAAAGAGTGGAGGAATAAAAACAAGAGTGGGGGATAAAAGGACAAGACAGCACTATCTCAGGTCCCCAAACTGACCACTGTTAAACCATGACTTCTCAAAAATAACACCAAAGCAAAGCTGAGTTTATTTTTGTTGTAGTAAGAAAGACCATTACCTTGAGACAGTCTTAGCAGCATCTCCGAGGGGAGAACGCAAAAGTGGGGTATTTATGACATCTTGGAGTCTTGTTTAATGCAGGTCTTTCAATCTCAGGACTTGATTTACAGTTGAGTAAGGATCATGATATAATTGTCTAGAACTGGGAAACCCAGGCAAGGATTTAGAGGCTGAAGATTCAAGACAAGGTTAGGTTGATATTACAACACACACACACACACACACACACACACACACACACACACACACACACACACATATAAACGAGGTGTGATCCACAAAAAAGGTGAATGTTTAAATAAAAAAATTATGACAATAGAAGAGATATTGCCATTAATCCCCCCTCAAAATACTGCCCCTTACTTCGAACACACTTATTTCATTGTTTTTGCCACTTTCTGAAGCAGTACTGGAAGTCTTCTTCCATGAGTGTCTTTAGTTGTGCTGTCGTCGCTGCCTCGATATCCTGAATCAATGCAAAACGTTTTCCCTTCATGGTCATTTGACTTTTGGGAAGAGCCAGAAGTTGTACAGTGCCAGATATGGTGAATAAGGTGGATGAGAACACACCATAATATTTTTGACAGAAGTTACATCAATGGTTTTCTTTTTTGTAATTTCTTTGTCTGGTTTTGGAATCAGGGTTATGGTGGCCTCATAAAATGAAATTGGGAGTGTTCTCTCCTCTTGAATTTTTTGGAATATTTTGAGAAGAATGGGTGTTAATTCGTTTTCTGAGTTTTTGGTAAAATTTACCTGTGAAGCCATCTGGCCCAGGACTTTTGTTTGTTGGGAGTTTTTGATTACTGATTTAATTTCATAAGTAGTAATCAGTTGGTTCAGATTTTCTATTTCTTCTTGATTCATCTTTGGAAGCTTGTATGCGTCTAGGAATTTACCCATTTTTCCAGATTGTCCAATTTATTGGCAGATAGTTGCTCATAGTATTTTCTTAGAATTTTTTGTATTTATGTGGTGTCCCTTGTCACTTCTCTTCTTTTGTTTCTGGTTTTATTTATTTGTACTCTTTCTTTTTCTTGATGAGTCTGGTTAAAGGTTTGCCAATTTTGTTTATCTTTTCAGAAGAAACAGCTTTTAATTCTTTTTTTTTTTTTGGTATTTTTTTTTAGCCTCTATTTTATTTATTTCTGCTCTGATCTTTATTATTTCCTTCCTTGTACTCACTTTGGGATTTTTTTGCTATCCTTTTTCCAGCTCCCTTAGGTGTAAAGTTAGACTGCTTTTTTGAGATTTTTCTTGTTTCTTGAGGTAGGCCTGCATTGCTATGAATTTCCTTCTTAGGACTGCTTTCGCTATGTCCCATAGTTTTTGGGTCATTGGGTTTTCATTTTCGTTTGTCATAAGGTATATTTTGATTTCTTCCTTGATCTCATTGTTGACTCATTTATTACTTAGTAGCATGTTATTTAGCCTCCATGTGTTTGTGCATTTTTCAGTTTTTTTTCTTGTGATTTCTAGTTTCATACCTTTATAGTCAGAGGAGACACTTGATATGATTTCAATCTTTTTAAGTTTAGTGAGATTTTTTTTGTGGATTAACATGTGGTCTATCTTGAAAAACGTTCCATGTGCACTTGAAAAGAATGTATATTTCACTCCTTTGGAGTGAAAAGCTCTAAAAAATATCAATGAAATCCATCTGGTCTAGGGTGTCATTTAAGGCTGCCGTTTCTTGTTGATTTTCTGTCTGGAAGATCTGTTCACAGGTTTCAGTGGGGTGTTAAAGTCCCCTACTATGGTTTTATTATTGTTGATCTCTGTCTTTATGTCAGTTAATATTTGTTATATATATTTAGGTGCTCCTATGTTGGGTGCATAATATTTACTGGGGTTATGTCCTCTTGTTGGATTGATCCCTTTATTACTACATAATGTCCTCCTTTGTCTCTTACTATAGTCTTCATTTTAAAATCTATTTTGTTCAATGTAAGTACTGATATCCAAGCTTTTTTCTCATTTCCATTTGTATAAAATATTTTTTTCCATCCCTTTATTTTCAGTCTGTGTGTTTTGATCAGAGGTGGGTCTCTTGTAGACAGCATATGTATGGGTCTTGTTTTCTTATCCATTCAGCTACCCTATGACTTTTGATTGGAGCATTTAATCCATTTATATTTAAAGTGATTATTGATAGGTACATAGTCATTGCCATTTTATTATTCATATTTTTATCTTCTTTTTGTTTCTTTGCTTTCCCTTTTCATTTCCCTAAAGAAGTCCTTTTAACATTGTAATACAGGCTTGGTGGTAATGAATTCCTTTAGCTTTTTCTTGTCAGGGAAACTCTTTATCTCTTCTTCAATTTTAAATGATAGTCTTGCTGGGTAGAGAAGTCTTGGTTGTAGGCCTTTGTTTTTCATCGCTGAATATTTCCTGCCACTCCATTCTGGCCTGCAAAGTTTCTTCTGAGAAATCAACTGATAGGCTTATGGGAGCTCACTTGTAAATAACTAGTTGTCTTTCTTTTGCTGCTTTTAGGATTCTCTCTTTGTATTTAACCTTTGCCATTCTGATTATAATGTGTCTTGCTGTGGGCCTGTTTGGTTTCATTATGTTTGGGACTCTCTGCACTTCCTGGGCTTGTATGTTTATTTCCTTCCCCAAGTTAGGGAAGTTTTCAGTCATTATTTCTTCAAATAGGTTCTCAATCCCTTGCTTCCTCTCTTCTTTTTCTGGTACTCCTATGATGCAAATGTTGTTATGCTTGATGTCCCAAATGTCCCTTAAACTATCTTTGTTTTGTTTTTTTATTCTTTTTTTTGTTGTTGTTCCAACTGCATGTGTACTGCTACTACTTGTCTTCTAAATCACTGATTCAATCCCCCGCTTCATCTAACCTGCTGTTGATTTCTTCTAGTGTATTCTTCATTTCAGTTATTGTAGTCTTTATTTCTGACTAGTTCTTTTTTATGGTTTCTTTGTCCTTCTTTACGCTTACTATCTCTTTGTTGAAATTCTCACAAAGTCCCTTAAGCATTCTTGTAACCAGTGCTGTAAACTCTGTCTCTGTTAAATTGGTTGCCTTCATTTCATTTAGTTCTATATCTGGAGGTTTCTCCTGTTCTTTTATTTGGAACATGTTTCTTTATTTCCTCATTCTGGGTGCCTCTCTGTGTTTGTTCCTATGTATTAGATATACCTTCTCTGTTTCTCAGTCAACTAGCTGGCCTTATGTAGAATGTGTCCTGTGTGGTCCAGTGGCACAGTCTCTCTGATCATCTATGTGTGTGTTCCAGGAATGTCCCTTGTGTGTGTTTTGTGTATTCTCCTGTTGAGCCTTGATTGCTTTTGGTGCATCAGTGGATGGGATTGACTCCCAGGTTGACTGACTGTAAAGATTGGCTATGCCCACAATGTATGAGCTGTTGCATGGGGAGTGACCTCTCCGTATGGGCTCTTGTGCCTGTTGAGATCACCCTTTGGGTGTGCTGCTTGTAGGCCTAGCCAGGTAGTGTTCTGAGGCTGGCCTCTGGGTGTGTTGTTTCAGGTGTCTCTTGGCAGGGGCTCCCGTGCAGGCCAATTTCAGCATTACCTGTGTCTGTCCCGGGTTACCTGATAGGAACTACAAAGCTATATGTGGTTGATTTCTGCCTCTGCTGGACCTGGAGGTGTGTGTGGGGTGGCTTCACTGTGAACAGAGGCCAACTGCCACTTGATTTGGCCTGAGACAGCTTAGAAAAAGGCCCATGGCTCTGTAGGCCTGTTGCCACCTGCTGGTTACCCATATGTCTCAGCCTTTGAAAGAGCCTCCTTAGGTACATGCGCTGGGTTGGTTGTCCCGATGTTGTGTCTCTGGTGACGCAGCACTAGCTGCGTGAGGCAGGGTCCCAGGGTGGCATGAGACATGGCTGGTGCTTTTTACAAAATTAATGCAGATTCAGTTCTTGTGCCAGTGCCTGGCCTGTGACCACTTTGCAAAACGCCCTGAGGATACCATAGCCAGCCACTGCTCACCTCAGGGCAGTGCCTGGACTGTGACCACTTTGCACAATGTCCTGAGAACACTGCAGCCAGCCACCACTCACCTCAGGCCCACAGATTCCCAAGAGCCAACCATGAGAGGATGCAGCACAAGTTGTGGCTCACTGCCCACTGCCCAAAGTTTTCTGGGCAACCGCCGCTGTCCACTTCTGTAAAAGGCTTCTACAGCTTGTGGGGCAGGGTCGGCCACCCAGGAACTGAGAATGCCCTTAGCAATGCAGCATTAGGTGGATGGGGTGGGATTCCAGGGAGTTACTGGGTGTGCAAGGTAGTTGTTGCAAAGTTAATACATTTGGGGATCTGACACAGGTGCTAGGTGCATGACCACTTTGCAAAAACACCCCAATCAAACTGTTGACAGCAACTATTCACCTCAGGCCCGCAGGTCCTGAGAGCCACCTAAAGGAGGCTGTGGCACAGGTTGTGGCTCATTGCCCACCCTAAAAGTTCCCCGGACCACAGGGGGGCTTCTGCTGCTGTAAAAGTCTTCTTCATCTTGTGGGGTGGGGTTGGCACCCAGGAGCCGAGTGCCTCCAGTGATGAAGTTCTAGCAATGTGAGGTGGGGACACAGGGTATCACTAAGATGGTACACACACGGGTTTTACCAGACCAATGCAGTCTCAGATTTTGCCCTTTGGGGGAGGGTTCAACATAGAAAAGATGGTGCCCTCATGTAAGCTACACATGAAGCAGACTCCACACAGGAACAATGACTCCTCTCCTTCCAGCCCTCACCCTGTAGCCAGACAATTCAGTCTTTCCTGGTATGTCTCTAGTACTTCTCGAATTGCTGCCCCTCCACCTGAGAGCAGGTGAATGTTTGCAAGTAAGTCTGTGTGCGGGCTCTTTAAGAGGGCATTTGGGTTTCCAGTCACCTTCCATCTCACTGGGGTAAACAGAGTCTTTGCTGATTTTCACTGCCAGATGTTGTGGGCACTCCTCTTCTTGCACAGGACCTCTGGGTTGGGCAGCCCAGTGTGGGGCTGGGACCCTTCCCTCTTCTGGGGGGGACCTCCACCATCTAGGTGTCCCTCCTGGTGTTCAACCACTATCTGTGGGTTTGGGGCCGGCCTGTTTCACATCTCCGCCTCTCCTACCAGTCTCCATGTGGCCTCTTCTTTATATCCTTAGTTACAGGGATACTGTTCAGCTACTCTTCAGATGATTCTTGAGGGTGATTGTTCTGTAATTTATTTGTAATTTTGGTGTAATCTTGGGAGACAATAGGCATAGCATTTACCTAATCTGCCATCTTGGACCTTGACCAGTTCTCCGGTACTTTTAAGCAGCCATTCTTGGAGTGCCAGAGATTATCCTCGTGCAGGTTATATCTGGATTTCTCCAGGTACGCTTTTCTCATTCTGGGTCCAATGTCTTATATCAGGCATTTTATAAAAGCCTGTTTGAACACTGCTCAAGGTTTAATCTCTCAGGTTATGATTAGGGCTAGGATCTTAGTGAGTGCTGCTATTTGGCTTAATATGATGGAGAAAATACGATTTTATATGAGGTAAGCCTATCTTGCTAAGTAGTAAAAAGCAAAGACAAAATAGCATGAGGGACCATGAGATTTAAAGGAGAGTCTAAAACCAAGTTGGCAGACATCGCCACTGGTTCAGCTGCTATCATTATTGAGAAAATGGAAAGACTTTTGTCACTGGGTCAAGAAGGAGAGGTTAGTAAGCTATTGATCGCTCATAATTTCTGTGAAGTTGAGTCAGAGTGCCAACAGCTTATCAAAATCTTTTATGTACAAATAGATAGAAAGTTTTATGATAATTAGGTAGGCCCAGAGTGGAAGACTGTTGGAGAGCTAATAATAATTAGACCTGTTCATGCTTACATTTCAAGAGAAGAGGTTTGGTTACTGAGAGCTGGTTAAGTCATATAGTGCAGTGGCGTTAGAAATGTTGAGAACCCATTTCACTTGGTTCAGTGAGAATGAAGAGTCCTCTCACTTGCCTTTGCCCCAGTAAAGTTTTGATGGCCTGTAGTTGGTTAGGAGGAAGGGATGGACTTCCCTGGGGTAAATCATATCTTAGAGCAGGGCATAACTTTTACTTTTTTTGCAAAGGACCAAATAGTAAATATCTTATACTTTATGGGGCAAACAATCTCTGTCACAACTATTCAACTCAGTTGTAGTGTTAAAGTAACCGTAGACAATATACAAATGAATGAGTATGATCGTGTTTTAATAAAATTTTATTAACAAAAGCAGGGAGATTTAGTTAAGGGCTGTAATTTGCCAGTTCCTGTCCTACATAACAAAGTTACTTTGACAACATTGTACCTTCTCTTTGGAAATATGCCTTTGCTGAACTAAAATGGTAAATAGATTGATGGAGTCAGTTTCAGGGTTTACCTCATTTTAGAATACAACAAAAGGTCTTCATGGTCCTGGTTAAGGATTTATGCCTCAGTAAACTCCTGGGGGATAACAGTCCAAGTATATTGTTGCTCTTCCGGAATGACTATTTTATTTAAATCTATGTTCTTATCTGTTGGGGTTTCACCTGGGAAGACAGTAATGTTACAAAGACCTGGAAAATGTATGATGAGTCCTTTCTCTGTTTGACTTTCTACAATCAGTTTTAGTTTTTCTTTAGCTTTTTATTTAAGAAAGTTTTATGCAAATTTTGGGGGAAATGTGTCAAGATGAATCTTGGGCCAGAGCAGTGAGAAGGGCGTGATTGGATTTTGATGGACCTCCAAAACTGTTGAGTTCTGAATTCCTGAATATATCACCAAGACAACTTGCAAAGAAGATAAAGATGAGTTTTTTCCTAATCCAGTACAGAGACTACTAACTTCACAGAGTTTTAGTAGTGTCTCAGAGGGTGGGAAGGCAAAGTTAGAATATTTATGAGTATTTGGAATGTGGCTTAAGGATGGTCTTATAACATGAGGGTTTGGTTAGAATTGGATAAGAATCTTGACATAATGGTTAGGACTGGTGGACATAGAAAAGTGAGAGTTTTGAGATGAGATTCAAAGTGTCTTATGAAGTAAATTGTCATTTGATACTATCCATTGTGAAGACGAAGAAGTTGATGTTCATTTAAATAATATAGTTGTTTGAGTGCTTATCTTCCTGGGCAAGAGGTTTCTGGGATAACAATGTCATTTTTTTTTTTTTTTTTTAAAGATTTTATTGGGGAAGGGGAACAGGACTTTGTTGGGGAACAGTGTGTACTTCCAGGACTTTTCTTCCAAGTCAAGTTGTTGTCATTTCAGTCTTAATTGTGGAGGGTGCAGCTCAGCTCCAGGTCCAGTTGCCGTTGCTAGTTGCAGGGGGCACAGCCCACCATCCCCTGCGGGAGTTGAGGAATCGAACTGGCAACCTTGTGGTTGAGAGCCCATTGGCCCATGTGGGAATCGAACCGGCTGCCTTCCGAGTTAGGAGCACGGCGATCCAACCTCCTGAGCCACAGGGCCAGCCCAGTAATGTCATTTTGATAAAGACAGTGGAATAGTAAAGCCACATTAATGTAATCAGTAAGCTGTGTGGGTGTAGGTGATTTTCATTTTTACTTTTCATGCCTGAATTCCTGCCTTGGTTTCCTGTCTGATAGCTTGGTCCTTAAAGAACTTGGATGCTGCCAGGCTGCTAGGACTATTTCCTACCGTTTACTCCATTCCTTGTAGTTTACTCTCCCCATGGTTTTCCACAGCACCACATTTTTCACCTTTCACCTGGCCCCATCTGTATCTATTTATTTGTTGTAACTTTATCTATTCCTCTTGGCTGCATTTTGTTGTCTTTGACCCTCTAACTGACTGCAAAAAAACTGCTAAAACCTCTGACTGTAACCTTCTTCCAGTTTCCCCAGCATGGTAAAATGTATTTGAGTCTGGACTGTGTTATTTACCAACTGCAATACATTTACCCTCTGCTTCATTCTTTCTCTTTTTTCTGTCCATATTGGGATCTTCCATGATTTTCTGATTCACTCCAATATGTCTGTCTAGTTCTGAATCATGGCTATCCCACACGGTCAGCCTTGCCCAGATAGCTTCTGTGTAGAAACTGATGTTGTGAGCAAAATCTAAACTCTAGAAAAACTAATCTTGATGTGAAATAGAATCGATGCAGTTTTGCGAGTAGTCTCCCAGCTCTTAAATCTTAGTACCATTATCTATCTGTGTGACCTTAAACCAGTCATTGTTCCCTCTCTAACTCTCACTTAATTCCTTAGGTTTAAAATTGCAATTTTGACCTGATAAGAAGTTATTGCTATAACTCAGGTAAAAGACGATAAATTAGACTAGAATGGTGGTAGGGAGATAGAGATAGAACCTGAGATGTAGCATTTTTGACAAGTTTTCTAGGTAATTTTTATGCTTGCTGAAGCTTGAGATCTTGTACATATTTTAAAGCAATGCTTTTAAGTATTAAATGATTCGAACTTTTACATATTCTCAGTGGAATAAGGCTTTTATCTGTATAAAATAGTCTTCTTTTCACATTTAATACTATTTGCTTTAAATTTCCCATTGTATAATGGTAATATTTTTATGCCTATTTTCTCTTTGTTAACATTACCTTGCTATATCTTTATCTTTGTTTTCAATTTTTCTGATTTTTGATTTGAAATTGAAAATTCAAATTTTGAAAAAATTTCAAAACTTATTTTGTTTTACATGTAACACATGTACATGATGTATAATTAGATTTTGTTCTCCTACAATCTGATTGAGAAATTAACCACAGCTGTGTTTTTGTGATTAATGACATATTTGAATATGATCCTGACATCTTACTTTATAGTTTTATTTTGATTTCATCCTCATTTTTCTTATGCTCCTCTCCCTTTCCCTTTCTTCTTCCTCTCCCTTGCTTCCTCTTTCTGTTTTTCATCCCTTTCCTGTTTTTTATTGCATTTATTTTCCTCTAGTGGTTTGGAAGTTCAATGTCTTATTTTTAACCTTCTGGTAGTTTCACTTAAATTTTAAAGCACATATTTAAATTTATCTTATCTAGATATCTTAGATTAATTATATATATATATATATATATATATATATATATATATATATATATATATGTATATCAGCAGCTTCTCCCACCCTTGCTGCATCAAGAAGAGAAATTTAGCATGCTTTTAGTTCTCTCTTTCCTCTTTCAGTCTGCCCATAACATTTCATGTTGAGATTATCCAGAATTTTTAGTTATTATTTTTTATACCAATTACTATTTTATGTACCAATTTGATGTACAAGTATTTAAATATTAATAATTTATATAGCTGTAAAATATACTGGTTCATTTACTCTTTACTTTTTAATTTAAATCTTGCAGTTTTCTAAATCATTTTTTATTTTTATGGAGTATGTTTAAATAATTTAGAGAATGTATGTGGTAAGTTCATTGTATTTGTAGTCATAATGAACTTTTAATTTTGTACCTCCACTTTGATGGAGGCTGAGTAAAAGATTCTAGGTTCAAATTTTCTCTTATACTTCTGAAAAATGAATAACAAAAGGATGACAAAAACGTTAACTACCTGTAATTTAAGAGATACTCTTCTAATTAACCCTTGGATCAAAGAACCAATCAAAATGAAAAAATCAAATTAACTAAGACATAATATAAAGGAGAATACTACCTACCAGAACTTATGTTACACAGATAAAGTCAAAACCAAAGGAAATTTTATAGCCTGAAGTATCACAATTATTAAAGAAATGACATTGAAAACAGTAAAGACATTTGACAGACTGGTGTTGGGAAAGGAGGGAAGCAGGAATACATTTAAGTTGCCATCTTCCTTTCTGCTAGCACTTTTA